>NC_060284.1:29224906-29573553 GCF_021613505.1 Equus quagga | reverse complement strand
TCCAGGTGAGAGTTGATGGTGGCTTAGACCAATAACTTATCAGTAGAGAGGGTGACAAGCAGTCAGATTCTGGACATGTTTTAAAGGTGGAACAAATAAGATTTCCTAACAGATTGGATGAGGAGTGTAAGAGAAAGTGGAAGGATGATCTCCAGGGTTTTGACCCAAACAACTAAAAGAATGGAGTCACCATCTGCTGAGATGAAAAAGACTGAACACAGAGCAAGTTTGGAGAGAAAAAAAATCAGTTTGTATTAGACATGTTATGTCCCCCTTTCTGCTTTATTTTCCCCCACAGCTCTTATCAACATTGACATGCCATATATTTTATTTATTCATTTATTACCTACATTCACCCACTAGAATATAATCTCCAAGAAGGTAAAGATTTTTGTTTGTTTTGCTCACTGCTCTATCACCAGCATCTAGAATAAATTCATCCACTGCATAAGCATTTATGGAGTGCTTTCTAGATGATTGGAACTGTGCTAGGCTCTAGGAATACAGTAAAACACAAGACATGTTCTTAGGATTGCCAGATAAAATACAGGATGGCCAGTTAACTTTGAATCATATAAACAATGAATAATTCTTAGTGTATGTATGTCCCATATTCAAATATGTAAGCATCATATTCAAATATCAATTATAGGGCACAAACATACTAAAAATTATTCGTCTATCTGAAAATTAAATTTAACTCGGCGTCCTATATTTTTATTTGCTAAATCTGACAAGCCTGCACGTGGTCTTCCTGCAAGGAGCTTAGAGCATAATGGTACATACACACAAATCAACAGTCTGTATATAAGAACTCTAGGAATCCAAGATGCCATGGGAGCACACAGGAGGGGTATCACACAGAGACTATGAAGGGACATTTGAGCAGCTTCCTGAAAGAAACAATATTGTAATATTGTAACTTAGAGTACGGTTATCTAGTTGAAAAAGAGAAGAGCACTCCAGGAAGATGGAACAGAATGAGCCAAGCTTGGAGGACAGAGAGACTGTGGGGCCCTCAGGAAGTTGCAAGTTGACCTGATGTCTTAGATGCACCCTAGAGAACATAGCTGTGTGAGGTGAGAACTGAAAGAGTTATATCACCAAAAAACACCCTTAGTGGAGCAATTACTCTACCAGAGACTTAGGCCAAAGCCAGCAAACACAGGATCCATGGCCAGTACCAAGAGCAGAAAAGGTGACCAACTTCCCTGCCCACCTGGCAGTTGTGGCAGCAGCAACAGAGGGTTCTGAGATTCACTACCCACCAGCAGTACTCATCGGGCTTGACCGTCACGACCAAGGGCAAAATGGAGGACACCTTTTTTCCAGTTCATCCTTGAGGGTAATGTCTGTGTTCCCAGTCCCCCTACAGGTAGAAACAGACAGACAGAACAAAGACTAATTTTATAAAAAAACAGGTAAACAGTTCTGAGGAGTTAGAGGAGGGAAGAAATCCCGTAGAAGAGACTGGAATTTCTGTTAGCAAAATGCGCAGAAGTTGGTGCCCTTTGTAACTTCGTTGGAATCCACAGTCTGGTGACATTTGAGTTCCACAAGAGCATGCATTCTCGAGAGAGGTGATCTTACCCCAGGGGAAGCGACATTGGTTCTTGGGGGTGAAAATATCTTAGACATTTTAACGGTTTTCTGCCCTCCAAAAGGCCGCAGAACATAAAGAGATATACGGTACAAACGTTGTGCTAAAATTACACCAGAGGATGGGGGAGGGGAGGAGAGAATGAGGAGGAAAAAAAGTCTAAAAAGCCTACTTGGGGGAGGCAAGAACGAAAAAAATTGATAAACACTAAACTAGAACAAAGCTCTACTTGAGGGATGGAGAGCAGGAGAGTTTAAAAGATGTGCTCTTCTTGAAGAAGACTGGGGGCAGGGATTGAAAGGAGCAGGAATTCTGGGTGGCAGTAACAGCATATGCACGGGTTTTGAGAAAAAAGAAAAGGTAAACAACATAGAAAGCAGTAGAGTGGTCCAGTAAGATAGGGTCTGGGAAGGCTTTATTGGATTTAGCAATTAGGAGGTCACTGATCATCTAACCTCTTTGCACTTCAGTTTCAATACTTGTTAAATTCAATTGAAAAATAATCTCCAAGGCAACTTACAGCTCTAAAGCCTCTCTCATCCAGGCAGTCTCTTCACACAGAGACACAGGCACACAAACACATCCACACACTTATACACACTCCCAATACACATGTTATTCTCTTTCCTTAATCTAATTTTCTTATCTCTCTGCAGCTATATTTGCCTGTGGAGAATTCCAGTTCTCTTTATTTAACTATAATAATACTTTTAAAGAAGCAGTTACGAGAGTCTACAAGGTCCTGATAAACTGAGCTGTTGGACAATAAACTGGTTAATATCAGCTCCTATAAACATTCCTCAAGCCTTGTAAACACCTTTCATAATGCAATAAACTCTTTTTTTAAAAAAATTTAAAATCCAGATTTATTCAAATGGGGCAAAATAAATGATTTCCTTTTACGCTATCATTCGTTCATTAAATATTTACTAAGAGCATACTATGCGTCAAACAGTATAATATGGTGCTTGGGAAATTATCAGTGAATAAGATAAACAGGTCTTATCTTCCAGGAGACTAAGGAGAGGAAAGTCGCGGAGTAATCAAGAAGTTGACAATGTCAGCACAACTCGGATACTGCTGGCCACATGGGCAACATGTCCAAACCTTGGACCATTCCTGAAAATAGAGTCTTGAGGAATAGGTAAAGTATCTACTTACCAAAGGGAAAGATGGCAGCACAGACAACAACACTCGCCCTGGAAAGGGGGCTGTTAACCATTTTGGAGTCATAGATCCCTTCTCAGAATCATGTTTTTAAATACCTAACATAAGAATACAAATCTAAAACCAACTATACTGAAATATGGTTATCATTTTTAAAATTTGTGATATAGTAACATATGTAGTTCTTTACTAACACATTAAATAACCAGATAGAGCAACCGTCCTAATAATGACTACAATTTTGAAGCAGTGATGAGCACAAATGATATGTCGAGGTACTTGCAACCCTATAATGTGTCATGAAAATATCTGTGATTTCTATTGATGACAAAGTCACAGATGCTATTAATAATACTCTGTTCTGTTGCCTACATTTATAACTGAACAGACGCTAAATTTCAGTTAGAAATTAGATAGAGGTTAATGAACATAAAGATTTTTTTTTTACTATCTAAATTCACAGACTCCCCTGAATTCCATGCAGAGACCCCTTGTGGTCTGCGGCCCCCTATTCTAGGACAGAAAGCTAAGTCAGGTTTCTCTCTTTTGATAACCACAGCTCCATCATTGGGATTTCCCATATACGTAGCTTCTCTATTATTTGGGGCACACTGCCATCCCATGGCTCCTCCTGAGGAGTCTAGCATTAATAACATCCACAACAAAGCAGCCTTTTAGGGCATTAGACCAAACCTGCAAATTAATGCACTGGCTCATGACAATTCATTAATCAAACTCAGACTGGATTTAACAACAGACTATTAAAGACTCAAAATTATACCCACAGAAAAAAAAAAGCCAGCTCCCAGAGGGTCAAATGTAATGTGAATGGTTTTGCATAAAACCATAAACCTGCTATTAAATTAAAAACAGGAAAAATTATGTCCACTGCTTATCTCCAGTCATTTTTTTTTAAAGACTGTTACGCTAATTTATTTCTTTGCTGTTGCTGGTTCCACAGTAAAAGACTAAAAGGTTAAAATGCAGTGGTTCTTTTGATGTTTGGTTGAGCAACTTACACGAACATGTACTGACTGAGGTAAAGAAATTAATGAAATTACTTCCATAATTCATTACTAATGGAACACTGTCAATGCTTTCAACTGACAGTTCACACGAATCCTCCTCAGACACTGAGACTCCTCACAGTGCCTGACGGTAGGGCTCACTCCTTCTGATAGTGCTCAACAAAGCAGAACTCACTGCCTCCTCCTACAGCTTCCTGATCTCTCACCTCCATGCGTCTGCTCTTCATAAACGGGTCTGTTCTCTCTGTGAACAAACGCAGGTCGAGGGACACAATGATTTGAATTTTTCTTTCTCTTCAGGGAATTTAGGAAGACCCACTGGGGATTCCCAAAGACTTATAAACATTCGGGATGCTGTAATTTGGCAGATCACAGTGCTGCAACCAACTGTGCAACGAATTTTTTTAAAGGTTAATATTTTAGAGGAGCAATCATAGATAAAGAGCATAACCATAAGAAGTATGGAAAAAACTAATTTAAAGAACTGTATGCTTTTCTGACATCATTACTCTTTCCCCTTTAGGATTGAATCGTTAGTTCTTTCTGTTTTGCAGAAACAGAATAAAAAATTACTAGTGCACATGGTGATTAAGGTAGGTAAGTGACATTTCTGGAAATACAAAATGTTTTATTCGATGTAGGTACCTCTTTGATATTTATAGGGTGTTTTGGTCTTAGTACTATCTATTTTAAACTCTAAACTCCTAAAGGGAAGGGACTATGTCCTTGTTATATATCTGAAGATAATTAGTAACTTCTCTTTGAAGATAAGCTCCTGTACACTGGTCATAGAAGGATGGTACAAAATGATATTATGGGTGAAGCAAAATACACCAATGATCATACAATATATGCATAATATTTTAGGATATGTATATATAATAGATAAAAGTCCAAAATAGCCAACATATTCAAAACACTTTATAAATATAGAAAGACTCTAACACAACATAATTCAGGTTTCGGTTTTACTTATTTTCTTGTAGTTACATCCTAAGCAGCAAGTACATAGTCCAGTTTTGGCATCCCCCTCTCTCAGCTCCTGGCACTCTTTCCTGCTGGCTCAAGATCACAATCTATCTTACACAGCCTTGCAAACAGCCTCTATCAATCGCTCAGTGATCACTTATAGTGAAATCTACTCACTCTACCCAGGCACAGGACCCGGCGCATGGTAAGTACTCCATAAATATCTGGCGAAATTCCTCCTCCTCTTTCCAATCATAAGCATACTATGTTAGGATCATCCTTCCAAAATCAATTTAACCACTACTAATTCCCACAAGATATTATCAGAGAGATTAATTGCAAGTAAGATCCTCATAAAAATATCTTGGATTTGGGCAGTGAGCCTCTAGTCTCATGCAGATGCTTATTACTTGCTCATGTGGGAAAATGGAGACACCAGAAAGAAAGTTATCTTTATTTGAAAACACAATTATAAAGCTCATGGCATAGAAACTATGGACATTGTAGGTCACCAAGATTAACCAAAATGAAGCAGACCATAACTTTTGAATAGGAGCACTTTGGGCAAAAGGTACCATTGAGATTCCTTACTTCTCTAAGGTGAAACAGCGGGCAAATATAATAATAGCTACAGAGTATGAAGCCCTTGTTGTGGCCCAGCCATCTGCCACGTGGGCGACGTGAAACAGCGATCCCCTCACGTGGGGATTAGCAGCACCATTGTACTGAGCAGGAAATTCAGAGCTTCGGCAACTCCCCTGAGGTCACGCTCGGGAATTGCAGTGTCAACATGAACAGTCGCGCCTGCTGACTCCAAGGTCCCTGTGACACCACTACTCTCAGTTCAGCTGCTCTTCTCTCAGGTCCTTTCCCATGTGTGCCCCCCACTAGAGCTACCTCAAATCTAAAAAATAACCACTGAAGGAAAGACCTGGGCCCCATACACATCTTTGTCCCAATCCTCCTTAGTGGGTCCACACATAGAAGTGGCAGAATAGTGAAGAATGGTTAATAGTTTGGGCAAGGGCGTCAGATTGCCTAGATTAACTTTCCAATTTACGACTTAAACAGGACTGGTAATAGTATCAACACCACAGGGTTGTAGTTTTAATAAAACGAGTTAATAAATGTGAAGTGCTTGGTGCCTGACACATAGAAAATGCTGAATAATGTTGGCTGTTATTTTTAGCTCTTATGGCTATAACAGAATGGAGAATCGGTCACCCACAAGTCAGCATTTTAGTTGACCAGCTTCCAATCACCAGGTTTTATTGAATATATAATACACCGCAACCTAAACAACAAAACAGCCTGAAAGTAGTCCCAATCTAAGACATCGGGTTGTAAATTCTTTGACATAATGGACAGTTAGGCAATTCTTCACTAAGTCCCAGTGGTGTAACTGAGTTCTTCACCCCACACAGGAACACTTGATTCATCCCGATGACCAAGTGACCTAGATGAGTTGATCTATGTCTACTACACACTTTTACTTTTTAATTACTTTGGGTTTTACCCAAATCAATCATTTTATCTTTCTGGGCTTTAGTTTCTTAACTCCTAAATAATAGTGAGGGGTAGAGTTGAGCCAACTGTTAGTGAAAACAGGACAGGAAGGAATAGCTTCCATAAATTTTGTCTATGAAATTACTAAAGCTTTCAAATTAATATATTCTTTTAAAGTTGAGGAAAGAGAGAATTAAAATACTTAACCCTACAACATTATTTCCAATGTACTAACGTAGAAATTAAGGCCCAGCCAGTAATCACCATACTGAGATTTGAACCCACAACTGACAGTCCTCAGGCATGCTATTTCCACTATTTCAACCTGCTCTTCTAATGAAAGGAAGAATTCAAATATCCTCTTTAATTACTATTATTTCTTATATATAAATACCCATATTATAACTATTATACTCTTTCAGCCAATTATACAATAATAGTAAAAATATACTGATAGCATGGAAATCTCTAAATACAAGAACAGCTAGAAACACTACCTTCCATGCTGGCTCCAAAATATGTTAAAACTAAGTATCTAAATATTTTTGAATTATTATTATAGTTGATATTGCTCTGAGTTAAAAATTGTGAGTCATACAATGCCCACACCCATATAATCTGAATTAGACCTTCAAAACATGACATTCATTGAATGAATGTCAAATAAACACTTGCATTCTCAGCCAAAGGGAGACTTTAAAATTACTACAAACTGGAGGAGCCAATGAACTCTGTAGATACTGGTGGCAAACAGTCTCCATATCCTTTCCTCTTGGTTGGAAAAAGCAGAGAGATTTCGTTAGTTTACGGGAGAAGAGAATGAGAAGAAAGAATACACAGCCATCTAAGGTAAAGTGAATAAGATATAAAGTCCTTCCTCTTTAAGAAGCCCATCCCTTCATACCCTAAGTCATCCCTAGGTAAAAATGTCTCAGTGACAGAGGCCCTCACCATAAGCCAAAAATCCATAGGACCACAGGTGAACTGGGCCATTGAGCCTTATCTTAAGGTATATTTCATAAAACCAGTCTCTCTGGATCAATAAAATGTGAATGGTAAAATCATCTTCTTAACCATCAAAATAAAAGGAATCTTCAGAATAAATTGTCATTCGCAATTAAAATGTGCTTTTTAATTCCTTTACTCTAAATAACTAGATATTAATACTGTAAACACTTAACTGACTAAAGAAAGATTCTAGCCATACCCCCAGTTAGAGAACACCTAATTTATATACGATGCAGCATATAACTATTTAGCAGTGTTGTTGGGGTGAGTCTCTCTGGCCTACTTTTTAAATGATTAAATACTCTCCATTCAACTCAATAGATGTCTTCAGAGTTGCATTTTGCATGCTAAAACATTCATTAAACACATAAGCCATCGCTCAAGATTTAAGAGGAAAAAAATCTTAGTGACAGTACATTCATTACGTCTTTATTAAAGCTGGACTTTTCTGTAAGGTTATGTGCAGCTGAAAATAAGGCTCAGTTTAATAACAGTTTAATAACAAAGCAAGCTTTCCTAGTACTACAAAAATTATAAAATTTTAATGTTTAATGCATTCCTTAATTATAGAAAACTCTGCAAAGAATAACATACTTGAAATTTATGATGCAAATGCTCTTAATTTATGACAAATTGCTCCTTAAAACACAAGTATTAAATCTCTATTAGATTTGTTGAGGTAATGTACTAATATGCATCACTAAGGTCTTAAATTTCTAAGTAGCGATGCTGTTTGTTAGGTGCAAATAAGGATTACCTTAATTAAAATACACTATCCCCAGCCTCTCAGCAGATTTAGCTCAGTCTTTATATAGGACAGATTCATTATCTACCTCAAGTTAATAAAAGTATGACCTACTGTGGTTATTTCTTTTAAAATTTAATTTTAATTACTATTTTGTTAATGGAAAAAAGCACTAAAGAATTGCAAAGATGATCCGAAAGCAATTTTGAAAACTTAATTAAAATATCTCTTGAACGCTTCAAAAGGAATTTAGCACTTACATGGTTAGATAACTGATGGCCTTACAAATACAGCATTAGATACCAACTCTATAAAAAAAAATCATTGAATGAAACATACTTTAGAACTACAGTGCTTCCTTAGTGCACCTTGAACTAATGGTCCAACTAAATAGGTATAAACGTAAAACTTTTAATTCAAAATTTTAACATTAGACAAATGTTCTTAACAAAGAAATGAAATGAGTAATCATTACACAGTGACTTTACAATACATAAACCTCGAAAGGCTTCAGAGTTTTTACATAAAACCATCGTAGTTAAATCCAGATAATTGCAGAGGTGGTCAGTTTGTCTTCTGGTCCTTTGGGACTTGAATATAAAATTAAAAGGCTGGTACGATGTTGTATAAAATTCAATATCAGAGTTTTATTAGGCAGCTTCCTCTCCAATCTAAATTTCAAAGGTTTACACATTTATTATTGATCTTATCTGTGAAAATATTGCTTCAGTAAGTAGCCTTTAAACATAACACAATCCATAGAATTTATTGAGATTCACTACTCATGAAAAAGATAAGAATATGAGAAGCAAGACATAACAAAGAGTGTGCTCCAGGCAAGAAACACAGTCTTTGTGATATTCAAAATATATTTAGCAGCTCTTATATTACAAACCTCACAATGTTATGGTTCATAATGCAATGTGCATTTTTGTACCAGACTACTTGACTACTTCAAGTAAAATCCCTGAATTTATTAGCAAGAAGGAATTTTTCTTCTTAGAGATCTATTTAATGGAAAAAGCATTTTGCCTGACACCACCCCCTACCCAGTGCAAAAAAAAAATCCAGTATACCATTCCATTTAGCATAAAGTCATAAATCTATTCTTTCAAGCATTGGAATTCCAACTTCAGAAATTGAGGAAATTTGATGATAAATGAAAAATAAACATATGACTAAAATGATGGGACACCAATTAAATTGAGGTACCAATGAATTTCTGTAATTCTATATTAACCTAGAAACGTGATTTAAATTCACACTCACAAATTTGACCTAATTGAACTAACTAAGAAAATTCTATAAAAATGGTATTTTTTTTTTATGCACCGCACAGGAAATTGCCAATGTATAAGTGAGTTATTTTCTAAGAATTTATTTACATGTCAGTTTTTTAAAACTTAAGATGAATATTACCCTAGAAGCAATAAATAGGGATTAGGTTTATCCTAAAACAAAATCTACAAAAGCTTAATTTAGCTTTATAGCACAGCTGAAGGACTTGCAATGAAATATAGCAGAAAGCAAAGCTGTTTCAATACTGGTAATTAAAGAAAATGGAAAGTTAAATTGAATAAAAGATAGTTTATTATTCTTAAATGCTCTGGGAATAATAGATTGAAGTGGAAGAGAAAGTAAATGTAGATGAGACATTTGTGAGAATTCTGAAGGGGACTTCTGAGCTTTTTCAAGGTCTTTGGAGGTGGCTGTCACTAATTCTGTATCAGGGCTTAATTTCATGAGAATACATCACAATGGGTATTCCTCATGCAGTTTAGGTAAGTTTAAAAAATGGAGGCTTCCCCTTCCCTCATTGCAGATATTCTCGAATATTAACTTGATTTTTATCAACAATGATGAGTAATTTTTAACTGATAAGTGGAATGGAAAAAGAGCAATAATGGAGAAAGGGTTTTCTAAAGATAATTAAACACACATTGGGAAACAGGAAAGGAGGGAGAAAGGAAGCATGGACAGGTGTTGGAGAGAAGAGAGAAGGAGGGTCACCAGAAAATGTGTACATATAAGAAAACCATAACTTGAGGTCTTTCGGTTCTTGGAATTTTTTATTTGGTTGTACCTGTTTGTGTGTGAGTGTGTGTATGCGTGCATGTAAAACAAAGAAAGAGAACACAGAAGAAAAAGAGGAAGAAAGAACAGTATGATTTCCTGATATCCATCCTTCCATTTAAGTTACATTTTTAATCTCAATTGTTTCTTTTGAGAGTAAAACCTGCCCAACTGGTAAATGATTCGTATGATCCCTTAAATACAAAATACAGTGGCTTACGTTTCTACACTAATAAGCACTGAGAAGAGGCATAATAAATAAGCCTTAAAATAATTCAGAGTTTTTGCATAAAACCGCAGTGGTTTAGCTACATTATTACAAAACATTTTGTTTGTATCTTGGCCCTCCAGGACCTATGCAAATTATTGAGCTGATAATGTACTGCATAAAATTCAGTACCAGAACTATCTTAGGCAAGGACCAAGAACAACAACAACAAAAACTCAGCACCTTTAAAGTGCTCATGTGCATTGGGACTGTCTAAGAGTGTGCAGGGCTTCCCACACAAGTCTGAGCTTTTCTCAAGGGGTATCCATCAGTGTTAGCATTCTGTGAAACACACTCTGGGAAAAAGGAGAGTTAGAGTCAGGAATAAGACAAAGACTCCCACTAACACCCCTATTGTCCAATAGTGTTTGGGAGGATCTGGCCAATGTAGTAAAACTGGATAAAGAAATGCGGCATAAATCAGAGATAGCATTATCATTCTTTGCAAACTATATTAGAAAATCCAAGAGAATCAATGAAAATCTATTAAAACCAACAAAAGAGTTCAGAGGAATAGCAAAATACAAAAGCAACAATTTTCAATTACACTAACAACCATCAGTTGGAAAATATAATAAGAAAAAATATTCCACTCATAATAGGAATTTACAAGAGAGAGAGAGGGATCACCCAAAAGAAAAATGGTCAAAGAATATTAACAAGCAATTATGAGAGATATGCAAATAGCCAATTAACATATGAACAGATGTTCAGACCCAATAATAATCAAAAAAATATAAATTAAAACAAGATAACATTTTCCCCTTATGAGAATTAAAATGATTAAAAATGTGGGTAATACCCTATCTTGACATAAAATGTAGAAGGAAAAGACACTCTCAAACAAGTAGTATTACTCAGAGTCCAAACAGGAAATAAAGAACATACTCAAATTGGGTAATTTGAAGAGCATTTAATAAAAGGACTATTCATAAGGGTGTAGGCAGGGTGGCGGGAACCCACCAGGTATAGGGCAGTCCTCGGGCTAGAAGCAGAGCAACCGAGCTGAGCAGAGAGGCTCATGTAGCAGAACTGTGACCTGGGGTGTAGGAAGGCAGCCAGCCCTCAGTAACCCCACAGGGAGAACCAGGAGAAGACCCACCTCAGCTTAACTCTCCTCCTTCCTTCTCATCTCCTGCCAGTGTCCCCTACAACCCAGCCCTACCACGAACTAGAAGGCAAGGGACCAATACTCCCAGGGGAGCCTCTCAGAGAGGGTAGAGGGTACACCCAGAAGTGCAACAGAAGCTGTCCAGTGTGTTAAGTGTTCGGGAGAGTAGAAATTAGTAAAGAGAAACTGGCTGATAATCTGGCAATATATGTCACAAATTCAATACCATAGACCACAAATACATATACCATAATATTTGTTTAGTCATTTTTTAGAAAAAGAATAGTCAGTGAGAAAAAATATCCAACCATTAGCAAAGGTAGTCTCTGAGGAAGATTGGGAAGGAAGCCCAAGGCTCTAGGATCAGCCAGATCTCGGTTTGCCTCCAGATTCTAGCTACTCAGGCAGTATTCTTTTGACTGCAGAAAAACAGAGGGGAAATCAAATTGACCTGAGGAAAGAGTTTTTGGTCAAGGCTCACACCACTGAACCACGGGGAAGCCAGGGGTAGGTTTGCCTTCAGAAATACCTGGATCCAGAGACTCGAAACTCATTAGGTTCCCCTCTACCCACTGGCCCTCTCCTCCCAGAGTCTACCAGCTCTGCTCCTCCAGGTGGCTTCATTCTCTTAAGCCAATTGTTCCCACAAGTTCAATTCATGGCCACAGAATAAAAACACCTTCTTCAAGCCTCATGACCAGAGAGAAAAGTGTTTTCCTGGTGCTTCAGTTGGAATTATCTCAGGAAATGCCATTGATTAGACAAGCCTGGATCACAGGACCAACCATGAATGAATCAAGCCAGGGCAACAGGGCATGACAATTGGCCCTTTCTGGCACAAATGTCCACTCTGTGGCCAAAGGACATAAGCATTTTGATTGGCCCCCACCACAACCACATGTTTGGGATAGAGGAAGCACAATCTCCCCAAAAGAGAAATTTCCTTCTGGACAATAAAAAAAGTTGATAAACACCATATAAATGGTAAGCTTGGGCAAATTAACATCTCTGAGCCCCAGTTTCCTCATATATAAAATGAAGGAGGTAATGGTACCTATATCATAAGGTTGTTGTGGGATTAACCCTATGGGTTAACCTTACTACCTCACCATTCTTTTCATCTTTATATTTCACCTTTATTTTTCAAAGGAACATGTATTACTTTCAATCATGAATAAAAACTGTGTCCATTTTTTTAAATGATTAGTTTTTTTTAAAGATTGGCACCTGAGCTAACATCTGTTGCCAATCTTCTTTTTTCTTCTTCTTCTTCTCCCCAAAGCACCCCAGTACGTAGTTGTATATTCTAATTATAGGTCCTTCTGGCTGTGTCATGTGGGATGCCGCCTCAGCATGGCCTGACAAGTGGTGCCATGTCCGGGGCCACGATCTGAACCGGCAAAACCCTGGGTCACTGAAGCACAGTGCGTGAAATTAACCACTCAGCCAGGGGGCAGGCCCCCCATTTTGAGAAAAAATAAGTCAACAACACTAATTGAGGAAGAGGCATCAGGTTAAGTTAATCACTAATTATTTAAAATTTGCATTATTTTCATGTTTACATTTACAAAGTACCTACTATTAACAATTACTGCACTGTACATTTTACATACACAATAAAATGTAATCCTCACAAAGACTTCATGAAGTAGGTGGAAGTCCCATTTTACTGATAAAACTGAAACTCAGAGCAGTAAACTAACTTACCCAAGGACACAAAGCCAGTAATTAATAGGGCTGCTGTGTAAACTCACGTCTCTCTAAAGGCGAGGTCTGCGAACCACAACCGTGGGCCGAATCCCACCTGCCCCTGTTTTCCTCTGGTCCATGAGCTGAGAATGGCTTTTCCAGTTTTTAATTCTTGAAACAAATGAAAAGAATACTTTGTGACACATGAAAATTATATGAAATTCAAATTTCGGTGTCCATAAATCATGTTTTATTGGAACATAGTCATGCCCATTTGTCTACATCTTCTCTATGGCTGTCTTAGCACTACAGTGACAGACTGGAGTAGTTAGGACAGAGATCATAGGGCCCGCAAAGCCTAAAATAGTCACTATCAGATCTTTTACAGAAAAAGTTTGCCAGCCCTGGTCTAACTCCAAAACCCAAGCTCATCTCACTGCTTCTCCAGATACTGCCTACAAATTATCTATTGGATGCTGCCGTTAGGTGGTCTCTGGTGGCCCAAGCAAGAGTATTTCAGTGCAAAAAAATAGAAGGGCATGAGCAAGTTCACCTGGAGAATGGAGAGAGATAGACGAGGTAAAAAATGTAACCAATGATGACATCAGCTCAGGGCAGAGTATGGCGTGGAAACGAGTTATTCGTTCCCACATGGCACATGGAGTGACCACTCTCTTTCATGAAACGTTAAGATGAATGCCTGAACTCAATCCCACACATCATTCACAACATCTAGTGGGCCAGGAAACTTATTTTGTAATAGAAAGTTTAGATGGAGACTCTGCATGACATTCTAAATTTATACCGTTCAAAAGCAACAAAAATAAAAGAGGGGGAGGGTAAGGAATGATCTATCAAAATTCTTATCACGACAATTAGAAAACCTCAAATCAGTTTGCAAATATCAGAAGATAGTCATCTTTTCACTATACATAAAAAGTATGGACAGATTCAAAGCAATGCTAGGAGGTTTTCTAGTATATTCCCTGCTTCATTATATCAGTACTACATTTACACAATCCTTAGAAAATAATCACCTAGTATTTTCTTGAAAATCTCTTGAGTGTACAATCACATGTATTCACACCATCTTTTCTCATAATCTTAATACTTAAGCAATGTTTCTGCTATAATCAAAACATCAGCATTAAGAATAATTTTTAATCAGAGAAGGAATAGTAAATCCATGATTTCCTTTTATTTTATCACTGATTTATTGTGTAGCTTAGGTACATATGAATCTCATCTAGGCTCTATATTCTATATTTATGAATCTAAACTAATATGGAATATTTGAAGACTTGGGCTTAGATATTTTATGAATTCCTTTATGGTCTCTGCCAATAGCTGTCAAGTAAGTACAAGGCATTCTCATCATGGTATCACCAGACTCTATTTCTCAAAGTTAGAAAACTGAGTTCCTCTAAGAGAACTAAGGAGGCACTGGGTTACCGGGGAAGGAGCGCTCGACTGAAGACAGGATGCAGGAGGTAACCACCGTTTGTTAGCTGCGTGATCTTACGCAAGTTACTTCATCTCTTAGCCCCCGCTTTCTCTACTTTTGAATGGTTGTGTATATGGTGTATATTAAAGTAATTTGCTAAGTTCTGTAAGAAATGTGTTTGTATTATTTTCCTCAAAAATCGTCCTTAGGATCTCAAAGGCAACTAATTTAGAAACACAATACATTTCATAGATAGAGCCAAACTATTTTAAGCAAGCTTCTGATGACCGCTTAGGGATGAGAAATCATGGCATATATTTCACAGGCAGCGTTTATATTTAAATAGGAAAAGGTTGATGGGTCGAGGGACATAGAGAACATCTTGTTCTAACTAACTCACAGCTTGCCTTGCTGGGCTTGATAAAACTATGGGGAAATCTTGATTGGACATTGCATATTACCTGGCAGGTTAAGCTGTCTACACTACAGGATTTGGGTTCAAAAGCTGACAACAAAACTACCATGAGTCTAAAAACTGATCCTTTCTATTCTACTGTGTGAGCACGTTGAAACTGCTAGCCCCATTAATTAACCCCTGAATCCCATCGGGGTAATTGAAGCATAAATTTAAGACAAGATTTATATGGCAGACAACGGAAAGAATTCCAGAGCACGCTTCTCCCCACTCTGGGCCCTCTTCCCACTTCAGTATGACAAAAGGCAGATTCCACAGCCTTAGCCTGCCTGCGCTGAAAGGAGTGAAGTGTGCACGCTGAAATAAAATAAAAACATAAGCCTCATACAATATTGCCAAATATATATTTTATAGATGTCTGGTCTTACAGAATTTTCTTGTTCTCCTCGTATTTTTTGTACAAAGAAAAGATAAGTAGATTCCATTGTTGTCTTTTCTCATTTGGTTAAATGTTGTAGTATTAGGCCAATGATAAGATATCAACTACTTTTATTTAGAAATTATTTTAGTTATAGACAGTGATCTGTTTGGCTTTGTTCAAAATCAGCTCCAGGATGATCCTTCTTATATTTCCATTAACTATGAAATTAAACAGACGAGGCAATTTTTAAAAGAGAAATATTGCTTTTAGCCTGAAACCCTAAGTGTTGAGTTTCTGCCTGCAGTGGGTTTTTTCAATTAAATTATAAACCATGGGTAATAGAGATTTATAATGGGAGTGCTGATACAATCTTAACTATAGGGAAACCATCTGACACGCTCCATGCAGTATATGGATGGATTATTTGCATTAAATTATCTTTAGGAAATGCAAACAAAATAAAGAAAAATGTAAAGCTTGTCACATTATTAGTATAAAATTAAAGTCCTTGAATGCATAATTGTTCCATACCCAAAGCATTAACAGATTTTATTCTTAGAGTTCAAAGACTTCCTAATTAATATGTAAAATGGCCTTATTTTATAAGCAAGTTTTTTTTTTTCCTTCTCAGGAAAAAGACAGTTCTTTGCTGGAGGAAAATGCTATGAAATTTAGAAAACACTAACTAATATTGATATAAAAGCACACACATCAGGATAGCCAAAAACAATAATAGCTATTTGCTATTACAATATTTATATTTCTTCAGTCTATGTATGACTATAAATTGTATGTTTAACTAAATAATACCTAGCTTAGGAAGATCAAGTTTACAAAATATTTTTAAAAAGCAGTCTTTCTCTAGAAAGGTTTACCTATTTGTATAATAATTTTTTAAACGATTTAAAAAGAAAGAAAATCCAATAGAAAGGGAAATTCTGCAGCTAGTAGTATAAATTTAAATTATGTGGCTTCAAATCCAATTTTACAAAGCAGGCCTCCTCCAATTTACATGGCCCCAGTCACCAAGATTGTAACAAGAAATAAAAATAAAGTTTAAACTGTACAATTAAAAAAATAGTGTGCCAACAAATGGATGATTCTCCAGAATTCTAATTTTTTATTTTTCTAAATAAATTTCAGAATATTATAATCCTTGGAAGTGACTTACTGAGTTATTTTCTTTAATAAATTTCTTTCCAGCGTAGACAGAACAAAACTGATTTTTATTCTGAATATCTATGTATTTTTAAACAAGATATGCTCTTTAGAGTATTTGATACATGTTACAAAGCAAATTATAACCACCATAATATCGTCATATTTTAGAAAATGTAGTCATTTCTTTTGACCAAGAAATAATGTTCCTACAAAAGAGATATGAGGTCTTAAAACACAACACAGTCCCAAATGTGCCCCACTCACTTGAACAATGGCACATCAATCTATAGGACTCAATCTCTAGCTGTAACAACAGATTCACTGCCAATATTAGAAATAATATTCCCTTAATATGCAGTATTCACATGGCAAATATTGATTAAGAATCTTCTACGTGCCAGGGAGTGTGTTAGGCTCCCCATCATTACCATGACCCCATTTGGGCCTCATATTTATATTTTGGATTTACGTTTATATTCACCAACTATAACCTGCCTCAGCTAGTCTTGAGATTATTCTATTCAGCAGTGCATTAAATCCTTAGAATATGTTCAGAATGTTCAGGATATAAATTCATGCCAAGTACATTAGATAAAAAGTAATTCTTTTCAAAAACTTTTCTCGAGTTAATGAAGATAGAAGGATACACAATTTATTAATGTCTTTTTCAAGTCCTTAACACATAACCGGTACTCAATAAGAAAATGAGAATGAACGAATGATTAGATGACAATATTAAACCATATTTGAGTCAGGTTTCCATTCTACTCATAATAAATTAAAATCAGAAATGTTTAAAAGTATACCTTAAAACGGAAGAAATAAAAATTATGTATTTAAAACTCTACTTTATTGTGAAAATGGTTCTACTTATTAAAATGTCTTGTCAATAGATTTCTGTTTTTGTCTCATTAAATAAGTATGTACACATAAAAAATAATATTTATCATATGCATCAAAAACAATGTTCCCAAAATTACTAGATTATTTAAAACTTGTTCAACTCAGAAAGGGCCCAGTATCCCAACATAATGGCTGAGATTAAAATTTTTTTACTTTTTTTTCTTTTTTCTGCTTTGTCTCCCCAAACCCCCCCTGTACACAGTTGTATATCTTAGTTGCAGGTCCTTCTAGTTGTGGGATGTGGGACGCCACCTCAACGTGGCCTGAGCAGTGGTGCCATGTCTGCGCCCAGGATCCAAACCCTGGGCCACCACAGCGGAGCGTGCGAACTTAACCACTCGGCCACGGAGCCAGCCCCAAAAATTTTTATACTTTTGCCGAGGAAAAAATACCAGCCTTTTTGCTAACCCTGCAGACCCAAAGGTTGAAATCAGCCTTGTTAATGGCAGAAAATGAAACACATTCTTTGATGATTTTTTTGTATTTTTAAGGTCTTAAAATGCAATATAACAAAGTATTTCATTTATAAAGTACTTTACAGTTTACCAAGTGTTTTCATACAAGCCACCTCCTTTTAAGGAACTTATGAGGCTTCCCTGAGAACTTAGACCCCACAAATCACTCTCCAAGACAGTTCTATTGTACTTTTAGCCAGTTAAACCACATCTATAATATGGAAATCAATGCTGGGTGCCACATTTTAAGAGGGACATTGACCAATTAGAATCTAATGAAAAGCAAATGTCCAAATGAATAGGAGAAGCTACAACTTTTGATAAATTATTAAGGCAGCTTGGGCAGTGAAGAATAAGGAATGGCATAATATCTGCTTTCAGATGTTTGAAGGGCTGTCATGGAGAGAAGAGTATACTAACTCTGTATTGCTCCAGAGGCCAGAACTAGGATAAAAAGCTGGAAGGTAAGGATGGCAGATTCTGATGCGATGCCAGAAAGAAATTTTACCCACTTGTGCTGTCCAGGAATGATAACAGCCACCTGATGAGGGTAGGATCAATCACTGGAGGTTTTTAAGCAGAAGTTGGAGGTCTGTCAGAGTTATAATTTTTAAAAATTCCTGCTCTGGGTGGAGAGTTGAACTAAAAATCTCTAAGTTTCTTTCTAAGTCTCAGACTCTATTTTTCTAGATAAGATGAAATACATAAATGCACAGCAAAAGGAGATTTTTATTCTATGTTCATTTCTCTAACAGCAAAATATTTTTGTCCTTTTAAAAATAAATATAAGATTCTGTGATACACAGAATGCTTACTCTCAGCTAAAAAGAGTTATTTGGCCACTGAAAACACCCAATATATATGAATCAAGGGTTAGGCAACAGGTCCTGTATGTTCTATTCATACATAAATAATCGCAATCATAAGAAAACAGATTTTATTTGTGAGGAAACCCTCTGAATTTACTCTGAGCTCTCTCCTTTCTAATGCGCCAGAATAGAATGGAGCAAATATTTTCCCTAGGAGGATGTAACTATCGGACAACAATTGTTCTCTTGGCTCCTTGAGTTCTCCTTAGATCATACAAAGAGTTAATAAAATTCCCTTCCACAGTAGGTTTATAGATATATGTCCTGGTCCTAGTTTTGCTACCAGATGTGTGAGTAGCCACGGGTAAGTAACTTACTTCAGTATCCCACTTAAAAAAAAAAAAGCAGTTGGATTAGACCATCTTTTTGGTTCTTTCTAGTTCTAATGTGTATGACTTCTATGTATATAATATCCCATTTATATAGTCAAGCACTATCAACCTTCAGGAAGAAACTATAAGCTTAAAAACAATTTTTAAAAACTTGTAATTATGAGCACCAATAGAAATAACAAAAAGGGAAAAGAGATGAAGAAGACACATTGTGATTGGTTGGCATCCTGATTCAAAGAAGATACACTCTCATTGGGTAAGATGGCTATAAAAGCTAAACCTTGCCACCCTAAAGTCATAAAATTTGGAAGAAGTGTCAAGAAAGGGAGAAGAGACAGCAAAGAAGAAAAATGGCAAAAAAGAGGGAAGAAGAAAGAAATCAATAAGCAGCCAATCTCTGCAATGGCAGAGGTTAAAAGAACCATCAGAAATGGTGAGTAGGAAAGAGACAAAGAGGAGAGAAATGGAGGAGAGGGAGCGGAAAGAAAAGAGAGGAGCAAACACTTGATGGAACGTAAAAGCAATGGCGGCCGTTTAGTAGAAGTGAAGGCTGAGGCTCATTCACCGCAACAGAGGCGGACAGGGATTCCCTATCTCACGGCAGAGAGGAGTCGAGGCTGTTACTGACAACCCCGGTGCACTGAGCTCAGATTATGTTCAATCCACTCCGCTCATCAGATGAAAATGTTTTCATCTCTAAAATGTTTCCAAAAGAGTCTTGTCAACTAAAGGACTGACTCTTGGATCATGGGGAACTTCATTCATCCTAAGTTAACTGAGACGCTCCCTGGTACATGGAGTGGGTTTATGCATATATACATGGATGATTTATAAGTAGACATAAATAACTTCATACTTGGGAGCCTAGAACAAAGCTCTAACCATAAAGAAAAGAAATACATTCTGCCCTTCTCTCTATTCTCTTTCTACTTGGATTTCTTGGGAATACACATTTGTGTGGGCTGACGATGTAAATCCAGCAGTGGGCTTAATGAAAACAAAGAAGTGAGCATAAATTAAATTCACAGCAGATTTTTCTTTTTTTTTCCCTGTGTGTTATTTTCAAAGGAATCTGTGCCTTCAGGAGAACTCTGAGCAAAAAGCTTAATGTCGTTCTGGGTCATCTGGCTACCTTTGAACCAAGCAAATTTCCAATAATTATTAGTGATGATTCTGGGAAACAGAAAGATTATAATAATAAAAATGAAAGCATGGCGAATTGACTTGTACTTTATTAGAAATGTGAACATAAACTCACAATGTGCTAAGGTTATATTTCCCTACAGATAGTCAGAGGAACATTTGTCCATAGGATATGATGTGGGATGGTATTTAAAAATACTATCTTACATGTCTTTTCCTCTTGCATTTTCTTGTATCCTTTCCCAGCAAGATCAGTTAGCACATCCCACCTTCACTGCAATGGGGAATGGCTGTTGAAGCTGGACACGGGCAAACAAAACATTTAAATTCTCAGACAACGTGTTTCGAAAGCTTACCTTGAATTAAGAAAATCTAGATTTCTAAAAACTCCAGGAAAAAGCTTAAGCCATAAATACTAGATTTTGAATAATTCATAATCAGTCACATTTTAGCTTTACTATTTCTATTAGGTATCAAACTTCATATCCATCAGCACTGGATTTGACGACATATGATAGGAAACTTAAAATGCAGCATTAAGCCACAAAGGTATACTCTTTCACATAAAAAACATTCAGAAGGTAGCTCCCCTTTTCGACTCCACTGTCACCCTCAAGCTCACCTGATAATCCAAGACTGCCATTGGAGTTTCAGCCACCATGTCCACACTCCAGGTAGGAAAGGGAGGAAGGACAAAGGTGACAGCTCCCAGTGAGTCAACACCTTCAAGAAGCCTTCCTGGAAGTCACCTACAGCACTTCAACTTACCTGGAATTTAGTCTTATGGCCATACCTAGCTTCAAGGAAATCTGAAAAATATGATTTTCATTCTAGATAGCAATGTTCCCAGGTAAAAATTACTAAGAAATTACTTGGAAAATTACCAAGAAGGAAGGTTAGAATAGAAATTAGGTAAATACCTAGTGATCTCTATGACCAGTAGGTCTTCTCTCTCCAGAGGACATAATATTCTCTGGTCTAGGGGTTAAAGCGGTTTTAGAGTAGATGTTTTGAGAGAGAGAGAGAGAGAGAGAGAGAGGGAGAAAGAGAAAGAGAGAGCAGAGCTTGGAGATAAGTGGAACCAACCTGAAAGAACCAAGTGGACAAAAGCAGAGGTGGTGTTCAGAGACCCCATCCCTGCCAAGTGAGCCCCAGGGAACAATGCGGGAAGAAAGCCAGGGATCTCCCACCACTCAGGTTCCATGCAAGTGAGCACCATATCTCACTGGCACAGAAGAGCTGTCAGTCATCCTGCCCTCTGGTTTCTGGCAAGGGCCTCCCAATAGCACACTGGCCTATTAGTGTACCAGAAAAAAAGATGCTCCTCTAGGCCCTGAGACTTGCCATGGTCTGGGTGGGCAATCTCCCTTACAATGACTCTGGACATTCAGAAGACCACTGAAACAGAAATTCTAACACTAACCATCAAGATGAGTCTTGTGATCATAAACTTTGTTTTGCTTTGACTTTTTTAATGTACATTCATATGTACACAAACCAGTCTTTCCAGATTCCAGAGGAGGAGTTGAAATTTTTCCAGTAACACCATTTGTATTCACTTCACATAACTCAATATTTATTGAGCATCTAACAAGCAAGTTTCTACCCTCAAAAAACTTCCGATCCACTAGTGGGGACAATAAAAGTACACTTAAAACTATAACATAAAGTACAATATATACTAAGAAAAAGGAAAGAAGGAGGAGGAGAGGAAAAGGAAAGAACTAACTTCAATTGAGTTCCCACTATGTGTCTCACACTGTGCTAAGTGCATTTGTACATTTAATCCAGTGATATGTCTAAGAGGTAAGAATGTAGTATTATTCTCATTTTACATATAGGAAAACTGAAGCTTGCTACAAGAATTCAGACCAGAGAACAATTATTGATCCCAGAATAGGGATCAAGCTATTTATAGAGGGAAAAGATCTGGAAACAGAACAGAGGTCAACAGACAGTTGGCAAAAGAATGGACAAGAGGAAAGGACATTTCAAGAAGAAGGATGAACCTGAGTATGTACAGAAGAAAAAATCAGGAGCATTTATCCAGTTTAACTAGGGCAAAAGGATATACAGAGGATGAGTGGAAGACAAAACCAGAAATATTGGTTTAGGGTCAAACTGACAAGGCATTTGAAAATAGCAGAGTGAAGGGTTTACAACTAATCCAGGAGGCACTGGGAGTGATATGGTTACTTGAGGAAAGTTTATCCAGTTCAGACCTGCCAACTTTTATCCACAATTCCAAAATCCAAAAGTTCTAAAAATAAAAAATAAGGTGGTTTTTTCGGATAATTTACTGGGAGACAAAAGCCAATTTGATCTGAAGTCATTGGCATTAAAGTTTAATATGAACAATGCAAGACCATTGTATTCTTTATTTATCTTACTTAATGTGAATATTCATATGTTTCACCGCCAAAATAACAATGTTTGATTACAGGATGCTGCCCTAGTCCCCATTAGGGAGATTTTGTAATTACAGCATTTTCTCCATATTACCTTTCTAAAATTCCAAGAATTAAAAAGAAAAATCTGCATTCTAAACACATCTGACCCCAAGAGTTTTATATGCAGGGTTATTAACTGTAGCAATGCATAGGGTACGATGGGGGAGAAGGGAGGTGAGAAGACTCCTTCGGAGACTGCCAATAGTCCTGGCCAGAAAAAATAAGAACCTGATGTAGAGTGGTGGGCCATGAGAATAGAAAAGATGAGAGAATATAAAAATCACTGGGAACTAGACATGGCAGCTAATTGGATGCGAGGGAGTGAGGAAGAATTCAGAGGAAAATCCAGGTTAATCCTGGGAGCCTAATGATAGTTTCAATAACAATATCAACAACAACAAAAATGGGATCATTAATGAATTTGTTTTAACCACATTGGATTGAGGGTGTTGGCAGGATATCTTGGTTGTGACGTCAGGTAGAGAGTTAGAAATGGGTGTTTAGAGTTCAGGAGAGAGGTCAGCACCTGACGTGTAAACTTGAGACTCAGTTAGATAGAGGGGACAACAAAGGCTGTGGAGACGGGTGAAATTCCAAAGTAACGGAGAAGTGAAGGAATACATGCATGGAAATTTGGAAATCACTAGCACTTTACAACCTAGCTTTCTTAGTTGCATGAAAGGTCTATTGCTGACGATCAGCAGAGGCTAACTGTCCCTTCTCAATGGAGAAACAGCATTATCAGACACATCAGAAACGCGTCAGGTTGGGGTTCACATAGAAAGGAGCACAATTCCAAAACTCCCTCCCCAAAACACTTCAGGACGTCTGTTGCCAACGATGAACTGAGCAAACACAAGTTTAGAGCTCTAGAAAGATACCCCAAAGCAGATGAGTTCACTTTTTAAAAAAACCAATGTATGTCCTTGAGTCCACATTTTTTCTACTCCTAGGCTAGAAGAAATGTAGCTTTTTGTGGAATCTATTATTGTGGCCAGTTCTGACTCAAGAGGAGCCTGTCAGGCCAAAGTAAACTACAGTTTGTCAAGTTGTTAATTTGTTTTGTGAAGAGTATCTGTCTTACCAATGCCACTGCAGATTCACATCAGTATTTAATGTTTCATAGAAGTGAAAACATGGTAGGAAGAGATTGCAATGAATTAAGTAGATATGAACTGAAAGCCACATTCCTCACCTCTAAAACAAAGCTACAAATGGGATGTTTCTTGAGAGGTGTGATGGCTAATTATGTATCAACTTGGCTGGGCCATATTGCCCAGATATTCAGTCAAATGTCATTCTGGATGTTCCTGTGAGAGTGTTTTGGGGCTAGACTTCCATTTAAATCGGCGGACTTTGAGTAAAGCAGATCGCTCTCCATCATGTGGATGGACCTCATCTAATCAGCTGCAAATGTGAGTAGAACAAAAGGTTGACCTCCCCCAAGCAAGAGGGAATTCTGCCAGCAGACTGCCTTTAGACTTCAACTGCAACGTCGGCTCTTCCCTGGGTCTCCAACCCGACAGCCTTGGGACTTGAACTACAACATCAGCTCTTCCTGAGTCTCCAGCCGGCCAGTCCACTCTGCAAATCTTGGATTTGCCAGCCTCCATAATCACTTGGGTCAATTCCTCAAAATAAATAAATATATATCCTATTGGCTCTGTTTCTCTGGAAAACCCCGACTCATACAAGAGGGATGGAAGGAATGACAAACTGATCAAAAATAAAGATTCCATTCCTTAACTTTTTCATTTCTTGATAATTTTCATACATCACTGGCAGTTTTGCAACCTTTAGAAATTTTTGTCTGTTTTTCATAATATGGGGGATAGCTCCTATTTTTAATCTTTTTATTTCAAATTCATTTTCCCGCCCTATGCAGTTCATACTAGTGAAAACTTTAAAAATGGTTTTTCATTTATCAAATTCAGACCTTTGTGCATCAACTGACAAGCTAAGCATTCATGTGACAATCCCAAAATTTCAACAGCATCTTCATCTTCCATAGCTGTATTTGTACAATTATTTGAATGTTACATTTTCCGCTTTGTATAAAAATAAGTGGAAAACAGCAAATTAAAGGGTCAAAAATAATGCTAACAAGCAAAAAGTCTCATAAAGTTAGCATCATTGAGGTAAAATGGAGATCATTTGGCATGCTAAGAAAGGTGGATGTACAGCTTCTGTCACACACTCATTAATCTTTACTCAGCTGAGTGCTCAATTATGAGACAACAAGATTAAGAATATGTATGAAATGTCGGAAACATATGATCAAATACTGTTTGATAGGCAAAAGGCAATTAGGAAATTTATAATATTTTTAGCTTTTTCTGGGACTGGAATGCCCCTCACAACATGTGTGTCTACTGTTCAGCTTTTCACATTCGACATCCTCACGTGTTTTTAGGAACATGTGATTATAGGGTAGAGCTTCTCAAACTTTAACATGCATACAAATCACCTGGGGATCTTGTTCAACTGCAGATTCTAGTTCAGTAGGTCTGGGGTAGTACATGACATTCTGTGTTTCCAACAACAGATGATGCTGGTCCACGAACCACACCTTGAGCAGCAGTTACAGGAGACTGCCTGTAAATACATTTCATGCTCAAAGGTGCGTACAAACATTGCAAAAACTTCTCAGTCCATGGTTCACCAAAATCACCACCAAATGAAAAACCTGTAACTGACATTACTCAACCCAACGAGTTGATTTTAAACCGAATTGTCTTCATCCAACTTGCTTTTGGAAAAATTATTTTAAACCATATCATTTGCTGCCTAAGCTTACATTTGTTAACCTGTTGGATGCATTTTTTTAAAGCCCTCGTTTCCAATACCCTATAACAGCAGCAAAGAAGAGGCAAGGAAATACAATGTTTCCTCTAAACAGGCTCCTTCCTCAGACTTCCTTAACTCATCAGTCAACAGAACCACCATTCACCCGGCTACTCGGGACAGAAACCTAAATATCACCTTTAATTTCTGTCTCCTTCATCTTCTACATCTAATCCAGCTCAAGTCTGCTCAGTTCTATCTTCAAAATGTGTCTAATATCCGACCACTTTTAGCCAATGCCATCACAACCAGACCACCGTCGTTCCTCATCTGGACCACTGCAGCAGGCTTCTGACTGGGCTCCCTGCTGTCCTCTTGCCCTTCTGCCCTATAACAGCCAGATGACCTATTGACGTGCAAATCAGACATCACAACTGTTTCCAGTGCAGTGAATTCCTATTGCACTTGGCAAAAAACATTCTTACGTTGGGTTAAAGACTCAACAGGATCTGGCTCCTACATCCGTCCCTCTCCAAACCTATCACTGTGCACATACATTGTAGATGTCACCCCATACACTCTTCCTTCCCATAAAGGCCATCTTGCCTCTGACTATTTCAAACAGGCCATGCTCCTTCAGGCCTCAGGTCTTTTACACTTACTGTGTCTGCTGCCTGGAATTCTCTGTTGCCTCATTTTCCTGTGGTTGGTTCCTTTCATTCAGGTATCAGTTTAAATGTCATCTTCTTAGAGAAAATTTCCCTAACCACTTTACTTAAAATAGCCTATCCTTCACGCTGACCCAGTGGCGTAGCCTTTAAGGTCACACGTTCCACTTCAGCAGCCCAGAGTTCATGGGTTCGAATCCTGGGTGCGGACATGGCACTGCTTGGCAAGCCATGCTGTGGTAGGCATCCCACGTATAAAGTAGAGGAAGATGCACACGGATGTTAGCTCAGGGCCAGTCTTCCTCAGCAAAAAGAGGAGGATTGGCAGCAGATGTTAGCTCAGGGCTAATCTTCCTCAAAAAAAACAAAAAACAAAAAAAATAGCCTACCCTTCTGCACCTACCTTACAACTTTGTATGTGGCTGAGAAATTGCTATTTGTTACAAGGATTTAGGTATTATCTTTACTTTTCTTATTTACCAAAAACATTGAAATAACTCTGGCATTTTTTAAAGCCCAAACTACACTGATAAGGGAAGAAATACAGAAATATACATTGAAGTAAGTACATAGCTTAATGAATTATTATAAATGAAAGTCTGAGGAACCAGCACCCTGGTCAGGAAGTAGAACATAGCCATCTCTCCCCAAAAATCCCTCATGTGCCTCTTTCCAACCACAACCCCATCCTTTCCCCTGTAAGTAAATGCCATCTCAACTTTTATTATAACAAACTTCTTTGCTTGTCTTTGAGTTTCAGCACTTGAGTATGCATCTATAATTTAGTGTCATTTTGCCTGCTTTTGAACTTTTAGAATATGATATATATTCTTTTGTGTTTACCGCATTTGTTCAATATTGCTTTTTTAAGATGAAACCGTGTTGTTCTGTGGCTATAGTTCACTCATTTAGTTTGCTCTATAGTATTCCATTGCATGAATATACCACAATTCATTTGTCCATTCTATGTTGATGGATGTTTGGGTTGCTTCATTTGGGCTATTAAAAATAATAATGCTATTAAGATTCTCATACAGGAAACCTCATACATATATGCACACATTTCTGTAAGGTACATACCTAAAAGAAGAAATCCTGGGTTATAGGGTATGGAATTGTCAGTTTTTCTAGATTATGCGAAACTGTTTGTTCAACGTAATTGAGTTGATTTATACTCCCGCCAATGGTGTATCGGTGTTGCCACTGTGCCACTTCTTTGTCAACTCTTATTATTATCCATCTTTTAAATTTTAGCTTTTCTAGTGGGTAGCTAGTGGTGTCATTGTGGTTTAAATTTACATTTCCCCTGCTTACTAATGAGGTTGAGCGTTACCTCATCTCTGCATACAATTTTTGGCCATTTGGATAGTCTCCGTTGTGAAATACCTGTTCAAGACTCTTTTGCCCAGTTTTTTATTGGGTTGTATGTTTCTTATTAATATTCTGGCAATGAGACCTATATCAATTAAATGTGTTTAAGCAACTTTTCCCATTCTGTGCCTTGCCTTCCCATTATCTTTATTGATATCTTTTGATGAACAGGAGTTCTTAATTTTAATTGAGTCCAACTCACCAATATTTTTGTCAAGATTATTGCTTTTGTGTCCTGTTTAAGAGTAGGATCTGACAGTCAAGAAAATATTTTTCTATATTTTTTCTAAAATATTTTTGCCTTTCACATTTTGGTCTGTAATCCACCTGGAATCAATGTTGGTTATGATGTGAAGTAGGAGCAAAATTTGATTTCTTTTCCATATGGGTACTCAATTGTTCCAGGGCCATGTGTTGAAAAGATTGTCCTTTCCAAGTGTGATTCCTATAACAGCCCCATTTAACTTACCTATTGAGCTTGGCAGAAGCAGATGAGTCTCAGAGAATGACTGTAGATTATCAAATGTAAGTAGGTAATTCACTCCAATTATGCATACTATTCCAGATGTGGTCTTACACTGCAGCAAATCCACTCCGCCCTTGATACTTGGTGTCTAGTTCTTGATACTGGTGTTCTAGTTCTGGCAAATACTTTTCCTCTTTTTGAATTTGCAAAGACCACTAAAAGCAGTTTGTTTTTACCTAGCAAACTTTCACTTCAGGACTATATTTTACTCGAGGACCATATCATCTCTCTGGCTCTCTGTTACACTTCAATATTCAAGGACTTCATTTGTGTTAACGTCCCACTGAACATCATGCCGATTGGACCTGGTGCACAGAAAGTAGTAAGCACTCTGAATGCCTGATCAGGAGTAGGGAGATAAAAACTCATCAAAACTCAGAAGCCCACCAACACGGTGAAGTTTTTAGGGGTCCAGTATTTTGAGGTAGATCCCAGCATATCCCCAGATGAAAGCTAAGGTGCTTTACCTTGTACTCCCACCATTAAGGTACAATGCTTCCTAGGCATCTTTGGATTCCGGAAGCAATATATTTCATATTTGAATATGATTTTCTGCCCCATTTACTGATTAGCCCTTGGAGCTGCCTGTTTTGAGTGGGGCCCAGAGCAAGAAAAGGCTGCAGATCCAGACTGCAGTACAAGCTGTCCTGCTGCTTGGGCCTTATGACACAGAAGACCCAATGGTGTTCAATTAGCCATGGCCTGTGGGGATGCTGTATGGAGCCCCTCACAAGCACAATAGAACCTACGATTTTAAATCAAATCATGGTCTCTTCTGTAGAAAATTATCCTTCTCTTGAAAAAGAGCTCCTACTTGCTACTGGATCTTAGATGAGATTGAACACTTGATCATGGGACACCAATTGCCCACATGACCTGAGCTACCTATCATGAACTGAGTACTATTTTATCCATGAAGTCATAAAGTTGGGCACATAAAACAAAGTGATGTGTACAAAATCAGGCTCAAGCAAGCTGCATGATCAAGTGGCTGAGATGCCTATGGCAACTACTCCTGCGCAGCTTCTTCCTCAGTCCACACCTATGGTGTCCTGGGGAGTACCCATAACTTGTTAACTGAAGAAGGAACTCATGCCTGGAATAGGGATCATTCTTCACAATATGCTTCAGCAATTACTATTCTAATCTAGAGTGTCTCTGA
Source organism: Equus quagga (assembly GCF_021613505.1). Taxonomy (NCBI): domain Eukaryota; kingdom Metazoa; phylum Chordata; class Mammalia; order Perissodactyla; family Equidae; genus Equus; species Equus quagga. The sequence continues at coordinate 29,544,285 of NC_060284.1, read as the reverse complement.
AAGGTATAGAAGAGAAATTTCAGTGGGTAGAACTTAGAGCAGTACTTCCGATTGTCTACTTTAAGTAAAGAGATGTCCACAGCTGTGGATCTACAATATTTCATGGGTAGTAGCTAATAGGTTGGCCACGTAGTTAGGATCTTTGAAAGAATAAGATCAGAAGACTAATGACAAGGAGATCTGGGGCAGAGGTATGTGAATGAACCTCTCAGGATGAGCACAGAATACAAGGATATTTGTGTCCTATGTGACGTATACCAAAGGGCAATCACTCAGAGAAAGGCTTCATTGATCAAATGGACAGGCTGACTCAGGATGTCACTCACCCTCTTTCCCTAGCATCCCAGTGCTTGCTCAAGTGGCTCATGTACAAAATAAATATGGCAGCAGGGTTGGAGGTTATACATGGACTCAGTAACATGAAATCCCTCTCACAAATATTAACCTTGCTGTTGTCACTGCTGAGTGCCTACTCTGCTAAGAACAGAGACCAAGGCTGAGCCACCTGCAGGGCCTCACTTCCTGGGAGACACCAGCCACTAGTGGCTAATTAATTACATTGGATCCCTTCTCTAGTAGAAGAGCCAGCAATTTTTCCTCATGAAAATACTTATTCTGGATATGAATCCAAAGTTACCTCCTCTAATACTACCAACCATGATCTTACAGACATGGTATCTCTCACAATGTAACTTCTAAATAAGAAATTCATTTCAACACAAGAGAAATGTATCAATGGGCTCGTGACTATGAAATTCATAGGTCTTTCCATGTACAAAATCATCCAGAAGTGGCTGCCTTGATAGAATAATACAATGACCCACTAAGACTCAGTTATCAGGCCAGCTGGGAGACGTAACCATGAGAGGCTGAGGTGCTACAATACAAGATACAGACATACTTTGAACCAGTGATCAATATATGATGTTATTTCTCACTGCCAGGATACATGGGTCCAGGAACCAAGGAATAAAAATAGGATAGATTTCTCTCAGGACTATACTTAATAACCCAATCACAGAGTTTTTTATTCCCATTCCTTGTAAACTTGGGCTACACTGGTTTGGCAGTCTTAGTTCTCATGGAAGTAATGTCTCTACCAAGGCACACAAAATGGTTCAAATGAACTTGAAGTTGAGACTGACACCTGAATATATTAGGTTCCTTATGACACTAAACCAACAAGCAAAGAAAAAGGTTCCTATAATGGCTGGGTGATTGATACAGATTATTACGAGGAAACTGGGTTACTGCTTCACAATGGGGTCAACAAGAACTATGTCAGGAGCCAGGGGATTCTCTGGGTTGCCTCTTAATACTTTCTTGTTCAATAGTGAAAGTTAATAAGCAACCCAACCACTAAGGACTCAGATCCGTCCACAATGAAGATTCAGCCACCCTACTAAGTAAAGAGCCTTGAACAGCTAAACTGCTAGCCAAGAGCAGAGAAAAATGGAGTAGAGGAAGAAGTTATAAACATCAACTACAACTTCATGACCAGTTATGGAAACAAAGTGCTATGCAAATTTGTTTCATTGCTTGTTCTGCATATCTTTGTATACATTAACTGTTTTTTTCCTTCCCCATCCCCTATCAAGTTATATAAGAAACGGTGGTGGTACTGAACTTTACAGTTTAATCTTCAGGTTACAGAATATCAAGTGGGATTGTGATTGAACTAGAAGAATTAACACCAGTAAGGATAATAAAAACTGATGCGACTTTATTTCTCCCCTTTGGGGGTAGGTGAGAGTTTCTTCATTTGTACAAAAGACAGTTAAATCTGCATAGACAGAAGCAGAAAACTGTTGTTGTTGTACAGAAATTTAAATACAGGCAGAAGGTGGTGTGTGGATGCTTAACAGCTAAAACGGAAGGTTATGCTGGTTACTTACTATAGGCGCTCAGCTCCCTCTCTCCTCTCTCCACACACACACACTACCATCCTCCTATATTCCGCTCTGTTCTCCTGGGGTTGGGATATGCAACCCAAATTTCCCAGACTTCTCTGCCAGCTGGATTCCTGTTAGGTTTGCTCAATAGGAAGCACTGCTGGAGGTCAGAAGGCAGTACAGGTTGCAGCACTGTGGTCGTCGCTGGTAGTTGTTGCTGTGGCAGCAGCGGTGGAGTGGTTCTGAACTCCAACAGGTCAGAGACCCTGCCCATCATCAATTTTAGGTGAAGACTGGACCACCGCAGCAGATCTAGCACCAATGACAGCAGTCTCCAACAGGGCAGCAGCAGGTACAGCTCTTAGCAGTTTCTGAACTGCTGTTGCCCTCCCTGTTCCTTCCGTCATCCAGCCCTGTTCCTTCTCCATTTTGTTCTTCCAGATCTTCTCATTTGTAACCAGTTCCTGCTTGAAATTTACTGTTTGAAATACTGTCTGATTTCCTAGTTGGACTTTAACTAATTAACCGCCCCTTGAATTGTTGCATTTTTCAGTTCTAGATTCCTATTTGCTTTATTTTTTGTTTTGTTGTTTTTCAAATATGCCATGTCACCTTTCACAGTTTCTAACTCCAGTTTCAAGTTTGACTTCTACCTCCACGAAGATATTACGTGTAACTGTTTCATGATCTATGTCTGATAATTCCAGCATCTGGAGTCCCTGGGGGTCTATTTCTGTCATCTACTGTTTCTGCTGTTTCTCACTCATAGTATCTTGTCTCTTCACGAGTCCAATTACCCCTGATTGTTAGCTGGATATTGAATTTAAAAATTATTCATAGATAAAATTTGACACCTAGGATGCTATCTTCCTCCAAAGGTTTGAAGGATATGAGAACTTGAGAATCATGGACTACCTTAATCCAAGTTCAAAGTTTAAGACTTTTGCACTTGCCAGAATCCTCAAAGCTTAGCCATAGTCCAGGACAACTGGTTTATACACAGTTCACTCTTACACCTACAGTGTAGCTTTTCAGGAGTCCCAGCTCTTGGCCTCACCTCCTCTATCTTCCAGAAGTCCCAATTATTTTTTCATAAGTACCTCAAGCTGAAAAGAAAGCGTCAGAGTTTGAGGCAAAAATATCAATGGAAACAATTAAGATTCTCTTCCTTTAATACTAAAATTAAACAAACTGCAAAGAAACTCTTACAGCCTTTTGTCATATAATTTTAAATTTTTTTATCCAAAGATCAAATTAAATTTATATAAATCTCTACCACTGTCAAGGTTAGTTTTGCATTCTGATGTGTATATTTGTGAAAGACTTAGCTGTAAACAACCAAGAAAGTAATAATAACCAATACTTGTTTCTAAGGTAATTTGAGCAGATAGAAATTTAATTAAGTTGGAGAAAGTCATTACTAACATCCAATTTTACCTGATTCAAACTCTCCTCTAGGCTAGAGAGTCAAATTTGAAGATAAAAGTTTGGAGGAGTACCATAAAGTATGAAGTGGCAAACAACCGAGCAGAGAAGAGTCAAGGGAAAATAGAGGACCAGCAGTTCTGTTGTGATAAAATTCAGACCCAACCTCCTCCTACTGCTACTGTTACAGCCACGATGGTGATCACTTTTAATGTTATTTTTAATAAACCAAATGAAGGGGGTAATAATGACCAGCCCAGAATTTCCAAGCCTCAGTTCTTCATGCCAGCAGTGTCGCTTCTCCTTGCATATTGGTGCCATAAAACGACCTAACTACACTTACCAGTTCTCCAGGAAAAAAAATCATAAACACCTTGAAATGAAATAAAATGAATCGAAAATTCCCTCCTTAACAGAACCCCATAAAATGATCAACAGGTACGTATAATTTAATTCTAAGAGTGCCTGAAAATGAGACAATCAGATGGACCTGCCATGGCCACAGAGCAGCACTGTCAAGAAACGCTGCTCGGTGCGTCCAACGTTTCCTCACTCCTCTCTCCAGACAGTCCTAATTTCATAATGACACCACTGTACTTCACAGACTGTGGTCAGAGGGATCTGCTTGGCCCCTCTTCCATCCCTGGGCCCCTTATTTCAGAAGCACAGGTGGTTTCATGCACACAAATATCCTTTCTCAAATATAAATGCCTGCTTACACTTTTGTTACACATTGTAATATAAGCTTTTATCATATGGCTTCTTCTCTCCTTAGGTCATGATAGATATACTTTAGGATCACCATACTTTTAACAAATTTCAGAAGAAATAAAAAATATTACCTCTAGATAACTTTCTCCATCCAGCAAGCCAAGTTCATTTTGTGTGAAACATTTCTTCCCTTATAAAACTAGAAGGAAAATTGTTCAAAAAAGAGTTTTAATTTAAGTCAACTCTCTAGTCCTATAACTAGCAAGTACCATGCTATTCTGGGACCCCAAAGAAAGCAACTGTAAATCAAGTTCTATAGAATTTCTTTGGTTTGTATTTAAACTAACGATTTACGCAATTCCACAAAGAAATCAGTGTTATATTTTTCTTAACATTCAACTTAAAACATTAGACATAATAAGCTGAACGGGAGAAAATCGTGATCAAATGCTAAAAATGTAAACATGAAAAAAGTAAACATGAAAACAACGCTTTTAAAAATTCATTTAATTACAAGAAAATTAGCCAGAAAATTGCTCAGTTCCAAACAAATCCTCTGTATAAACACAAGGGCTCATTTATCATCATCTTCTTATATTTATCTTTCAAATAACATTCCAACTATTGAACCTAGGCTTTACTGGCAAAAATTAGAATACAGGAGTGTTTTTACCGTTTAATATTCCATAAACAGAATTGGCTTTTGCTCCTGAAGTTGGGATGGTGTCTATCATTTTGCTTCAGAGAAACTTTAAAATTGTTCCCTTATGAGTATTTCACTTAGCCACTCCCAAAACCCAATGCAAAAAAACCACAGCTGTTTTACTAAATGATTCCTATCTTCCACTTCATTTTACCAGCCCAAGTACAAATTCGGAGAAAAGCTTCTTAAGTCCTGCAGTTTCAAATTCCTTTTGTAACTCATCCAACGATGAATACTCTTTGACTTCAAATGCCAGAAACCTGCATTATACAAGAGAAACTCATGAAGATGCCTAGATTTGTCAGAGTGTAATTACCCATTCAGTTGCTTTTCCATCTGCAATAGTACTAAATTATACCTTTTGTGTTCTGTCTGTACTTTTGTTTCAACGAGTACACTAATCATTTTCTCTCTGCATTTCTTTCCACTTGAGTCCACATCGACTTTGGAGGTTTTCTGAAGAATCAGGTACTCCTAAACGATAAATCAGTATGTTAAATACGTATCTTACTCTGAATCTCAAAGTCCTAGTTTTAAAGGAGCCTTAGACCTGCAGACTTATTTTCATGCTGAAAGAATACCATCTTTCTGAGTCAAGCAGTAGGAAAGTTACACAGGGTTTTCACGTACTTGGCAGCATAAAGTACTGAGGAACACAGGAGTAAAGAAGGATGTCATCGAACTATGCAGGAATAAATCTGGACAGCCTACGAGGTCTGATTCTGGGCTGGGTACCTTAACCTTCTATGCCTCAGTACCCTACTCCATAAACAATACTCAAAACAGCACCTACCTTATGGGAAGTTGTGCTGATTAAATGAGTTAACGCACGCAGAGCACTGAGAGGAGTGCCTGGCACACTGAAGACCACCAGCTACTGTCATTACCATTACTGCTTCTGTGTCTGCGTGAAGTTAACAGGCACAGAGCACTTACCATTCCAAATTGATGGCATCTATCAATCCTGATATACAATCTTATAAAAATTTAAGAGAGATCCTTACATTAAATGGCATTTTAGGGACAGCTAATAAAAAAGAAAAAATTCTTTAAAAAGTATAACTTCTCAGGGCCGGCCCGGTGACACAACAGTTAAGTTCGCACATTCTGCTTCGGCGGCCCGCGGTTTGCCAGTTTGGATCCCGGGTACAGACATGGCACCGCTTGGCAAGCCATGCTGTGGCAGGCATCCCACATATAGAGGAAGATGGGCATGTATGTTAGCTCAGGGCCAGTCTTCCTCAGCAAAAAGAGGAGGATTGGCAGCGGATGTTAGCTCAGGGCTACTCTTCCTCAGGAAAAAAAAAAAAGTACAATTTCTCTACATTAGCAGAGTTCTAGTCACATGAATAAATACTTGTTAATTAACTGATGGATCCAATCTGAGTAACAGCATTTGTGAAACAGCTGCACTTAGCCTAACGTGCATGACTGAGCTGGCTTAAAGAAAAATCCGAGCCTTTTGGGGAAATAGGAGTAAGGAAATTAATTTGTATTCATTTTGTCAGCCAGCATTTTACCCAAAAGGATCAAGTTTTATAGATCTACTATAAATCACCTTAAAATATGTTGTTCCTTGGTCAGAACTCAATCCAGGACCTATATTAAATCTGAATTATTCGTTGTGGCTATATGCTATAACCCCGCACTAATCTGGTTAACCAAATGCCAAACTAGTTTTGTGACAAGAGCCAGTCATGAAAAAGCTAGGTAGTTATTCTACAAATCTTTACGATCATAGACTGTGCAAGCTAAAGCTGTTTAAATAAATTCGATTGTAATTACTCTTGACCCAACCCATCTGAAAGCATAAAACCTATTAAGTGATTTGTAGCTCTTTTACGATCTGAAATACAGCAAGCAGCTTTCCTCGTCTGGTCCCACATAAAACAGGTTAGATGAGTTTAGAATGAGAACTTGAAAAATCTGAAGAAGACGATGATTTTGAAAGCAGCTGCTGAGACAAGTCAGGTGGAAAGCAGATGTCAGGTAGGAGGTGACATGCTGCCAGCCCTAATGATTCTCCCACTCACACGGAATCCCGGCTGGGAGGGACCAGCTCCTCTTTCCAGGTATCACAGATACCAAATTAAAGTGTCAGAATGCACCTTTCACTGCTAAAAAGTTAAAATTTTTGCAGACTACCCACAAATATACACCTCACTGTGCCTAACTAAGGAAAGAAATAAAAATATGCAGGAACTTCTGGCACACATTTATGAAGTTGAGGCTCGAAGCTAATTACAGAAACAAACACTCATGCTCCACAGAGATTTTTTTATAACCTATCACTTTTGTTAAGTGGCATGATTTTTTGGATAGCCTTATACTTATTCTTCAAGCCTTACAAACTTATAGCTGTCATTAGAAGTAAACACATTCTTAAAAAAGAAAATGGAGATCTATGCACACAGTAATGAAGGAGAAACATCTTGGTGATTCATCTGCCCCACTGTTATAAAACACACAAGAGAGACACCATTTTAGCAGCAAATACCCAAATTCATATTCAACATTAAACCTTTTGGCACCTTGATGTTGCTTCTGTCTCCTTGTAGTAAAATCAGTATTATTTTACCCATGAACATCAGTCTTCCCGTCAGTCTTAAGTCGGAAGCCCACTTCTCCACAGTTTTGACGTATTTAGTCTTTGCTCTCATGTGGTCTAAATGTAAAAGAGTTACCCACAGTCCATCATCCACGGCCGTGCTTGCTGCAAGAGCACACGTCTCACTGCCTCTTCCAGTTTCTGGTTGGTTGAGGATGTGCCTGAGATTCTGCTGAATCCAGAGAACCAGCTCGTGAACCATAGGTTCTGATCCAAGGTTCTCTGCTCGCTCAAGTAACTTCTCTTTCACAGTCACGCACTGGGCCCGGGTCAGGTGTTCACAGTTAACCGAGACACCAGGCAGACACGAGGGGTAGCTAACCGGTAAATGGAACACCAACTCTAAGGGTACATCCGCATCCGTAAGTCCTTCGGCTTTTGTGCGAATTCTGAACACGGTCCCATCTGTTTCTGGAAGGCATCCAAAAACAATGATTAGCTGTACATAATTCAATTTGAATGGAACACTAACAAGTTAAAATTTCTGTTTCAAGTCTTGATTTGTTTTCCATGTGAAAACTCTTGAGTTGTTTTATGAAGAGACACATAATACTAAGAAAGCCATGACTGACGGATTATTTCCTTCAACCACACGCACATATTCAAGGACGCACACACACCAGCACCCAGGACTTCGCTGGCATTTACAGTTGCTATCACCCCCATTTTTATTACAGTTACCAGAATGATTTCTCATCGTAAAACATTTTTCCACCCAGACTTAGTTGATAATTCTGGAAACCCCTAATAAACTCATATGAACATTCAAAGAAATGACGTCGTGTATATATAAAATCACTGATTAATCTGAAAGTTATACACTAAATCCAATAAAGGTCATTTTGTGGTAAGTCTAACTCGAAGCAAACCCTGGAACGCTGTGTGGTTGTGGTTGCAGAGTGTGCACGACTGTGCCTGACAGCGTCGCTGCCTGGACCCGCTCTCCTCTTACTTCAAATGTATTAGTATCAGTGTAACATGAAGGTAGCGAGATGAACTAAAATTGGGCGGACATCAAGTCAGCCGCTTCTGGCTCTGTAAGGAGGGGCAAGCGCACACATAGGGTATGAGATGAAACACTCTGCTCTCTTTCAGATTTGCTCCACTTCACCCCTCTGATGTGTTCCACACCACTTCACCCCATTTTTCAAAAAAGTTGATAAAACGTCAGGCTGATTCCTTCTGCAGGGGGCAGAAACACACAGATCAGAAGAGCAGAGGAGAACAGAAGCGGGTGCAGACGAATCGCTTTGAAGCTCACTTGCCTCTCTCTCCCCGACTTCTTTCTCCACTCGCCCTTGTTCCTTCTCTTCACAAGAGAGGCAGTCAAACCTTTCCCATTTTCATACCTGGATCGCTGCTCAACAGCCTCCACAACTGAAACCTGAACATATCCCCCTTTTAAAGAACCTAACAGAACATGAAAATGGCTTTCTAGCCATCCAATTCCATTTATGTAAAAGCCGTCGTTACAGACATTGATTCATACAGGACCAAACACATCTGTTACACAAGAGTTTTTTCTTTAATAGAATCTTCTGTTTCAGCAGCAAAGCACTACTATTTTAAGACACCACCCAGAAACACAGGCAGTAACCACTATAAAGACCATATTAAAATGATACAACTTAAATTCACATTACATAAGTAAAATGTGTACTGCACAAAGAAAAATTTTCCAAATCTAAATGAGTACACTCCTCTACAAGCCATCACCAGTTTCTCAAAACCCTTCTTTCTTCCACCCAGTTACCTATCCTTTTTAAAAACTATTTTATTATAAAGTAGGCTCCCCACATGTCAGTTAGATCAGTACATTTCACTATGTGAAACTAGCATTATAAATACCTACAGACAACATAGAACCATTAGGCTAAATGAACTCTCCAGAAATCATCTAGGGAGACCACTTTTTCTACTAAGGGGGAGGCAAAATGTTTAAAGGTCTTCATTCATTCACCAATCAACAAACATTCGCTGAGTCCATTTTAGACCCAAGGCACCGCACTGGTCTCCAAGGGAAAAAATGTGGTTAAGATGCAGATCCTGTCACATGGACTCAATCCAGCGTTTCACAACATGAAAGAGTGGACATATCCAAAGTGATCTTCCTTGACTTCTCTTCTGCACTTAAAACTTCTTTACATATAAACACATATACATACAAGTTATATAAACATGTATTTTATGTTATCTCCATGGAGATGATGCTCTACAGGACGACATTTCTGAAGCTCTTCTGAGAAAGGGTATTGAAAGCTCTGTTCAAGGTCGCTGGCACAGCAGACAGCCCTAGCAGCTAGAGAGCCTCTCCCTCCAGATCAGAGGGTAGATTTGTTTCCAGACCAGTATAATAAAGACAACACACTCCTTCAGCACAAAGCGGGGGGCAGGATTGCTAGCAGCCACCTTGTAAGATTGGGGGGTTCCTAAGCTCAGTGATCGTCAGCTGTGACAAAGACCCACTGTGTGCACAGAATCCACATGGGCCCACCTCCACATCGTCCTATGGAACTTGGGGACAAGGGCACCCAAGGTGAACCTGAAGTTCATGCTGCCTGCTGTGCAGTGAGTAGCAAACTGTCTAAACCCACCCGGGTCACTGCCTCCTGCCCGGCTGACTCTACGGCAGCGCGCCAGCCACCTGGCAGCTGCAGCTGCCGCCGCTCCTCAGGAGCTGCTTGACCACTTGGCGATACGTACAGTTGTTTCACCACCTTGCTCTCTCCTTTCCACTCTTCCCTCCGAGGAAGAAGCGTCCTCCTCCCTCCCACAGCAAACCCTGCCATATCGAAGATGCAGTTCCAATTGTGAGCACTTCTCTAGTGCCTGCCTTTTCCATCCCTCCCTCAAATCTCTGCTTCTCTTCCGCTTACAAAATATTTACCTTCTCCTTGCTTCAAAAAAACCAAAATGCAATGCTACTCATTCACTTAAACTACAGACCTATCTTTCTCTGTCCTTCATTTTCAATCTTCTGCAAATAGAAAGCTCACCACCTGCATCCACTTTCCCATAAACTGGAAACCAGTCTCCATAACTACTTGTACTGAGACTTCTATCATCACTTGTCTCTGAAGCTCTCTCAAACATCACCTGTGACCTCCTAACCTCTGACCTGCAGGAAGAAGCTAATTCAGCAGGCCTGTGTCTGCACACTCCCAAGAAAGGTGTGTCTTCAGGACTGGCCCTTGGCTGGCTCCTGGGAGATGAGCTCTGAGCCCCTGGCATATTCTGCCTGAGAAGAGTGGTTTTGGGATACCTGAGGCCTTGGACCACAAGGTACCAGCTTGATTAAAATTTACAGTGAATCTTCTTACTCTGGGGACTGGAGTCTGAGGAAGTGATATCAGTTACACAGGCGGGGAAAGTCTACATGATTGATGCCCCATAAAAATTTGGACCCCACAGTTCACGTGAACTTCCCTTGTTGGCAACACTCCTCACATGTTGTCACACTATGGCTGAGAGAACTAAGTATGGTGCTGTGACTCCACTGGAAAAGGACAACTGGAAGCTTGCAGCTGGTTTCTCCTGGACTTCACTCCATGTGCCTTTTCTCTTTGCTGATTTTACTGTGTCCTTTTGCTGTAACAAATTGTAACCATGAGTATACCAGCTTTTCTGAGTTCTGAGTCCTTCTAGCAAATCATCAAGGCTGAGGGTGGTTTGGGGACCCGTGACACAGCCACATCCAGTGACCTTCATCCTGCCCTACCTTTCCACAGCATCTGAATCTACTGAACCAATCTCCTTCTCAAAATTCTCTCTTCCCATATCTCCCAGACACCACATTGTCCTGGTTCTTTTCCTACATCTCTGATCATTCCTTTCCTGCTTTGTCTTCTTTTTCCAACCCCCTGAATGCACAGGCATTCTTTCAAGTGTAATCCCATAAACAACTTTCTCACTCTAGCTACCCAAGCTTGAAATCTTAAAGTCACTTGTGACTCTTTTTTTTCCCCTCCTTGCTTCATACTTCAAGTTCAATTGCCAAAGTTCTCCAGAATTTCTCTCCTTTCCATTCACAACCACCATCCTAATTCAGGCCTTTCTCTGGTTTCTGCAATAGTGGGCTCCTCACCGCCTGCCTCTCCTCACACCAAATTATCCTACGCCACTCTCCCAGACTGACAAACAAATTACAAATTCCTCCATCCATGGAGGGGCCTACCACTCCAACGTCCTCTCCCCTTACTCCTTGCTCCAACTAACCCATTTTACACTAATACTGTCTCTGGTTTCCTGTCTCTGGGCCTTGCTCCTGCTATCCTATATGCCAAGAAGGCCCTTAACTCCCCACTTTCTGCCTGCTGGGATCTTTGTTCAACCACCAAGCGCCTCTCTAAAGTCTGTCTGGTGATTTCCATGGTACTTTGGACTTATTTTGTGGTGTCTTCATACTCAGAATTATTGTAGTTGAACCAAATTAACTGTTTTCTTCACCACTGGAATATATCTACTTTCTTTTTAGACAACAACCAAAACACAATGGGTTACAAGAAACTTTTACATTTTACAGTTACACAGTTCTGAGCATCACGCCCCCAGTTTGCAATCAGGGGCCTCACTGTGGCAGCCACTGGCACCTGCAGTAGGCTGTGTAATGGCCCAGACATCCATGCCCTGATGCCGAACCTGTGATTATGTTACCTGACATGGCAAAAGGTTCTTTGCAGATGTGATCCTGAGATGGCAGGTTAACCTCGATTATCCAGTGGGCCCTAAATGTCATCACAAGTGTCCTTACAAGAGGGAGGCAGAGGGAGATTTTGCCACAGAAGGTGGCAATGTAATCACTGAAGCCAGATGCCATGTGGCTGCCTTTCAAGATGGTGGGGGGACCACGAGCCAAGGGGAGCAAGGAACCCAGCTCTGGAAGCTGGGAAAGGCAAGGAAACGGCTTCTCCCCTCGGGCCCCAAGAGGAGTGCAGCCCTGCTGACAACGTGATTTCAGCCCAGTGAGACGGATTTCAGACTTCTGACCTCAAAAACTATAAGGGAATAAATGTGTGGTGTTTTAAGCCACTGCATTTGTGGTAATTTGTTACAGCAGCCCAAGGAAACTAATACAGTGTCTATGCCCACAAACACACTTCTCCCTTTCTGATCAAAACTCCAAAACCCACAGTGTCCTCCAGTCTCTGCCAGATCAACACCCACCTGCTCCTCCCCAGTGTCATGAAGTAACTGACAGAAACGGGCTCTTCTGGGAGAAAGTCTTGAATGGCTGTAGAGCTAGCCATTCAAATCCTTACCAATTTTCATTATGCTTCTCTTAGTTATTTTCTCATCCTAGTCAGCAAATAGAAAAGCCATAGGAGAAAACACTGAATTTTGCCACATAAAATTGTGAAATTATTAGGTGTTTAGAAGAAAAACTGCTTTAATTCTTTTAAGAATTGGAAAGGATTAACGTTCTTTCTAATTGGTCTTCTGGGTGACTCTTCATCCCCCACTACACACACACTAGAGCCACAAACTAAAATTACACAAAATGATGTTATCTCTGTAAGAAAATGAAAAGCCCAATAACATACCCCATTCTGGTGATATTTAATGTGGTCATAAAATTACAGATTCTTTTAAAAACTCATTTTCTGGGGCTGGCCCAGTGGCGCAGCGGTTAAGTGTGCACGTTTCGCTTCAGCGGCCCAGGGTTCCCCGGTTCAGATCCCAGGTGCGGACATGGCACCGCTTGGCAAAAGCCATGTTGTGGGAGGCATCCCACATATAAAGAAGAGGAAGATGGGCACGGATGTTAGCTCAGGGCCAGTCTTCCTCAGCAAAAAGAGGAGGATTGGCAATAGTTAGCTCAGAGCTAATCTTCCTCAAAAAAAATAAATAAATAAAAACTCATTTTCTCCCAAAAACTCTAGAAGAATGTATATTACCCTTCCATTTCTCATCGGCCTTAGTTTGTACATGCAATTAAACCGGCTCCTTTTTGCCTCAGAATTTTTCACGTAACACATGCATAGTCAGTCTGATGTTGGGCTTGTTGGGGTTTTTTTTTCATTAAAAAAAAGAAAATGAAGTTGCCCCTATCTGTTTTTAAGATTATTAACAGCTTAGAAACAGAGTGATCAACAGAAAAATAATTCTGCTCTAAATCGAATGTTAATCTCTGTCCCTCCCTGGCTCCACACAATTCTAATTATTAAATTTAATACACAAACTCATCATTCACAATAAACATCGATGCTCTAGGAAACTTATGCCTGCCCTAGAAAACTAAAATTTTCAGAAGTTCCAAGACAATTTTCATCTATTTTAAAGACCCTACCAGGGGCTGGCCCTGTGGCTGAGTGGTTGAGTTCGCGCGTTCCGCTGCAGGCGGCCCAGTGTTTCGTTAGTTCGAATCCTGGGCGCGGACATGGCACTGCTCATCAAACCACGCTGAGGCAGCGTCCCACATGCCACACCTAGAAGGACCCACAACGAAGAATATACAACTATGTACCGGGGGGCTTTGGGGAGAAAAAGGAAAAAAAGAAAATCTTTAAAAAAAAAAGACCCTACCAAAAGATATAGGTCTTGCCTCTGCTTGAAGCTCACATACATATCCCCTAGTTGTTTTGTTTTTAATAAGTCATTCTGCCTTATAATAAGTGTATCAACTTCATAACTAAAACACTAATTGAAATAGGTTTCAAACCTCATTCTTCTTTACAAGCACATGAAAGAAATTATCCTCCTAACCATACCCCAAACAACAGAAATTCAAACTAGAGAAGCTGAACTGAACTCCAAACTCTACACTAATGTTATTTTCAGGCTTCACCCGGTTCACAGTCACACACAGTAGAAACTCAACAAATGCTGTCTACCAGCGGAAGACACTGGAAATTGTAAACAAAATTTAAGAAAATGAGTTCTTCAAGATTCATTTAGAGCCCTTTAAGAAACCATTTATATCCCATATTCAACTGACTTTCCCTAGACTTGCTTTTTTTTTCCTTTGCAATTTTTACACATCCTCAGAGTAAGACTTTGTGCAGCAAACCACTAAGAAGCTCCAAACACCCTCTCATCCTTCACGTGCACAGGATTTTTTTCCTCTTGCTCCTAGGGGGCTCACCACAAGGATGCATCCACTAGTGCTTGTTTTTAAGTTTCAGCTGAATTTTTATATATATTTAAAATGTGGTCACAGGAAAAATACAAAAAACTAAGAAACGCATGAAGCTAAAAGTGGCAATCCTATCCTTTAGAAGTGAAGTTCAAAGCTGAACTGGTTTTACAGAGGTGAGTTCAGTACTGACAATCAGCAGGAAACAGAGCCGAGCAGATTTAGAGGGGTGAGGGGGTGACAGCCACGATTCATTTTTGCAGGAGGGCCCAATCCAATCTGAACATTAGTGCCAGCAGAATACAAAAATTCACTCTGAAGTTTCTGAGCAAACATATTTTATGATGTTGGGTCTTACTTCCCATTTTACAACTTTTTGATCTGTGAGTTAATTTCCAGAAATGCAATTCTATGTATAATGAGCATTGACTATGGCAATATAATCTCTGTGACCCTCAATCACCTTATCAGGAAAATGAAGATTTACAACAATACAAATCTCATCTATTTCATAGGTATGCACACACATGCATGTAGATACTCTCTTTCAGAATTATCTTGAACATAAGCTGGGTCATACCCATCTGTTTTCTCTGGGTGTTCATTATTGCTCTCTCTTTCTGGTCAAGAGTTATCCTTGCTAAGAACTGTTTTACTGATGGAGTAGCCTCATCTCTATTAAGGAGCATGATGTAGTGCAAAGGCCCATATACTCTGGAACCTAGTGGTTACTTATCCAGCCTGAGCATGCATTATCTTCTCTGTAAAATAAAGCTAAGAGCACCCTTCATGAAGTAAGATGCATTTAAAGTATTAAGTACAGCGGAGGTGACCCCATTAAACCTGGCACCTGGCCTGACTGCACTGCACAGAGAGGGGCAGAATACCCCTGATTTGGTCTACCCACAGGCCTCCCTAGTAGACAGGAGTGTGGGGGCTTACACAGTTTGCACCCATTAAGACGTAGTTACACCTGATGCCTCTTACTATGAGCTTACTATAACCATAGTAAAGAGGCCAAATGTACATAAATCCCCTGAAAGTCTCAGCTTAAATTAACCCAGCTGAACTGAATTCAACTATTCACCCTCTTCCATCTTATGGCCTTAATAGTTGATCCTTGGGCTGGCAGCCTGAGCCTTCCTGGGCTATCTTGTCACCAGAAGTGCAATCCCACACAATGTTCTCCTGATTCCAGTAGCAACAGGGCGAAGCCCATCTGGGGGAGGCCAGGAAGGAACTGATGGGGTTCAGAATGTTCTGGTACCAAGGTTATAGCCTCCCAGCCAAGCTGACGGTGACCCTGGAGCAGCAGCCAGCAGCCCACTGTATGTTTATTGTGGGCTATTAACAAGGCCTACCTTACCCTTCATTCCCAGTTGTGAACATCAAACATCCCGATTTCAATCACTGAATTGTTCTATTCTCCAGTGAACCTTTCAGCAACAAAATGTCCTAAGTTGTTACACTGAATTCTTTTATAATTCAATTACTTATTGATGCCAGAACATTGAATTAAATTAATTAGGAGGCATGGCTTGAAAGTCATGCTCAATTTAACAGCAGATAAAGGGTCCACAGTGTTCTCAATATTAAGAAACTGCTTTCTTTAAATGCTTACTTTTTTAAGTTTTCTCTGACCCACCAGCAGTGTCTCACGCTCAGCTGTGCACTCATGACCCAAATGACTACCACTCCATCTCTTTAAGGTGTCATGGGAAACCATAGGTTCATTTTTTTCCAGGATATTCCCAACTAAGCCATAATACAGGAATTTAGGAAAACTGATGATCTCTTCAAATAGCTTGCCTCAGGCAGAAGTAATTATCAATAACGAGAGCTGCAGAGACAGCGGGTAAGATGATGAAGAATTACGAATGCTACCCAATCAGAAGAGGGGCGACTAGAAAACACTAAAGGGAGTAAATCCTTTCCTATGGATTTTAAACAACTGTTGCAAAAAGCTCCAAGACAGACTAGGCACGAAAAAGAAAGCAGCTCCATCACACTAATTGGTTCACAGGGCCTGGAACATAGAGCTTTAGGAACGGGTGTAGACGGTGGATGCAAGAAAGAATAAACAAAAAGGAGCCAACCCCTGCTCTGGGTGTGAATAACACACCACATGGATCCCATGAAACCGTCTTACTCCTAGACAGCTTTCTCACAACACCCCTTACACTCTAGACGACCTTCTTAAACCAATTTATGGTCAGAAGGACAATTTTGACAGTAGCTGAAACATAAGAGAAGGCTAAAATCCCATGCCAAAAAATTTACATAATGTATTTGAAAGCTAAGTGAAAATCAAAAATTATCTGTGTCACTGCACTTTTTCACAAGCTGCAGTTTTGGTTTTTCTTTACTAGAAGCCACGGACAAGGGCAGAAAAAGTTTTAACCATCATCAAAAAATAGCCAAAGAACCTTTCTAAACTGTAAGCTCCTAGAGGACATGGGCGGTGTCTTTGTCAATGTTTGCAGGGAATCCGTAAATGCGGGCTGATGATAAACGCGCCCTCGAGAGCCTGTAACCCGCAACCACCTTTCAGCAAAACAATCAACTCAGAAACACAGCTGAGAAAAGTATGCGATGGAGCACCGGGCGATATTCAAAGATTCATTCATCACACAATTACTACCTACCACGTGCCTGGCACTGTTCTAGGTGCCTAGAGTTTTGTGATGACAAAACAGACAGGGTCCCTGCCGTCACGTAACTTGAGACAACCAAATACCCATACAGAGTTAAAACTGCCGTGAGCGCTCCGAAGGCCACAATGCTTAGCGCTTACAAAGGATATCATGCAATTTGCGGAAGCTGGGTTTAAACTACGGGGGTTCAGGATAGGCCTTTTTTAAGGTGAGATCTGAAGGGTAAGTAGAGGATGGCCTGGGAGAGCATGTGGGAGCCATTCCAGGAGGGCACGGCTGGCGCGAAGGGCCAGGCGCTTCGCGAGTGGGACTGGGACGGACGATCGGGGACTGAGACCGGCAAGCAGGGGGGTGGGACCGCCAATAGGGGGGTGGGACGGGCGCGGAGCTGGGGGCGCGGAAGGCAGGGACGGGCCGGCGAGCCGCAGGCGCCTGGGCATCAGGTTCTCCGCTGACTGCAGAGTGGCGAGCGGGGCGCGACACTCTCCCCGCTTTAGGGGGTGGCCTCACACTCCCGCCTGCTCCGACACCACTCCAGTCCCCGGTGCGTGTCATTCCATCAGTCCACTAGCCCGGTCCCCAAGTGTGGGCCCCAGGGCAGGGTAGTCACCTGAGTGGCTCAGCACCTCCCACTCGTCGGGCCCGCAGAAAATCGCAGCCAAGGCCGCGAGCTCCTCGCGCACCCGCTCCGCCATGGCCGCGCGGCCAGCAGCTCCGCGCTTCCCCTTCCGCCGCCGCCGGCCAGGAGCAGCGCGGCCGGGCGGCCACCAGGGGGCGCCCCGCGTCTCTGCAGCGCCGCGGGCCGGGCGGGGGCGGGGTGGCGCTGAAAGTCCCGCCCACAGCTCCTCCCACTGACTCCGGACCCAAGGCGCCGTCCATTCTAGGGACTTCTCTCCGAGGGCAAAGGCTCGGTGGTCCGGGGCAGGGTGTCTGCCAGAGGCGACCGTGCGGCTCACTTGTTGCTTTCCTGAGAGCGAGAGGGCTCCCAGCAAAGCCCGAACTCCTCTTTTAGCCCAGGCTGTGAACACTCGCCTTTGCTGCCCAGACCCGGCCTTGAGCCGCGGGCTGGAGGACCGCCATGGCGAAAGGAGCCTTGCAGTTAGGAAGAAATAAACAAGCAGGGCAGTGACCAGAGAGGTGGTTAGCCCTGTCCTGCTGGAAATTGAACGAGGTGTTGGGCAAGGTGCAGTTTAAGAGAAGGGACGAGATTCTCCGTCCTCGCGGAGCTATTAGTGACCCAGGCGGTCTGGGAATCTCGGAAAAGGCGCCAGGCAGTAACAACCCCAGATGCTGAGCTGTAACCCGCGCTGGGACTCCGGACAGGGATCGGATTCCTGAGACTTCTTTTCTTTAACGGATGCCGAAGGGGAGGGTTGGACCTGCCAGCGCTGGCATTCTAAGGACATTCCTGGGGTGGCCCGGGACCTTGTGGGGAGCTGTGCGTCCAAGGTGCTGGGTGCACCGTCATACCATTCCACGTTTGTCTCCTGTCTTCTCAGGGACAGCCCTGTTGAAATGGGCTAAGGGAACTCCTTGGCCTTTGAGGATACAATCAAGTTTACTTTGTGGTATTCAATCCATGCAAAACAGTGTGGCTCTTGAAGCTTTGAAATGAGATGATAATCCCTGAATCCAGCGCTTGAATTTAAGAATTTGAGCAATACTAATAGGTAACAATTATCAATCCATTCTGTTTCGGCTTTGGTTTAGAGAACAAGATTACAGTGATCCTCTGTGACAGCGTGTACGTCAGCATGCTTGGCTTGTCCTTTTGTTTTTCAAGCAATAATTTAAAATTCTGCAACTCCCAAAAGTTGGTAGTCTAGCTCACAGAGGTCCCACAATTTTTGTTTGTATCAGACATAACATTTTGTGAGATCAGTCAGGGAATTTAGATGGTCTCACAGTGACTCCTGTCATTGACCTACAGAAGTGGAATAAACGGGGCTGATTTTAAGACCGAATCCATGTTACCATCATCAAACATCATTCCCACTGTTGCTTAAAGGGATTTTAAAAAGGAAAAGACGCTGGCTTCCGAGAAGAGAAAGGATATATCTAACAAGATAGACTGCAAGAGAAACGCTTTCCAGAGGATGTCAGGAGATTTCAGTGACCCCAAGTAATTAAGAGCACTGCTGCGCACATAACTGGAAAGACAACGGCTTGCATAAACTCATAATTCTCTCTGATGTGGCCAATTTATTTAATTAAAAAAACCCTCCTTTGAATTATTTCCAAAATAACAGCAGTTCAGTAGGTTCACGATTAGCTACTAAAGAGTTTGGTGAACAAAAGAATAAATTTTTAACATAAAATATCACTGTTATTTGATTTTAGTTTCAAGTCCAAATTTAGTATTAAAAGTGGTAGGAAAATATTAAATTTAGTTATTTGACTTATTTATTAAGGATATTCTGCAAATAAACAAGAAGTTCAAGTCTTATTTTTAATTCCCCAAATTCACTATGAGTGACATCAGTGAGATAATATGAACAGTAAGATTACAGCTGTCAAAAACAGGAGGAGGCAGTCTCTGAAGCCTGCTGTCAGCAAGGTGTCCATGAAATTGACGGAAGAGGACATCAATCTATTTAAAATTTTCTTGTCAATAGGTTTCTTCTTTGCTGGTTCCTTCTCCATTGATTTCTTAACCTGCTTTTCATACTCCATTTAACATGTTTAAATAAAAAAGAAGCCAATGTGAATGTCTTTTAAATTAACACCATCCTAAAGCCCTAAGGTCCCATGAATAAGTTTTTGCTCTGAACATTTGGAAATAATCATCACAGAGACAGCATAATGTCAGCTTGGTAGTTCTCACACTATGAAAATATCAGCTACGTGTCAAATATCTGAAGCTTGCCTTAGTGTAATAAATCTTGTATTCACAAGCTACTGAAAATTCTAAATATTTAAACGAGGAGTGAATGTCTAGACATGTGGATGGATGTCTACTCAGAGCACAGCCTCTTTCTCTCTCTCCACTCCTCTGCCCCAACAGTATATGATTTGCTAGAACAAGATTATTTATACACACAACTTTTCTAAGTAGCTCCTTCCCCAAGACCATAAGGAGGAGAAGTTTCAAATCTCTCACCTCCAGTTAAAACCACTAGCCCAAGAGATAGTTCTTTTAAATTTTCTGGGAAAACACTTCTACTCCTTTTATCATGAGTAGTATGGAGACTTAAATACTCAACTCAATGTCTGAAATTTTAAGTCAAACCCCACTTGGGCATAGAAATGAGAACACACAATTTTACGAGTATTAGGAGTGGGTAAGTGTTAGTATCACATCAAAAAAGCTGAGAATTCTGAAATGGGCGGGATGTGATAAGGAACATTATTGTATTAAGACTATGAGAAAAGTAAAAATGCTTTCAAGAACCACTAAGAGTAAAGAACAAAAGAGTTACCGAGTGTCAATTTGCTAAATGAACCTGAACACCAATAAGCTGTGCTACTGGTTTTGCCTGAAGCGTTTCTGTATTTATTCATTGCATAAACTGTTCTTGTTGACTGTTGGCCTGGTTCCACAAGATGAGTATTCAGGTACAGAGGTGAAAGCAACAATCCCAGACTTCTGTCTTTGGTCTAGACAAGTAAACCCAATATGCAACATTTACACCTTCTTTCATCACACTGTGGGTACAAGTACCACATTTCCTTGCTGGTGTGAAGTTCAATATCATGGGATAGGTAAAAGCAATGGGATGCTGGGGTACCCAGATAGATACCTCCCACAACTTCCCAGAGCAGAAATAGGTTTGTAATGCCCAGGAACATAGTAAGCTTCCAAAAGAACATAAAGGCCGTGGTGTTGATCGCTCATAGTGGTTTTGTTCTGTTACAGTGTGCAAGTCACAAATCTATTTTTCACCAAGATAACAATATAAAAGCAAGTAAAATTTATGCGAATTTGGCGCTGACTCTGTAACCATATCGTTTTGTAGAAAGAGCTGCCTCCACTGTGTCCTACTAATGTGTACTCCCTCCAAAAGATTGGTTACACGCTGCCTGTGAGAACCGTGCTTGATTCTTAGGCATGAGTGGTATCAAAACAGCTCCAGCTTGCTTTGTGGGAAAACAGCCACACAGCCCAGGTCCGCTGGCATAAAAGGTCAATGCCTTATGAATGTTATAAAAACAAATCTTCAGTATCATTAGGGTTTTAGAGTTTGTCTACTTAAAGTAACACCCAAGGGCCACCCCAGTGGTTTAGTGGTTAAGTTCAGTGGGCTCTGTTTCGGCGAGCGGGGTTCGTGGGTTTGGATCGCAGGTGCAGATCTATACCACTCATCAAGCGTGCCGTGGGGGTGACCCACATACAAAATAGAGGAAGATTGGCACAGATGTCAGCTCAGGTACAATCTTCCTCACCAAAAAAATAAGTAAATAACACCCAATACTTAATTTTGGTTACTACTGTAAATGGCTTCTTTTTATTATTATATTTTCCCACCATGTATTACTAATTTAGCCAGTTTTTATAATCTGCGGGGGGAGGACAGAGTCTGTGTGACTTTTTAAAAATCCTTTTCTCCAAATTGATACAGGGACTATAAATGAGTAGTAAACTCTGCCACTTTGGCAAAATAGATTCCCAGTGGTTGAAAATTGAAAGAGTAATACAGTAATAATATGAGGTCTTAGATTTTCTTCAAAATAATGTTGGAAGGGGGAAGAGGCCGGGGTACAGACGAGGCTGAGGTGACCTGAGGTTAATAATGGGTGAGGCAGAGTTGTGAGTACAGAAGGATTCGGTATTTTCTTCTGTCTGCTTCTGTGTATTTTATTTTCTCTGTAATAAAAGTTAATTTTTAAAATGTAGTCAGTAGATAATACATCAAGATACTTCAGTTTTGCATAATGCTCAACTAAGAGAAAAAAGACAGAAATGAAGGGGAAAAATAGGAGGAAAGGGAAAAGAAGCAGGGCTAAGTTGAGAGAACAGAGTTGGTAAAAGCTATCAAGAGAAGATAATGAGTTCCAAAATGACAGGTTCAACATTCGTTCAGGAGAGAAAAGCACAGAAGCTAAAACTTCAGTGCCTGTAGCAAGATGCATGTGGGTTTCTCTTAGACATGCCCACAGAGGGAGGCAGGCAGAGCTGTGGCGCTCCGCAAGGCAAGGACCCAACCCCCTCTCTTTTGTGGCTCTGCTCTGCACACCTTGATCCCCACAGTCATGCCATGGGCTGGGGGGCCACTGGAGTTCCAACCACCAAGTCCACATCTTGTCAGGAGAATGGGACCCAGTCAGATCCCATTGGCTGCTCCCAGCTGGTGGGCTGGAAAACGTCACTTTTATTCTGAGAGGCCATGTACCCAGCTAAAAGTGGAGGAAGAAATGAAGTATTACTGTTATTCCATTCTTATGGAGAAAGAGAAAACACTATTGGGAGATAGTGACAGTCCCCGCCATAACATCACATCACATCACATAATTCCGTAAAGCTCACCTGTTTCCCATCCCTCCACCCTCACAGCCCCTAACCCTTTATCTCATTGACTCCCTTCGTTTTTCCCATATCGTCTACCATTATCTGAAGTGTCCTTGTGTGTTTGTTTATGTGTGTCTTGTAGTTGCCCCACAGAGAGCGTGAGCACTCCCCCTGCAGCACCACCTAATTAGTGCAGATGTCCAGAGAGATGAGGACACACGTGCACACCAAGAGGGTCTGAAAGATTTATTGCTTACATGCCAAGGTTTTCTGGGAAGAGCAGGGCAATACAAAATGGCCTGAATGAAAACAGGTGAGCGGCTCCGGTGTTCCTTGTAGTTAGGGGGTGGGGCCGGGGTTAGAGTTCCTCTGTGCACCACTGGGGTTTTCGTGGTCTGAACAAGGGAGGGAGTGCCCAGACTTGCTTACCTAGTTGCCCAGAGGCAGGGCAGAAAGGGAAAGGGGATAGGACTTGAAAGCTGTCAGCAGTCAATCAAACATCAAAAACAGAGTCAGACATGTTTATTGTCTGTCTCCACTAGGATTTTAACTTCCAGGAAGCCAGGGGCCATATCAGTCTTATTGGCCTCTGTATCCTGCACGTCTACAACAGCACCTGGCAAGTTACGAATTCAGTAAACATTTGTTGATACGAATAAACTCATTGCAAAGTTTATAAACTCTTCATGTGATTGCTTATCCAACAGAGTCAGAGTGCACCTACTATATGCTAGTGACTTTCCAAGGCATCCCGTGACTGAATAAGGTACAGTCCTTGCCCTCCAAGAGTTCCAAATCCATTTGGGAGAGGCATCAGTCTTTCCTGGGGCGGGGTGATGAGTGTTCTGCCCGGTGAATGGAAGGCCATCAGAGAAGGGCCAGGAAGCCTGTTGGCCATTGCATTAGAGGGTTCCCATCATAGGGTAAGGGGAGGAGGAGGAAAGCTCGAGGAAAAGGTGGCTGGAAAGACAGTTCTCTGCTTTTATTAGTCAACAAGTGTTTGCTGAGCACTATGTGCCATTACTCTGTACCAACTATTATCCCAGGTCCCAGGGAAACTGGTTTGTGACACAGACCTCTTGGAAGGTGTAGTGTAATGGGGCAGACAGGTCTTAAAAGGTCAAACATTTGGTAATCAGCAGCCTATTGAGATCATGGGAATAGATGAGGCTGTCTGTCTGCATCTCAAGAATTTCACAATGAGGGTGATGTATTTCCCAGCAATGGAACAGGGAAGCATTGGTTTGCCAGTCCTTCTAATGTGACCTGGATCAAAACAATAGTCCCTTTGTGGCAATGTTTCTGTATTTCCCTGTGGTTGTTTTTCACTGTTTGGTTTCATTCTGTTTTTAGTGGGAAGAAAAATCAAGCCAAGAAAACAAAAAAAAATTTCCTTTGTGGCACTATTACCACCTGGAAGGGTCTCTCTGTGTCCCTGTCATGTCATTTCTCTCTCTCTCCAGTGGTGATACAAAAACTATCTAAAAATAAAAAGGCTGGGCTAGAATACTTTGTTTATTGTTATTTCGGATAAAATCCTGCTATATTTACGTGGTTTTCATTGCCTTTTGAAACATTGATTGGCCAATAATTTCTTCACTGACAGGTTCATTAGTTTTAAAAGGAACATTATACTTCTAGATGAAGCACAGCCAAGTCTCCTACTCCTGGGACCATATTAGCAAATACTTTGACCTTATCTCCTTCTCCTCTTTCATAAGATACTTTGCCACTTCTTTGCCTAGCGAATTCTTATTCATTCTTCAGGTCTGAATCCCACCCCTCCTCCTAATCAGAGTTGAGGACCCCTCCTATATTGCCCCGTCGCTCATCATATTTATACACTTGTCAGACTATATTGTAATTGCTCACGTGTCTACAACCCCAGTAGAGAATGACTTTCATGAGATAAGGGAGGTTTTGCAAGCCATCTTTGTTCTCTCTCCAAGTCTTCACACAGTGAAGGCGTATGAAAGGCACTCAAAATTTTAGATTGAGTCAAGAATGAATGAATGCATTACAGTATCTGAATAAATGGATTATGGTTCACTTATTACCTCTGCTCTCGACCCATCAGATTTTATCATCCTTTGAATGTGCTGATACACCTTAGTATTAAGCAAGAAGATTATTACCCATATCTTTACTCAAATTACGTTCAGAGTAATGAAGAAATATTAATGGGCAAAGGAAATAGTGGATTACTCCTAACAAAGCCCCACAGTTTCATACAGGGGAATAAAAGGGAGGAAATATACATATTATATACATAGTTTATTGTTACCTTTATAGTAACTTTTTACATTTGAGTAATAGGCACCCATGGTTGCCACTTTGCTTCGCTATATATTAAAGAAAAAATGAATTTTTAAGTAATTATTATAGCTAATACACAATTCAAAGTTTTGACATTACTGGGCTAAGTCTGGAAGTCATGTGGTAGGTAAATCTATATAGTGTTTATGTCCCAAATGGAAATGGGACACCACATGGTACCTGATCCAGCCTGGATAGAAACATATTGTATTTCCACCAGAATGTGTGACGAGGGTATTATATTTCATTTACTATTCAGGTTAACATTAGTCATTTTAAAAATAACAAAGTCACCTGAAGACAGAATAGTGATATATAGCAGTGTAGCCGTATCAATTAAAATTAAGAAGTTACAAGACTTAGATTTTTAACTGTATAACTTATGATCACTTAAGAAATTTTTTCTTCTCTTTTTCTGATACTCCAATATGTTGTTGATTCGTGACTTAAAAGACCAGATTATATTGAAGGGGACAGGTGGATACCCTGGAGAGGGGCCCAGGGAAATTTTTGTCATGATAGAAATGTGCTATTTCTTGATTGAGGTGGTAGTCATGAGTTTTTGCCATTTAACCATACCATTAAGACGTGTGCTTTTTGTTTTATGTATGGTATACCTCAATTTAAAAAAAAAAAAAAAGATATTGAGAGGATAAGGACATGTTAATAAGTTCACAATACTTTATAAGATTCCTTTTTTTCTGAATTTGAGCTGAGGATACTCTCAGCTTGAAATTTGAAAGAAATTATTCTTCAAAAAACTCTGTAAGCCTTGCTACTGCTTGATTTTTATGTTAAAACAACAAATCTTGGCAAGAAAAAGCTATAGGTTTCAACTATCTTCAAATGGCACCAACTTGTCTCCTTGAGTGGGGTGTTGATAGAGCTGAAGAAAACCATTCCTTCATGCAGGGCAAGTTGCTTTTAGCCTAAAAGCTCAGCCTACTGTTTTCTGTTGATGTGGGGAAAAAAATGTAATTGATACAAGCACGCCTCAGTTTATGCAGACTAAAGAGTGATTATTCAAATATTTTTAATGCACTAAACAAGCTTACTATTTCAAATAATTTTATGACTCTTTTTTTGGCTAAGTGAGGGACCTGTTGTGATGCGGGCCATCTACCATTTGTACATCAATTCTTAGACGCACATATTTTTCACATTTAACTTCACATCAAAACTTGCAGAATGGGTATTAGCAACTTGGAAAAAATCCTAGAATCCTAGCGTAAGTGAAGCATCTTATTTCACAGAAATGCTCTCTCCCCGATGCTCTTGATGGAACAAAGGATGATGTATATGAGAACACAGACACAGACGCCTCTAAGTTACCATGTGATTCACAGTCATCAGACATAGAAGGTGAAGGAGTTGCAGGAATAGTTTAATTATTTTCCTTATATCTCCCTTTTTAGGTATATACATGAGTGATATTTGATAACGTACATCTAAATAAGTCTAAAACAGCTTTTTCAAGTATAAAATAAAAATTTCAAGTGCTAAGAAAGTGAACCATAGAATAATTGGCAGCATATCTTCTTTTGTAGTGGCACATAAAATAATGGTCCATCTTACAACTGATAGCATCTTAGATTCTATCAAAACTGGTCCTTGTGCTTTTTGGATGTTGGCTTTTCAGCCAAAGGGATGATGGAGGAGCAGGGAGGAAAGACCTGTAATCAAATGGTATCTTAAATGTATAATAATAACAATGCTATTCATTGAGTAGCTACTATAGGCCAGCTGCTATGCTAAGTGCCTTATGTATATCATTACACGTAATTCTCTCCCCAAAAGCCTGAGAGAGACTTGTTGTTTAACTGACTTTTATCCTTTCAGAGCCATTAAGCAATATGTCCAAGGTAAGTTTGCAAAACTGAATTTGAATCTAGTTTTGACAGACTCCCAAAGCTCTTGATCTTTGTGTACTAATGTCTTCCCTTGCCTCTCCCCACACCCCACCATCCCCCAAAGTTCAAAGGGAAAGCTTAAAGAGGGTGGAGAGAGAGAATGAGAATCCCAGCATCGTTCAGTTCCTGTTCAGGTTGCTTTTGAAGACGTTTCGTCGCTGATGTGGTGACGCCGTCTTCCTTCAGTCAGGTGTGACGCTCCAGGATCCTAACATCAAACCACCCAGCTAGTGCCTTAGCTAGTACTATTTGGGATTCTATCACTTGCAACAAAAAGAATACTACTATAATCATTCCCAGATTTAATGTATTTATACACTTTACTACTAATAATAAAATATTACTTCTAACACAGCCGGAGTTTGAGTCCCGCTGGCTCACTTCATTAAGCCGTACAAGGAATGAAGCCGGCTGTTTCAGTTACAGCCAGTGGCTGTGGAGACACCTGATGCTCTTTGGGATTAAGTGATACCCTAATCAGCACAGGTAGGAAGTCATAAAATACAGCACAAAGAACACAGGGCCATTAGCCCGCTCAGTTTTCCTCTGAGCAGCATTGTGTTTCCACACAAATGGATTAACTATGATGAAACTCAATTTAGTCAACTGTAAAAAGATACAAATTACAAAATGATCTCCTAGAACTTTTCTGGTTTTAAAATTCTTGACTTCTGCACAGATTAAAGCCATCCACATATCACACGGGTTGCTAGGTGCAGATACATCTAGTGGATTTCATGGCCGGTTCCATCCCTATTTCTTTGATAATATGTATTTTTTTTCTTAATAGAATTCAAATTCAATATTATCAAGTGATATGCTTAGCAAAATTAAGACAGTTTTGCTCAGTGGTAAGAATTTTTGAAAAACTATGACATACTTATGGGAGAAATAAAAGAATAAATTGATGTTCTAAACCTTATCTCCAGGAACTATCTCAGGATAGTGTTCGTACTACAAGACTTGTGACTCACGGAAGGAAAATCACCAAGTTCTGGAATGGGCATTGAGTTTCAATTCTTAATGCAGAATAACAGCATATCTCCTTGAAATTAAAGTCGGATCTTTAACATGAGGCAATAAGGAGGCTGAAATGTTCTTGTCTTCCCTTATGGCCTATTGATTTCAAATTTTAATACAAAAATAGAATATGTGATTACTTTTTTTCCCCAAAATGATGACCTTAAAAAGACACGTTAAGAAGTGATTTGCAATTATAAAAAAATACTCCTGTATTCAATCTCAGACAACGGATACAATTTTACAAATCAAAAACTGAACTCTTTAGCCAAAACGTTGACTTGGAAAAACAAAACATGAAATGTGAGAGGAAAATTATGATATTATTAAGAATTTCTTCCAAAAGCACTAAGCATTTTCCAACAAAAGTGAAATTGATTCAATAAACTGCCTTCAAGTTATAGTGCATTTCAGGAGATACTTCTCAATATTTTTTGTTATTTACAGGTGTCATATAATTCCCCGGAGCAGCTATTGCCTAACTCAGTATTAATTATGGCTTGGAATTTTTGATAGCTTTCTATGATATTTAACTTGCTTATACTCAGGAGTTGTTCAGGGGTATAATTTCCCTCATGTGTTCATCACCTTGGCTAACATTTTAACAAAAAGAAGTCAAGGAAAGGAACAAAACTATCTTTACAGAATGGTAATTATGCCCACTGCCTTAAATGTTCACACCAACAGATGGGGGTCCACAGAACCACAAGCGTGAATCCAGGGGTGTCTGTCTACGTGTCTGTGCTTACACTGGGAAGGGCTGAGACAGCAAGGCTTGCTGACTCAGGTGTAGCAAGTACGCCTTCTGCAAGAGGGGACTTTGCCTTTCAAAATCCATCAAGGTAAACCCTTGGCTCCCCACCGTTGATCTCCAGGCATCACAGCATCTTAATTATTCACGTGTAGTGAGGCCCAGATACGGTGCTAGTTCCAGCATTACATAAATAAATGGTGGAGGGCCAGGAGGAAGCTGACTCTGTGTAACTCCCCAGTAGCTAGCAGCAGTGACATTCAAAATATTTAACACTACTGCCACTTAGGCCCTGATCAATCTAAGGAACATTAGGCATAAACGGCTTTATTGACGATAGGAGTGCACCCTGGCTGAGCGTCAGCCCCTGGAATTAGTAGCTTGAGCCACTAGTTCAAGTTCCCAAATACATTTTAAAGTATATTATTTCATTTAATCCTCAAAAATTCTGTTATGTAGGCATTATTATTTTTCTAATTTATGAGTGAGAAAATTAAGGCTTACAGAGGTTAATTTACTCTGGGTCACACAACTAGTAAGTGATAGAGCCTAGAAAAAGTATGACTGCTTAACACAACCAGTCTGTTTTATTCTCTGGTTTCTCTTTCATTCTCAATGCTAAGGACATAAAATTCACTAACTTTAACTTTTTAAACTGTTCTATCTATTCAAAGTTAGAAAATGAAAAGTGACAAATGTTGATTCAGTACTTCAGTTTCGTGTTACTCAAATCACTGAGTTACAAGCAGTTCCCATTAAATGACTTTTTCTTGGCCTATGGAAATATTAATGACTAGCAAAAGAAATATGTGAATAAGACCCTTTCAATATTATTTTTTGGAGGCTCTTCTTCACTGCTCTCAACTTCTGCTACTGTCAGCATGTTAATCTGTATTGAAAAATATGAACCAAATAGCCAACTTCCTGGGTGAAATTTATCCTATGAATTTAATCTTCGTAAGCAAGGCATGAAGTCACTGAGTGTTTTATAGAAGGATTAAAACTCCGCTTATCCTCGAGAGAAGAGACAAAGCTCTATGTTTAGAAGAATTCCACATAATTTATGTGGATACTCCTCCCTCAAGGAGGTGGAGCCTAGCTCCTGACTCCTTAAGTGTAGTCTATGTGATGACTTCCACCCAGACAGGACAGTATGGGAAAGGGGTCATGAGGAGAGTCACTTTACATTGGAGAAACCTGACAAATACCACCTCAGCCAGGTGATCAAGGTCAACACCAGCAGTGCTAAGTCATGTTGATGGTATGTACCTTTGATGCGATGTGATTAAAATGGCTCTGGGGTCTTCCTCCCCAGAACCCATAACCCCAGTCTCACCATGAGAAAAGCATCAGACAAATCCAGTTGAAGGACATTCTACAAAAAACACTTGACCGGTACTCCTCAAAACTGTTAAGATCATCTAAAACTGGGGAAGTGTGAGAAATTGTCACAGCCAAGTGGAGCCTAAGATGTGACAACTAAATGTTATGTATCATGGGTAGGAACCTGTAATGAGAAAAGGATATCAGGTAGAAACTAAGGAAATCTGAATATAGCAATGGAATTCAGTTAATAATAATGTATGAACATTGGTTCATTAATTGTAACAAATTGTAATACTAATGTAAGATGTTAATACTGGGTGCAAGTTATGTGGGAAATCTCTATACTGTCTTTGCAATTTGATTTTGTAAATCTAAAATTATTCTAAAAGATAAAGTTTATTTAGGGTCCAGCCCGGTGGCGCAGTGGTTAAGTGCACACGTTCTGCTTTGGTGGCCCGAGGTTCACCAGTTCGGATCCCGGGTGCAGACATGGCACCGCTTGGCAAGCCATGCTGTGGTAGGCATCCCACATATAAAGTAGAGGAAGATGGGCACGGATGTTAGCTCAGGGCCAGTCTTCCGCAGAAAAAAGAGGAGGATTGGCAGCAGTCAGCTCAGGGCTAATCTTCCTCAAACTAAATAAATAAATAAAGTTTATTTTAAAAAATAATTCATTTATCATTTTGACATTTCAATAGTTGATCATGCTACATCAGGCTCTAGTTAATTCAGAATTCCTAAAGAAGCAGATAATAAAAGTGAAGCTAGGATTCCTCAGAACTACTCTTTCTTGTTCTTAGGAAGCCTCCCCTTAGCATCACTACCCCACTCGCCACCCTTATCCCATCTCACTTTGCTTTCACAGTCGAAGTTCTTGTAAGAAAAGTGTAGATCCGCAGCCTCTTCTTCACCTCTCATTCACTCTTCAAATCACTGACGGCATGTGTCTACCCAGCAATGACTCCAAGTCCAAATTCAGTGGATTCTTCTCAGTCTTCACTTATTTAGCCTGATGGAGTTTGAAAGCATTGATCCCTCACTTCATTAAAATTCCCAGTTCCCTACCACAGTCTCTCCCGTTCTCTTCTTAACACTTTCCTTCTCCTTTACTAATGCAGCAGAATACCAAAACTCTACTGTCTTTTTAGTTCTGCTGTTTTAAATTTGATAAAACTTGAGCTTCTTGGTCTGGAGAAGGGTCATTTCAATAACCCTCTTAATTATACAAATATAGGGTGAATGGGCACCATTCTGGAATAAGGAACTTATTTCTTTTGTCTTAGCAAAATCTGTCTCTTTCCTTGGTGGGCAGAGCTGGTCACTGGGGATGAGGTGACTCAGTCCCTGTAAGGAATTCAGGCTCTTCTTGGAGAGAAGACATCAGAGCCCCAAACTCCAATCTCCATGATTCAAAGTAAGGAAAACCTGTAAGGGTCTGTCAAGGATTCCTGCCCAAAATCTGCTAGGAGGAGACTAGATCAAGAATTTCAAGAGCTGAATGTACTAGGAAAATTAAATATGTCAGCATAAGGACCCCAGAATTCATAGGGGTGGAGAGGTGGGTACACTGGTTCAGCACAGAGTGGCAGAATTTCCTCCAGACCCAACCATCCTGCCATGGCTGTTGCACACTGGGGAAAAATCACTGAACGTAAATGTGAGTTAAAAGTAGCTGTAACCTTAATGCCCAATCCGTAGCACCACTGTGGTCTACGCCATCATCTATCAGAGCAGCAGGGGCATCCCAACATCATCCACCAAATCAGTGTCCAGTGGCAATCCTTCGTGGACTCAAGACACAAAGGTAATGGACTTATCAGACTCCATGTTCTCTCCACTTGATGCTTGGAAGAGGACTGACCCACAATGCTCCCTACCCTTGGGTTGAATCGGTACCTGCCATTCTTGGAAATATTTGAGGAAGAAAAATATGGGAACTCCTTGTCAACATGGACTCAATCAACTTATTAAACAAATGATGTGATCATATTTGTACCCTAAATTTGTGAAGGTCACACTAATCGTACAAGTTTTGCTCGCTCTGCCTTATCATTTCACTATGCTTTTTTATATTATTTAATTTTATTATATATTATATTTATACTAAACAATGAATTCTCCTGGATCTATCCAGACAGAAGGAAGTTTTTGACATGTTTGTTTTAAAAGCAAGTTCTAAATAGGTGTCAGATCAGATGTAGCTCAAATATGGTTTCCCTCCCTCACTTAGGAAGCGTGAGCTTACGGGTGACATTTACAGCAGGTAGTACAGGCTGGGGACAGCACTGCAGACGGTGGGGAGACCCAGATCCTAAACTAATCCCACGGGAGCAGGAGCCCAGAAACCTTTCAGTGTCTGCATTAGTGTTATGTCCACCCTCCCTTTGTCTTCTCCCATCTCAGTAACATCTACAAATGGACAACGTCTTTGTGCAGGTGGATTTTTTGTGGAAATTGGAGGAGGACCAAGCTTCACCTCTGGGTCTAATTCCACAAATTGTGGGAAATTCTTTGGGTTTTCAGAGGCTATAGAATTAGGGATGCATTTTGATCTGATTTTATTGAGATCTTGAGAGAGAAGCTCCCTGTTGATATCTGGGTTGTATACATAATCTAAAAAATAAGCTGCACCTTTCTGAACTACAGTGGAGAAGGGCAGTGGCTGTAACTAGACCATGAACTCTTTGAGGATGGACATTCTTTCCCATCCTTGCTACTCAAAGTCCGGTCCATGGTGCAACAGCACTGGCATCACCTAGAAGCTTATTAGAAACACAGATTCCAGTCGACCCCAGGATCAACCCTGGACCAACCCCAGACTTAATGGAGAACCTGAATTTGCATAAAACCCTTGATGCTTTGTATGCACATTGAGAGGAGCTGCGAGTCTGGTACTCTACCTCACTCACTGGTGAAGGGGAGGAGGGACAGGAGGAAGCAAGGCAGGCAATCTTATTTTGAAAGCTCTTACATTAGATTATCAATAAATGAGTGTTTTAGGGCTTTAAAAATGAGGAGATAAGGAAAATATTTTTAAATCAAAATTAATAAACTTTATGTAGTCCATGATAGGCTCCTCTTTTTGTCTCCTTTCTTCTCTAATATCTCATGTCATTGTCAGAAAATTTCTTCCAACTAATTTTTTAATGTAAGTACGAGCATGGATAAAGTAGTATATGAAATCATCTTTTTTTAATTACTTACTTAATTTGACATAAAAATGCTACCAGCTTTGACGTAAAAATAAGGGCATCAATATTTTCTCTTTATTAGCTACCCAGATAGCACTGCAGTTTTTATATATCATTTTCCTTGAATTTGTTTGTTTTTAAGGTGGTAGTGGTATTGTTAATATTCTCCACCAGCGTTGAGCACCAACTTTCATTCATTTTGTTTTGGTAGGAAATAAGTTGCCAAAAATAAACTGTAGGAAGTCTATATTCAACTTTATAATTTGGGCTCCTATAAGTTGTGAAATAAAATTATAAGCCCCTCCAAAATTTGTTTCAGCCTTAAAATTAAAGAAAAGCTGGAGGCCACAATAACATTTGATAATGAACCTTGTGCAGAAATCATCTTGTTGATACAAGTATTCTGAGAATTCTAAGTACTGAGCTGGCTCTTATCCTTCTTAGCCAAAATAAGAGAATGTTGGAAGTGCTCAGCACTCCAGTGACCTCAAGAACACAATAAACTAAGAGCACTAATCAGAGGGGTAAAGAACGTACTTAAATTTAATTGCAGTTCTCCTCAATGTTTTCTGAAGAGTAAGGAGTTCCCCAAGGTATTCAACCATTAGCTACAAATTCTCTATTTCCAGGAAGTCAGAAATTATGTGAGGAACACACATCTTAAAAATCATATTTAATATATTTATAAAATCATATTTTTCATTAACTATATAGAATGTTTATTATTTAAATGATTATTATTTAAACCATTTAATCTATATATTGTTTAGTATTTAAATTGTCCAGCATTCTACAAATGAACTCACCAGCCTTGTACAAATTATGCCCCCACAATATTTAGTGTGAAGGGTCTCGTTAGTCAGACCGTGGGCTCAGCTCTCCACCTTCAGCCCACTCAAAATAAGGGGTGCCCAAGTGGCTACAATTCCCAGCACTCCAGAAAGCCTCATTCTTCCACAAAATCATAATTAGACAATTTTTATTTATCATTAACTTATTAAAGAGTTCCATTCTAGCCTAGATTACTTACCCACAATTAAATAATATTTTTAAACACCAGCTTGAAAATAATGAGTTCTGGGAGAGAGGGGGAGATAGGTTAGTAAGTACAGCACAGGCGAGCGTTTCAAATGTGTTTTAGGACAAACGTTTAAGTCTAAGAGTCTAACGCCAGGGAAGGTTGTTGGCTCTCCTTTTGGGCAATAGATCCAAAAAGGGCCCCACAGGGGATTTGGCTCATTATTTTCCCTCTGAAAGCTCATATTCTTTACATAAAGCCACTGTTACAACAGCCACTGAGACCACACATTTTAAGTAACCTTTTTATTGATGTACAGCATACAGAAGTTCGTACAATTCATATGAATTTTCACAAAGTGAACTCACCCGTTTAGCCAGCACTGAGATCAAGAAACAGAGCCCTGCAGAAGCCCAGCAGCCTCCACCCTGCCCCGCCGTCGTCACCCAGCCCCTCACCCCTCTGCAAGGTAACTTTTACCACCTTAGATTAGTTTTGCCTGTTTTTGAACTCGATGTAAATGGAATCATATGGTATTAATTCTTTATATCTGGCTTTATCTGCTCAACAATAACATGAGTTCGTGTGATTCATCCATGTTATTGCCTGTAATTGTAGTTTGTACATTCTCGTTGCTGTGTCATATTCCATTGTAGGACTATATAACAATTTGGTTTTCCATTCTGTTATTGATGGCATATGGGTTGTTTCCAGTATGGGGCTATTATGAATTGTGCTACTACATTATTGTTTCAAATCAAAAGTAATATAATCAGTTTGAGTAAGGAAACATTTGGCAGATATATTCTTTTTTCACCATTATTTTCTTCTTAAAAAAATGAAACTATTGGGTTAGATAGAGCAGAGAGGAACCTTAGAGTGTAACATTCTATAATCCTATGGCATCGTTTTTTTTTTAAGATTTCATTTTTCCTTTTTTCTCCCAAAGTCCCTCAGTACATAGTTGTGTATTTTTAGTTATGGGTCCTTCTAGTTGTGGCATGTGGGATGCCGCCTCAGCATGGCCTGATGAGTGGTGCCATGTCTGCACCCAGGATTCGAACCAGCGAAACCCTGGGCCACTGAAGTAGAACGTGCAAATTTAACCACTCGTCCACAGGGCTGGCCCCTAATCCTATGGTATCTTAATAACACTTCCTTCTTTTCATAAAACATAGTATCCACATAGCCAGTTTAGCAACTGTACTAGTTTCTTTTGCTGCTGTATCAAATTACCACAAATTTGTGGCTTAAAACAACACAAATTTGTTCTCTTATAGTTCTGGAGGTCTGAAGTCCGGAACAGGTCTTAAGGGGACAAAACCAAAGCATTGGCAAGGCTTCCTTCCTTCTGGAGGCTGCAGGGGAGTCTGTTTCTTGCCTTTTCCAGCTTCTAGAGGTTGCCATGTTCCTCATCTCGCGGCCTCCAGCCAGTAATCCCATCACTGCCATCTGCATCTCTTGTCACATCTCTGACTCTCCTGCCTCTCTCCCTCTTTTATAAGGCCTCTCCTGATTACATTGGATCCAGGTGGGTAGGACATGGACATCTTTGGGGAACCATTGGTCGGCCTACCACACCAACCCTCTGAAGTTATGTTCGGCTCCCGTCCTCCAGTACACTTCATCTCTGCCACCTCAGTGAAGTAAAGCGGAAACTCAATGTCCTTTTACCCCGTGATCTCAACTCAAAGACGTTTACAAAGTAAACTCCTGGAGCGTAGGGATGGACCAGCTTCGTTACTGTTTTCCCACCACCGGAATAATCTTGGATACTCAGTGGACACTCAGTGACTACTTGTCAGTTGAAGGAACGCGTGAAGGAGTATTCCCTACATCCTGACATCCCTCCTGCGAGGTGAGGAGCAGCCGTGTGACACGGGAGGACCTGAGGATAACTGCCTGCAGCTGTGGTTTTACTCCATACTCTGATCTTCACCAAAACACGTACGGTCTCTCTATACCTCCATTTCCTCACCTGGTAAATGAGGTGGCTGGCACAGGTAATATCTAGAGTATCTAGCCAGCATTAATATTCATTTTAAGTGGAAACAATCCTTAAGGTAAAAAGTAAAGTGCAAAGGTCAGAATTCAAAATTCTATAAATGGCATGATTTAAATTGACTGTAAAATTATGCACCATACTAATATAAATGTTAGCAAAAAGGGGAAACTGGGTTTAAGATACATGGGCATTCTGTACTATCTCCACAATTTTTCAATGAATTTAAAACTGTTCTAAAATAAAAAGTTTATTTTTTAAAAGTTGCTTGTCAGTGAGATGAGGTTATAAACTCCTTGGGGGTAGGGACCATGTTCTCCCTCATATTTGTTTACATAAAGCCTAGGACAGTGCTTCACAGAGAGTGACTAATAAGTGTTGAAGTGTAAGAGAAAATATTTTTGTGGATTTCAGATTATTACATACACAGGATCTAATAGTCTTATCAGAACTGTGAAATAAGCTTTGTTGTGTGGAAAGGCCAACTGGGCATGATGAAATCACCGGTCATCAAGGAATGAGGTCATGGAGTGGGTTAAGCATGTAGCTTTTAGAGGGATGCATCAGAACAGGGAGCGAAGGAGGTCAGAAAGGGCACGTGTAACTTGGACAAGCATATTTAATTATCTTATATTTGAAAATTTTTTAAAAGTCTGTATATCCAGAATTCTCAGTGGGAGTAGAGATGGATGTTGGAGTGTGTATGGAGTATATATGTCCATATGTCCATATCTGGGCACACATCCAAAACTGGTTGGGAATTATAATGCGATCACATGTATGGATTTTTAAAGTTTGAGAAACATTGGACTAAATAATTGGCTTCCCCATTAAAATTACCTTATTATTACAAAAACAAAGCTACTCATTAAGCATCAATGATCATGACCTTCACTGTCTCCAAATTATCTCTAAACTGCTTAAATAATTCCAATATCAAACAATTATCTTTATGAAAGCTTAGGCAATGACCAAAAAAACATGTACAGAAAAAGTTACATTGAGAAAACATTAAAAAATTAACTGTGGTCATTTTTGTGTGGCTAGGCCATGGATCGCACTTCTTTCCTTTTCATTTTAGTAAGCAGGTTTTATTTCTATGATGAAAATAAAATTAATGTTTAAAAAGTATTTTTAATTTTAAGAGTTTACATAAAAATATTTTTATTGTTGATTTTTAATTTGAGCAATTAATATTACAAATCCCTACGCACATGAACATATATCATCAGAATTATTTGAGGTGTTATGGGAAGATTTCTTGATTTCCCCCCACCCCTCTCTTCAAACTTGTCCCTTCCTTGGTCTTCCCCATCTTAGGATACAGGACTACCATCTTCCCATTTATTCAAGCCAAAACCATAGAAATCATCATTTATTAGGCTCTTTCCTTCACCTTCCCACAAGTTCATCAACAATCCTGTCAACTCTACTTCTAAAATACATCTTGAATCTGTCCATTTCTCTTCATCTCTACTATCAGCACTTTAGTCTGAACCAGCATTTTACAAACTGTGAGTTTAACCCATTGGTGAGTTATGAAATCAATTTAACCAATGACAACCAGTATTTCTTCTTTTACCATGATATCAAATGCAAAATCTCAGAGCGCGTCACCCACAGGGAGGACACTGTCTCATGAAATTTTTGTTTATGAATATGGGTTTATGTACTGAGTCACCAAATAAAATATGTCTCCTCTTGTGGATTGTGATAAAAAATGTTTGACAGCCTGCATTTAACCCCCCTTCATTTCTCATCTGAACTGCTGAAAACCTGGAATGCCTATTCTGAGCATGGTAAGAAGCCAAACTCCTTACAGTGGCTGGAAGACTAACATGATCTGGCACCTGCTGACCGCTCTGACTCTATCTCCCTCCCTCCTCTCCTCACTAACCATGCTCCCATCACACTGGCTTCCTTTTCATTGAACACACCAAAGCATCCCCCCCCTCAGGGACTCTGCACCTGCTGTTCCTCTGCCTAGAATGATCTTCACAACACTTGCAGGTTCTCCCTGGTCTTAGTGCAAAAGGTCACCTCCACAAAGTGGCCTTTCTAAAATGCTCCCCAATAGCCATTGTCTTTTAATTCTTTCACAGCACTTATTACTACCTGAAATTACCTTGTATACTTATTTCTTTTTTCAGACTTGTTTACTGACATTTTCCAGTTGCTGGAATGTAAGTTCTCAAAGAGCAGAGCCTTCCTTGTCTGCCTTGTTCATGGATGTATCCCTGGACCTAAGATAGAACCTGGCTCATAGAAAGCGGGGGCTGTTTTCTGATTGAGTGATTTCCTAGATCAGGGATCAAGGAGGAAAGACACACCCTACAGAGCCACTTGACAAACTACATGCTTACCTGTTCCTTACCTCTATTCCCTTCCAGCTCCCCTGGGCAAGGACTCTGACAGTTTTGTTCACCATTTATACTCTCTGCCTTGCATGATACCTAGAAGATTAATGTTTTTAAGTGAATGACTGAGATCGTGAATTTGTGGTGGCTCCAATTACACAGGGTTGAATGATTTTCCAGCTGGTCTCTGGAGACTGGGTTAAACATAGAAAATGTAAACATTTGGTTAGACCCAGGGTAAGAATATTTAAGAGCTGAAGCTAATGATTGGAGAGTCATGAAAGGGATGGACAATGGAGTGTAGCTTTCTTCCTTCTTGTTTCACATTTTTAATAAACAGCTTAGATGCCTTTTTCAAAAGAATGGTCCAAAGTTACAAAGGCTTTCATTTTAGTCATATTTAAAGAAAAAAATTAACATCTGGCAAGGCATTTTCTCACTCTATTCTTTAAAACATATATCCTAATTAGTTTTTATTTTTGATCATTACAATACTAAGCAATCATCACATTTTCCCCTAGAGCAATGCAGATTTACTGCTTACATTACTTTTCTTCATGATATAGTGTCTTAGAGAGTCCATCTACTGATTGTAAAAATCTAGAGTGGATCTTTGGTATAGATAATTCCGTCACCAGTCAGCTAAAGACCAATAAAGTTGCAGGAAACAAGAGTACCACCCAATCAAGTCACAGATAATAAACAATATCAGAATAATTGCCCCATCCCAGTTCATCCTGGCCTTGACTCTTCACAAAGCCCACCAAATAACCTCAGCAGCCCACGTTTAGGGTCATGGGCTGATTACTCAATTCTGAGTCAACCAAGGTAATGGACGCATTAGCGGTAAACGGGCTTCTCAAGATAATCGGAGGATTCAAATTTTTTGTTTTGGTGAGAGAGGAATAATTAACTTACTCTTTATATTTTCATTATCATCTATTTTCCTTTCTGATGATATTTTATTGTGGAAAACAAAGAAAATGTGTTCCAAATTTGGATACCATGATTAAGATGTTTACATCTTCCAAAGGTTAACACTAGGAAGAGTATTGAAAAAAATGAACTTGGCTTCAAGTTTAGTGGGAAAGTACATCATTAAAACTTTATCTCTTTCCCCCAAGAATGTTGAACAACTCAGCAAATATTATACTCAGCATTTTTGGCTAGCTTCATTGATTGCAAATGATACCATCTCTTCTTGGAAGTGAGGAAGACAGAGTCATAAACAAGTGGCCGCATTCAAGGGCATATAGTCACAATCGAAATTAGAATTAAAGCCACCTCCAAAAGCTTACACAACTGAAACCAATATTCTAGAATTGTTGTCTGACAGGAATTATGGTCATAGCCTGCCATATCCGGGGCTATACCCTAAACTTGATGCTAATTACCGTTATCATAGTCTGATGGAGTTTGAAAGAAAAAGGCCCTTCAATTCACCCAGATCAACTCCTCCCTTTATAGATGAAAAAAAAAAAAATGCCGGCAAGGTGAAAGCACTTGCCTAAGATGCTCACTAGTAGGTGGTAGATCCAGAACTGGAATCTAGGTTTCCAGACTCCCAGATGAAAAGCCTTCCCACGATGGAACTCAAAAAGATCAAAGTCTGTTCTGAAGCCTGAGAAGGCTGAGCTCCCACTGCTTGCCTGTCAGTGGGGGTGGGTGAGCTAATTTCTTTGACCTTTAGGCTGAGAGAAAACAAAACAGCTTGGCTATGGCCATACAAGTTTATCCAGGACAGGAAGTTCTGAGATCCAGGCTCAGTCAAGAATGAATCTATTTATCCTGGTTGTTCCAGGAACTTACTTGGCAATCTAGCCAGTGCTTAATAAATATTAAAATGATTGAATGAACATTCCTTTCAACTCTTCCTGATGTGTTTGTCTGTTGTGTTTTTAGTGAGAAAAAAGAAACCAGTTCTCTTACTGTGTGTCTTGTGGATGAGTAGGTGACAGATCTGTGAGAGGAAAGGGCTCCCAGACCAGAGGCACAGGAGTGCAAGGCTTTCAGCTGGATGAGCAGGTGGTAGATAGTGGCACACACCTGGTGGAACCTGAATTGATAGGGGAGAGTAAAATCATTAAGAACCTTAAATTCAGCTTAAGGAATTTAGACTTAAGAGTAGAGTATTGGAAGTTCTGAGCAGGGCTGTGACATAAAGATGTGTTTTAAAATGAGTCAGTCAGCAGTATGTGTGATAGACGGAGAGGGAGAGTGTAGAGTGGGAGAGACCAACTGGGAGGCTGTATGGCAGAGGGAACATTGTAGAGTGCCTCTCCATTTCACCTCTTAATTCATAAACCGGAACTGGAGACCTAACACAATTACTGCAGCCACCCTGCCCCTGCTCCAGGACGCACTGGCTTCTGCTCCACCCTTTGAACTTTCGCCCCTTTGCTCACCATCCACAGACAACCCCACCTAGGGAGTTGCTCCCACTGCAAGGCTGCAGCTCTCCCCATCGGCAGCAGCCTCCAGCTTCTGGATCTGCAGCCAGACTCCATAGCAGGGCCTTATTCTTTGGGCCTCTTACCATCATCTCCAGACCCTTCCCAAGCTCTTTGACTGGTCAGGGCTGGGCTGACGCCATGGGGAGCAATGAGGCATGAGGACAGTGGAGAACATGAGAGCATTGTGAGAAAACTACGGGTTAGTGACCAGTCAGCAACCTGGAATACACAGATACAAGGGGTCAAGGCAAGGCAGTGGGTCAGAAATGAGAAAAACAATTGAAACCACAACAGTGAGGCACTTTGAGAGACTTTCTTTCCCCCCAGTTGAATTCTTCACATTTCCATTATGTTCAAAGTCTACCACTGGCTCCACTCTGCCCTTCCAACTACTACACCTTCTCTTTCCTCATTCATGGCAAAATGCCTCAGACCCTGACTTCCCTCTTCTTCCTCTCATTCACAGCATCCCCTTAAAGCTGCCACCAGCCTGCTCTCCCTACTTTCTGACATCACAACCAGTGGCATCTGTCACCTCTCACTTCCACAGCCTTATTCATGAGTCATGTTCAGATTTTATAAATCCTTTTGGCTCTCCTTCTGCAATATTTATCAGATCTGGTCCT
Organism: Equus quagga; assembly: GCF_021613505.1. Lineage (NCBI taxonomy): Eukaryota > Metazoa > Chordata > Mammalia > Perissodactyla > Equidae > Equus > Equus quagga. The sequence continues at coordinate 29,502,804 of NC_060284.1, read as the reverse complement.
TTTATGTTTCTTCCTTGTCTCAGGCCACACATCAGTTGCAGTTGTTTGGCCAGTTTCTCCATCACTAACCTATTCCTGTACTCCCACTCATCTGACGTTGAGAATCTTTCTCAAATGTCATTTTAATCACATTACTAAGTCTTAAAGCTTACATTGGTCCTTCCTAACTTGTTTCGAATTAAAGCTCTCGCGAATAGGATGTGAGAGTTGGAAGGAACGTCGGAGATACTTCAAACATTATTTTACAGCTAACAAAATGAAGATTCACAGAGATGAAGATACTTCTTCACGGCTACCTTAGCCTCTCAGGCACCTCACTCTTTCCAAATTGCTCTTCTCCAATTTACAATTCAAACAAATCTTACCCTCTTGTGCTGCATCCATCCATACTTTTCTATCCACAACACAGTATATGTTAAAAACTGCGCATTTCATCTTCTAAAACCTCTCCTGATGAGCCTGCCTGACAACACAAATCATTCCAGGAAGCTTAATTGTTGGGCACAGTTTGATTTTTGGTAATTATAATAGATCAGGACTTGGGGTTTCCCGCAGGCTCAGGCAGCCCACTAGGACCACTTCTTCACTAAGGCTGCCTCCTCATTCCTGCCTCTGCATGGAGGCATCTGATTGTTGGCTGTGGGCAAAACACTGCTAAGATATGCTCTCTTGTATATATGCAGTCACGTGCCGCATAATGACGTTTTGGTCAACAACAGACCACACATACTACGGTGGTCTCATAAGATTAATACTATATAGCCTAGGTGTGTAGTAGGCTATACCATCTAGGTTTGTGTAAGTACACTCTATGGATGTTCACACAATGACAAAATCAGATAATGATGCATTTCTCAGACCATATCCCCTTCATTAAGCAACACAAGACAATACACACACACAACATACCTACACATAACACATACATATACACACACATAATGAAGAATATATATATTGCATTTTAATAAAGAAAAGACAAAAATTCTTATACCATGTGTAGGAATTTCACTATATTCATTATTCTTGATAAGTTCATGTCACCCAAAATGCAATGTACATGTACATAGCATTTTCTTACTCTATTTTTCCTATTCTCTGAAGTCCTTTCTCCTTTTCTGTGTCATTCTCTCCCAATTTCCATCTGTCTTTGAACTTTATCATTGATAGAAACGCAGCCCACCATCTACATTACCTTTCATTTCTGCCTACAAGTCCCCTTCTTTGAGAGTTCTCCTCAGATAATTTCTGGACTGATAAAATTCAATGATTTGGTAAAATGACAAGACTAGATGTGGCAGTAGCATTTAGCTGGAGGTAGATGTAAAGAGGAAGGGGCTATTTGGCTGGGGTGGGGAGGACCTAGGAGCGCTGTGCCATAGACACTAAGCTACTAGAGCAGGTGGGGTGTGCACGGGCCTTAGATGAAGAGTCCAATTTAGGGGCAACATCCAGGAACACCTGTCAGGTGATCAGTCACTAGCACGGGGACAAGTTTCAAATTGGCCATATCACTTATTATGTGCTGGTTCAAGGCCAACCAAAAGGATGGGAAAGCAGTAAGTAGACTTTGAGAAAGACTAGAGACTAGGAGATTAAAGAGTGATGTCTTTGAGATGCCTGAGGTATGGGAGAGAGCACCCACTTACACTTGCTTTGAGGGGTGCTGAATTCTTGTAATTTTACCTATGGCTGATCTCCACTGACAGCTGTGACTGCTATTTTAATTCTGAAATTCAGCTGTTCTTTTGCCAGTCTTGACACATATTTTAGGCATGTTCTTAAGCATGACTCACGATATTCTCCAAAGGCCAAACCACTTCAGTATTCTATTCAGTTAGTGCTCCGCTTCCTGATCTAGTGGATATTCTTGGACCAAGATGCAACATTAAGACCACAGGCAATTTGAGAAGGTAGGAATTCCAGCCGAGACATTGGGCAAAAAACACTAGAGACCACCTGAGAGGCCTAAGGAACAAAGGGAAGGAGACTAAACTCACAATTGCCAAAGTCCTACTCAGCCTGAAAGAGCCCATTGATTGGATAGCACCATTCCTGCCACTAATGAGCATGACTAAAATGTTGGCTATGCCTTCTGATTTGCTACCAGGCTGGGACCTCGAGAAGAGATGGAGGGGAGAAAAGGGGGAAGGGGGTAAACAAGCACCTTGAAGAATAAATATTAACTTTAGGATTCAGGTGCCAGGAGAGATGGTTTGATTTGAGGAAAGGAATTGTTATCATCAATGTATTCATTAATTACTATTAAAGTGTACATCTTACAGACTCGAACTTTTGCACTAAGTCATCGTGATTTTATTAAATTTTTTCACAAAATACAAAGCTTTGCACCACATTATAGTAGTGTCCTAACACAAGAAAATACCAAGGTTTTCATTGTGGGGGAAGGGGTGATTTATGTATATAGGATATTGATTTTATACACATTCTTAAAATTAACATTAAATAAAATTGTCATGACAAATGCCAACCTTGTATAACACGCAGATTATTGCTTAGAACTTGCATATACTTTAAAATCTCACACAAATAAAGTATACCAACATTTCAAAATTTTAAGGGAAGTACCTAAAGACATTTATTAAGCCCCTCAAATAAAGCACAACCAAAAACCAAAATGAAGAATATGAAATTGCTATTCTAATTGCTGATAAATCTGAGTAACACTGATTTGAAAGTTACCAAGTCTAACATTTTGTAAATAGAAGTTCTTCAGCCTTATGGAAATAAACTTTAGAAGGTGTGTTCTCAAAATGTTAAATGTATTTTGAAAGACTTCCAAAATCTTTATGACAATATTGTTATATATTCTCAGAAAAAAATTGTATATATATCACTATAGCTACTCACATTTACTGAAGTTTTCAAGTAACTTTTTCAAATTAAATCTATGTCTAAAAGTTAATACTGTTACAAATTCTAATTACCAAAAAAATCTCATAACTCATCCTAGTTACAAGTGAGTATTATCTATGCAAAAATTCCTTAAGTAAAAAGTAGACATAATCATAGTAGAAGCAAACCAAGCAAGAAACAGAAAAATATATAGCATATTTTATTGATAGTTATATTTTTAGGCTTCATTAACCAAGAAGTAGCAAATACCTTAATGCACATTTACAGAAAGAATTACATAAAGATATAAAGAAAAAAATTACAGATGACGATTAACGAGTTTCCAGCCAGAGGTATTGTATTTATATCTTTGAGATTTAGAAATATTTCTCATTGTTTTTGGTCTTAAATATAGGGCCTAATATCAAAACAGTCTACTGCTCAGGGGGAATCAGTGTAAACATTTCGATGCGAACAAACCAATCTTTTGCAGCTGCCTTCAGTTCTTCGCTGCTATCCAAAATATCTTCCGAAAAAGAATGACCTATCATCAAAGCAGGATAAAAAAAAAAAAAAAAAGCTAGTCGAGGCAGTTTGAGCTCTGGGCTAGAAAGGGATAGGGTTCAAGTCCTTGGATGTTGTACTTTGGAAAACACCTTGACTAATCCATTTGCTGGTAAGTTTGTTTCAGAAGAAACATGAGCAAAACTAAGCTTGCTCCATTAAAGAGCAGGACTCAACAAGGCTGCCTCAGACCACCACCCCCGCCTCACAACACAGAGCTACCTCAGGTCCTCTTCCTCCTGTCATGGGGGCTAAGGAAGAACATTTAGATAACTTAATGCCTACAATGAACCCCCAGCTGAAATATGTTTTAAAGCTCTTATTGCTAAACCAGTTTAAGAAAGAGACCACAGATGTTTCTCAATAAAACCATAACATTATTAGCTTTGCTTCATGTTGTAAACCACTCTTGTTAAATGCTAAATGGCTTCCTATAGCCTCTTAGTAAATCATGGTTTGCCCGATCACTACTTAAACTTACCGCAATGGTTTTTTTCAATGAAAGAACATACTTGTAAACTTTTAAATTTGCCACAATAGACGGGGAAGCTGGCAGGTATGGGGAGGCCTCAAAAGTTGACATAGAAAGGTGTCAATACAAGGGGGGAGGTGCTGATGAAGTCCTAAGGAGGAAGAGATGGAAGGGCTGGAAGGATTCAGAGAGAAAACTTCTAGATTGAGGGAGGAGCATCACAGCTTTTAGGGAACATCAGTCATGATGTCTCCTCCAACTCCACGTCCTGCTGGCTATTCATACGTGTCACGTGTGTTTAAGGTCAGAACTCACTTTCAGTAGGTTTAGTGCGTCTGTCGTCAACCAGCTGTGGTTAAGGCTGGGAAGGTGTGTGTGCACCCAGGGCCTCTCAACACAGTGAGACACAGGAGGCGGTCTCACTGCTGTGCCAGTTCGCACCCGCTGAGAAACTGTGCCACATTTCTGACGAAATTACACAAGTTTGCTTCTTATGGAATCCAAAACACATAAATACATAGTCTTCTACTAAGTATAAGTGATAATGTCAACAATTACGTGGACTTTTCAATTTCATCCAATAGATTAAACCACTTAAAGCCAATTCAAATGTATACTTACATATTTGGAGCTAAGAGTAACCTAGAAACTGAAATTTGTTCAAATATTTATTTTAATAATGTCTTTTGGAACATGTGTATTTCCTTTAAAAATGAAACAGAACAAACTTGAGTATTACAGCTTACTTTCCCCTACATTTCTCCGTGAGAAGAATGTTTCTGAACACATGGTAACAAATGGTGTAACTAACAGTAAAGCTGGCTGCTCACACCAGTGAAGAAACATTTTCCAAATGCCCAATGCACCTCAGAGAAAGTGTACAATTTAAAAATTGGTACTTTAGCAAAAATTTGATTTGAGTCAAATAGATTATTAAAATTTAGAAAAGAATTTGATTCAAATACCTGTAAACTAGGCGGTTTTTAAAACTAGGCCTTTATAACAGTACTGGGTCATCCACAGTATATGAGTCCCTTAGGAATGGTACCCTTAGGAATGGTAAAGACATTATTTCTCTTAATATAGGGCTAATCCCTGAAATAACAAAATCAAACAGTTGGAATCAAAATTACATTTCAATTTACTATAATGTATCAAGACACAAAGCAGGAGTTAATTTCTTTGCACTCATACATAACTCCATGTTGAGGTTTAAACAAATGCAAACAATACATATTAAAAAGATTTTAGACACAAGAATGCAAACTCTATAAATTCAAGTTCATAATTTTTAAATTCTTCCAAATAAAATATCTAATGCAGAATCTATGTTCTTGCATACTAGTTGATTTTCATTCATTTTCAAAATTTTGTAATAATTTTTATTTTCTAATCTACTACACATTCAAAGAACATCTTTACAGTTACAGGTTGTCACTAATCTTTTTCTATAAAAATAGAGCTGCTTAAAAATTTGTACCAATTTGCTTTTATTTTCCATAAATACTTTAACAGTTGTTAAACATCGGAGTGCCTAATAGAATCATTAAATTAATCCACGTAGTCAAAATACTATGTAAAATGTCTCGCAAAAGTTTATCATTTATTAAATGAAAAATTCATCGTTTAGTAAATGATATGTTCTCTCTTTACTTGTTTCTTAGGTAGGTGGACAGAACAGCAAAGTATAGCTCCTGTAAAGATCTGACTTGAAGTAGGTTGGCAGTTTGTGGTCTCTTTTCCATTTCATGTCTGTTGTATGCGGAAATATGTAGAATCTACCTTTGGATATTGAATCTGGATGCTGAATTAGCTGTCACACAGCCAGCATAAAATGAGAATTGCTGACCAAGGGAATAGCAAACTTGAGTTCAAAACATTGATATTTTTAATGCACTTATTTAATGAGCAGCTATACTAACAAAAGGTGCTGTCAATGAAAGTAAAAATTAAACTTTAAGCATGAAATAGCAACTAGAAAAACTGAAACTGCTATATGGAAACTCACTAATATTATAGCTTTATAATGTCATTATTTTGATGTTAGGTTTAAAGTCTCTGTTCAGAAACTATAGAAATATTCAGAGTCAAAAATATTTATTTTATGCTTTGTTTCTTTTGAAAGGAATGAATTTCCAAAATAGTTTTCTAATATAAATGCTTTTCTTTTAAAAAGCCAGTTTTCTTGCAAAAGAGCAAGAAGAGAACAAGATAAAACCACATGCTTTCCTACCCCTCTATACAACCAATACATACTTAAGTGCCTACGATCTGGCAGGCACTAAATTATGTAACAAATCATCAATGCAATATTAGTAGCTTTAAAAACAAACACCTATATTTTACATTACTTTAAGTCCTTCAAAAATAAGTGTACCAAGTATAAGCCAATGAACCTCATTTTATCATTTACTTATTGACTGAGATTTCAATTACCTTCCTTAAATGTTCTAAAATTTATCAGGCTCTATCTCTATCTGCATTGGACAGCCAAATCAAATCAAATAAAACCAAAAGTCTTGCTATCCCTTCATCATCATAACACAAACAATGAAAAAGAGTCAAACATTCTCCTTCAAACTGAGAAACTGAATGGATTAGATCTTTTCGTTTGGGTTCAACTAAATTCAAGTATTCACCACTGGTTAAAATAACTTTCTTTTTTTCTTAGGTAAGAAGAATCATAAAGTCAAGCACTTGAGAAAAAGAAATAAAGGCTCCAATAGCTAACTATATAATTCTATATTGGGGTTGCAAGAACGAAAGCAGAAGCAAGGATATACTCACACACAAAAACAAACAGGAAACCAGAGTCACCAGTCATGTATCGTCATATAAGACAATAATCCTGATCATCAGAATACTTGGATTAAATCATCTATTTTTTTCCTGTCCTTTAGGAAAGACAGAAATTCAAAGCACTCAAAGTGCTGACTAAGCAAGCATGGGTATAAACTGTGAGTAAAATATGAACGCTGACTGGTGTTTTTTGTAGTTTTGGTCTCATCAAGAAGAGGCCTACCTTATGAGCATGATACATACACACTGCAGAAGACACTGGTACTGATGATGTTGGGTTCTGAACTTAGGGGAAGTTTTGCAAATAGAAATAATATACTTGGAAAAAGCATAAGGGAAGCAGATAGAGACAGCAGTGTTAAAGCTTTTTTCTTAATGATTCCTCTTATTAGCCTAAATAGTCATCTATAACATGCATCTTTAGAAGGAGAAATTCATCTCTTAAGGAGCTCTATAAAATCTGTCTTAAGCTTTGCATAAAATAAAAAAGCAATAATCTGATAAAGTGCTAAAAATATAAATAATGAAGTGATGTCTGAAAAATGTAAAAATTCAGGAAGTATTTTCTATGACTGAATTAAATATTCCCAAAGCAAATAAAATACTTCATCCAATAGATGACAGTATAGCTAAATGAAAACTACATCATTCTAATATCCTAAGAAAAAGAACATTCCAACAATTTAGAAATTAAACCCTAAACAGGTATTGACAGCCATAGTAAGAAATGAGTGCAGTACAGCAAAATGTTGAGAGCTATTTACAGATTTAAAAGCAGTTCCCAATCTTTCAGCAAAATTGGTCACATAAAACAAAGTGTACCAAGTTAGCATAATCATCTTTTCACAGAGAATACCAATGCAGGTTAACAGATTTCTGAAAAGATTCACCACTATAAGTTTTTATTTAAACCTTTAAGATTTTATCCATGCTTATAATGCAGATGAAAATCAGAAAACAAATCTTGGGATAAAAACTAAAAATTTTAGTTTCTCTGTTCCAAAGTTTAAAAAAAAGACACTGGAACCCTGGATAACAAGTATAATTAATAAAGAAGCATAAGAACATGCCAAGAATTCATCCTATCAGTAGATATAATGTGGGTAGTAGTGAAGTATGCTTATCAATAGCCCACTTTTAGTCAAGTTTTCCATTCTGAAGACTACTTTTGGCTTTCTCTTGTCTGATGAGAGAGATGACTTTGATGCACCCCCTTGAGATTTTGATCATCCACATGACATTCATCACATCCAAAACAACACAAGTACAGATCCAGGCACTTTGCCGTAAAAGTCCAAGCCTGATGTAGGCTTCTGTTCCAAACACAGAATAAATGTAGCTATAAAAAGGAGGGATCGGGGCAATCCGCACAATGAAGAACACCACCGTCATGAGTATTCCATTGATGACATTAGCCTTGGAAAATTTAGGATACTCCAAAGCTTCAAAGAACCACCTGGAAAAAAAGCAAAGAAATATCACATTTACTCTGCATCTCTGAGGATTAAACATTTTAATTTTAGTTTTTAAAATTCAGTGACCATCCCCCTAAGATTTATATGGAGAGGCAAAGGGCCTACAGCAGCCAACACTATACTGAAAAAGAACAAAGATGGCAGACTCACACTTTTGGACCTACCATAAAGCTACAAGAATCAAGACAGCATGGCACCGGTGAAAGGACAAACAGAAGAACAGAATAAAGAGCCCAGAAATAGACCCACACAAATATACTCAACTGATTTTTGACAACAGTGTACATATCTTACACAAAAGTGAACTCAAAATGGACCACAGATTTCAACGAAAAATGCAAAACTATGAAACTTGTAGAAGAAAACAGGAAAAAATCTGTATGATCTTGGATTTGGTGATAGTATTTTAGATATAACACCAAAAGTGCAATCCATAGAAGAAAATATTGATAAGTTGGACTGCAGTAAAATTAAAAACTTGCTCTAGGGGCCAGCCCCATGGCCGAGGGGTTAAGTTCGCGCGCTCTGCTTTGGTGGCCCAGGGTTTCACCAGTTCGAATCCTGGGCGAGGACATGGCACTGCTCATCAGGCCATGCTGAGGCGGCATCCCATATGCCACAACTAGAAGGACCCACAACTATGTACCGGGGGCTTTGGGGAGAAAAAGGAAAAATAAAATCTTTAAAAAAGCAAACAAACAAAACTTGCTCTGTGAAAGGTACTGTAAAGAGAATGAAAAGACACCGACACACTGGGAATACATATTTACAAAATATATACCTATGACAAAGTACTTGAATCCAAAATATATAAATAACTCTCAAAACAATAAGGAAACAACCCAATTAAAACATGGGCAAAAGACCTTAAAAATCTTATCAGAGAAGACATACAGAAGGAAATTAAGCATATGAAAAAAAGTTCAACATCATTTATCATTAGAAAAACATAAATTAAAACAAGATACTACTATATATTTATTAGAATCACTAAAATCCATAAATCTGACAATATCAACTGCTGGTAAGCATGTGGAGCAAGAGGAACACTCACTCATTGCTAGTGAAAATGCAAAATGGTAAAGCCACTTTGGAAAACAGTATGGAAGTTATAATGCTAAACATATTCATAGCATATAATCCAGCAATCACACTCCTAGGTATTTTCCCAAAACATCTGAAAATTTACATCCACACAAAAACCTGCATGCAAATGTTTATAGCAGCTTTATTTATAACCACCAAAAACTGGAAGCAACCATGATGTTATTCAATAGGTGAATGGATAAGCAAATTTTGGTATACATGCACATCGTATCTACGTACATACTATGGAATACTATTCAGCAATAAAAAGGAACAAACTATCAATTCATGTAACAACATGGATGAATCTTAAATGCATATTGCTCAATGAAGAAAGTCCAAAAATGCTACCTACTGTATGATTCCACATATATGACATTCTGAAAAAAGCAAAACTATGAAGACAGAAAACACATCAGTGGTGGCCAGAGATTCGGGAAGAGAAGAAGAAGGGAGAAGAGGTGAAGCATAGGGGATATCTGAGGGTGGTGAAACAATTCTGTATGATACCGTAATGGTGGATACATGATGTTATGCATTTGTCAAAACCTATTGGACAGTAGGAAGAGTGTACCGCAAATTTTAAAAAATCAATTAGGAGGTTGGGGGATGCCAGGACATAATGTAGACTGTGACAAAAGAATCTAACTGCATTAGAAATACGTGACATAACCTCATTGAATGGAGTAAGGTAAAAATGGCTGATCTAGGTAACTTTCAAAATGAATGGAGACTGTAAGACTAAAGACAAAAGAAACTGTCCATAAGCACTGTACTCTAGTTGGTAAAGGTGTGTCTCATGGGGGGATAGGCTAACCATTCTAAAACCATTAGACATGTATATTGGAATTTACCAAATAAGTAAATTTGTTTGATGGTGAAGTGGGGACCAGGTTTCTCATTGCTGGAGTGGAAAGTTACACACAGGTGAGTGAAGGAGGCGAGACTAATCCATATGATACTGGATTAGAGTTGGAAACATCACTATGAATTCACGTTTATCTTAATATAAATACATAGGTGGACATGCATAGAAATAATTATAGATAAGTGTGTATACACAGGTTAGGTACAGAAATAATGATGCCCCACTAGCAATGAGCAAACCCAGGGCCCAGATCTTGGTTTCTAATACCATTCTCCAATAAAAAGAACCAGGGCTCCTTGACAAATGGCTGATTCTAGAGCTTGGACAGAGAATACATAATATGAATCTAGAGTATTTTTTAGTGCCAGAAAGTAAGGAAGTGCTCAAGAAGCAAAATGATAAGGTTATGTCAAAGGGACACAGAAGCCAACTGAAAGAGCCTCCAATGGCAAAACCTATGATAATTTGAACAAAATAAATAACATAATATTGGATTAAAATCCAAAGCATAAAATAAATATCCATGAATCCATATAAGTGAATGAATGAATGATTAGGGGAAAAAAGATAAATATTTTGTGCAGAATAATTGCAAATAATTTCTGTAGACATTATACCCTCAGAGAGGTAACACATAACTCCTCACTCCTCAAGGTGGGGGGAGCTATGCATAGTGACTTCCTTCCAAAGAATTCAGTATAGAAGTCAGGTGGGGTGGAAAGAGTAAAGTTTAGGGATGTGACAACTCAACCTCAGCCAGGTGAACAAGGTAAACATCATCAGTGATAAGTCATGTTTATAGCATGTAGTCCTGATACAATGCAATGAGAAAGGCACTTTACGTCTGTGGTCTTCTTTCAAAAACCCCATAACCCACATCTAATCATGAGAAAAACACGAGACAAATTCAAATTGAGAAATATTCTACAAAACACCTAAGCAGTACTCCTCAAAACTGACAAGGTCATCAAAAACAATGAAAGTCTGAGAAACTGTCACAACCAAGAAGAGTCTAACGAGATATGACAATTAAATGTCATGTGGTATCCTGGATAGGATCCTGGGACAGAAAAAGGACATTAGGTAAAAACTAAGGACCTTAATCTGAATATAGTAGGACTTAGTTAATAATAATGTGTCAATAATTCTTCATTAATTGTGACAAATGTACCATACTAATGCAAGATGTTAACAACAGGAAAAACTGGGTGTAGGGTATATGGGAACCCTCTGTATCATCTTTGCAACTTTTCTGTAAGTCTAAAATTATTGTTAAATAAAAAGTTTGTTTTTTAAAAATTCAGTGAGCATTTGCTCTATTTTACTTTTTCCTCCCTAAAAAAAACCACCTTGCCTAATTTTACCCCATTATTTTAGAGGTTAAATTGTAAATGTAGTAAAATATACCCATGTATCTTAATACTCAACTTGACTGAATTAGGCATGACTAAGCTAGAAACTGCTAAATCTCAGAAACTAAAAATTAACTGTTAAAAACCTTAAAATGTTAAGAGATTAAAAGATAAATAGGAATAATTTTTAGGATAAGAAATGTATTACAATTTATAAGTACATGTAGAGGGAAAGAGAAGGGCTACAGAGATAAACCCACACATCTATGGAGAGCTAATTTTTGACAAAGGAGCCAAGAACATACAATGGAGACAGGAAAGTCTCTTCAATAAAGCATGTTGGGAAAACTGGGCAGCCACATGCAGAAGAATGGAAGTAGACCATTATCTTACACCATACACAAAAATTCACTCAAAATGGATTAAAGACTTGAATGTAAGACCTGGAACCATAAAACTTCTGCAAGAAAACAAAGGCAGTACACTCTTTGACGTCGCTCTTACCAGCATATTTTCAAGTACCATGTCTAACTGGGCAAGGGAAACAACAGAAAAAATAAACAAATGGGACTACATCAAACTAAAAAGCTTCTGCACAGCAAAGGAAATCATCAACGAAATGAAAAGACAACCTAACAATTGGGAGAAGATATTTGCAAACCATATATCTGATAAGGGGTTAACATTCAAAACATACAAAGAAGTCAGACATGTCAACAACAAAAAAACTAACAACCCACTTTAAAAATGGGCAAAAGATCTGAACAAACATTTCTCCAAGGAAGATATACAGATGGTCAACAGGCACAGGAAAAAATGTTCAACATCCTTAACTATCAGGGAAATGCAAATCAAAACTTCAATGAGATATCACCTCACTCCCATCAGAATGGCTATAATTAACAAGACAGGAAACAGTAAGTGTTGAAGAGGATGTGTAGAGAAGGGAACCCGTACACTGATGGTCAGAGTGCAAACTGGTACAGCCACTATGGGAAACAGTATGGAGATTCCTCAAAAAATTAAGACTAGATCTACCATATGATCCAGCTATTCTCCTGCTGGGTATTTATCCAAAGAACATGAAAACATGAATGCATAGATACATGCGCCCCTATGTTCATCACAGCATTATTCACAATAGCCAAGACTTGGAAGCAAGCTAGGTGCCCAAAAAGGGGCGAATGGATAAAGAAGATGTGGTATATATACACAATGGAATACTACTCAGCCATAAGAAATGATGAAATCTAGCCATTTGTGACAACATGGATGGACCTTGAGGCATTATGCTAAGTGAAATAAGTCAGAAGGAGACAGTCAAATACCATATGATCTCACTTATAAGCAGAAGACAAAAACAACGACAAACACACACAGAGAAACAGAGATTGGATTGGTGATTACCAGAGGGGAAGGGGGAAGGGAGGAGGGCAAAAGGGGTTAGGCACATGTGTGTGGGGATGGATTGTAATTAGTCTTTGGGTGGTAAACATGAGGTAATCTACACAGAGATGGAAATGTATAATGATGTACACCTGAAATTTATATAATGCTATAAACCAATGTTAACAGAATAAAAATAAATAATTTTTAAAAAAGAAAAGAGATGGGCTAGATTATTCAAGCTAATTAAAAGAGAATCTACTTAGGCAGTAATGGTCAAATTAATAAAATAATATCACAAATAGGAAAAAGTCACTGAAGCAGTAAAATCAACATCCCTTGTTCTCATCCAGATCTCCTGTCTTCCAGCCTTCTCTACTCCAAAGACTTCCCCTTATCCTCAATCATTCATTTCTTTGACTATATGGTGGCCTTTGGATTACTCAGAAATACTAACCTCTAATAACCCAATCCTTTCTAATCACAACTCTTAGCATCCCACATCTCACTGTACCCAATTCCACCTAAACCTCTTCTTTGACCTCTCAGCTCCCAAATCCCTCATCATCAGGCTCCAGACTTTTATTTACTTCCTTTCCTATCTACCTTAACTCAGTGAACTTCAGAACACACACAAGAGCACCTCAGTTCTCTTGCCACTGCACCTATCCCACCCTCCCTGCCTATCTCCAACCTCTCATCAAGCCAGCTTTCCTTAAGCAGTTTCCTATACAGTGAAGGTGAGTGCTGCGCCCTGCAGTCAGAGTGCCTGAGTTCAAAGCCTGCTTCAGCCACTTAGCAGCTGTGTGGTCTCACCTCTCCCTGTTATTGACCTCTATGTCTCAATTTTATCTCTACAAAATGTGGATAATGACTGTACCTGCCTTACATCCTACAACTGTTATGACACATAGTAAGAACTCCACCATACTGAGCTCAATAAATAGCTATTACTACTCACCAATATTGACAGTAAGATAAATGGCACAAATATAATTTAAAGAGACCTGAAATTCAGCTGAATTCTCAAATTTGCTTGATGTCCCTTTTACTTAACTCCACATTCTCCACAGAATTGCTTCCAAATCTGTCTCGCTATTCAAGTCACTTCCCTTCCTCATTCACTTCTCCTTCTCAATCCCATCAGAGGAACTGGCCTCTTCTACTGCTGAGATATTAGAGTCTGTCAACCATGAATTCCTCAAACTCTGACCCCAAGGTCTGAAAACTTCTTGTCAGGCCCCTTTCCCTTTATACTCAGATAAAGAGGTTTCTCTTGCCCTCTCCAAGGCTAATTGCTTCTCTACCCATGCTCTGGATCTCACGCTACCTTCTGGGACTTTAGTCCATCAATTATCCCCTTTCCCTTTCTCCGTCTAGTTCCCCATCTATAGACTGATTCTCCCAAATCCAAAAAGCTCTCCTTCTCTGGTTGTCTTCCCTATCAAATTTTTCTAAGGAGAAGTCAACAGTGTATTCACAGACATTTTTGCTATACTTCACAACCCAGTACAACATGACTGCGTTCCCCTACAAAAGAAATTGGTCATCAGTGGCTTCCCCCTAACCAACAGAGTGGATTTTTCTTAGCCTTCGTCCCAGGTGACCTTCCAGTAGCATACCAAAGGTCTACCATAACACTGCCAAGCATCACAATTCCCTCTCTCCTCTCTTGATTTCCATGACGCTATTTCCTCCTGATTCCCTAACTACACTTCTCAGTCTCCACTTCCTCTGCCTGTCCCTTAAATATTTGCATGCTTCTCAAGGGCCATTTTCTCCTATATGCTCTCTGAAGGCCATTTCATCCATTCTCAGGGGCTCAACACCCTGACACAAACCTCTGGTTTCAAGTCCTCTCTTAAGCTCTACTTTGAGTTCCATATTTCTAATTTATTGCTGGGCATCTTCACCTGACAAATCATAAATTCTCAAATATGCCTAAAACTCAACACACATAAAACCAATACTCTATTCCTTGCCTATCCTCCCACTCCCCATTACCACCTGTTTCTCTTCTGATCCTCCCAATCTTAATCAATGGCATCACCACTGACTTAGTCATCCAAATCAGAAACTTGGAGTCATCCTAGACTATACCTAGAGTCTGTAACCAAGTCTTGTCCATTTTATCTCCTAAAATTCTTTGTTATCCTTCCCTGTTTCATTCCATTTCCACTGCTGCCATTATGATTTTTGGTTCTCAGCATCTCTTACCTAGATGACTACAATAACCCAACTGGTCTCCTTTGACTCTACCTTTCTAGCCTTTTCTCTTTGATGCCACAAGTCCAACACTACCAGCCCAGACTGCTTCTCCAAGCACTTCCTCAACTTTCCAAATTTTTGATTGTCTGAAAAGGTGATTATCTACAAATCCAGACTTAGAGAACTTCTCCTTTGGCTTAACTATGCAATCACTATATCTATCTTCTGCCAATTTTCCCACTTGACTAGTGCCTGGTCTTCAAGTCAGTCTCTTTCAAAGGAAAGAACTCATATATTATATTCAAGGTGAAGTAATATTTCTATAATTATCCTTATCTTCTTCTCTCATGTCAGAAGGACTACTAATTTCATTGGCATATACCTCTTTTTACCTAAATAGAACACTCGTTCATTCCAACAAATAAAGGCTAACAGTCTATGATAATATGTATTGAAGCTGAGAGGGAAAGGAGCAGTAGGAAGGAAGACATGCATGTGGGAAGGAAGGAGAGAAGGAAAATGCTATCTTTTACCCACCATCCACAGTCATTATTAAGACAGGCATAAAGGAAAAGAAAGCAAATTACATGAGTTTGTGATCTCCCCCCTACCCCCACCCTGACCCCATAGAGAAAAATCTGTCTTTGGTCATTTAGCACTTCTTCCTCCCCCCTCCCTTCTAAAGCAACTTGAACCTTTGAAGTAAGTTTCCTGGGAATAAATTGTGCAGTGTGGTACTCACTACAAACAGTGTAAAAACAAGGCGTTATCTGGTCTAAATCACATTTGGAAAGAGGAGAGGGGGCTACCTGCTGGCAGAGAAAGAAAGAAAAAAAGTGAGAAAACAGGATGGAAGCAAAGAATCAGTCCCTACATGGTACTGGTTGGTGAGTTGTAGGAGTTGGGAGGTGACAGTCAGAAATCTGAGTGAGCCTTGGGAAAGCTGCAGGGTCCAGGAGATATTGTGAGTTCAAGAGGAATGAAGAGAATTTTAAGAAGTGCTGCTGTGAGTAACAAACTGGATCTTTGTTGACATCCTTGAAAAAACTTCAATAAGGATTTGGATGCTGTACTGTTTCTGGGACTCTACACAGAGACTGGGCTGTGAGCTGACCCTAGTTATATCTTGGTGGCAAAGGTAACTCTTTCAGGCATGTAAACATTTGTATTTAATAAATGTTAACTCTGAAAATTTAGGAGTTCAAGAACTTAATTTTAGAAAAGTTGGCTTCCACTTCAATATTATTTTGGTTCCCCGTCTACTTCTAAACTACTCCTTCATTGTTTCTACTCTTCCTTCTCTTATTCCCCAATACCAGACATTCAATTTTATCTTTTAAATATCATCTTTTCTCATGGCTTCCAGTGTCACCTCTATTTGATCACTCCAAAATTCCTCTCTCCACCTCTTGGTACATTTTTACTCGGATGCTCTGTTTGTCTTCTTACCCAACAATTCCAAACCAAACTCATCGCCTTTCTTCCTACTCTTTCTAATTCCTCATCTCTTTTATTGGGCCCATTCCTCTGGGTCCAAAGTCGAACTTATCTTAAACTTGTCCCTTTTCTCTACCTCTAATTTCTTATCCATTGCCAATTTCACTTTTTCTTCTCTCAAAATCTCTGTTTTTTCATCTTCTCTCTATCCCCACAGCCTAATTTGGACTCCCTATTTATTTTCTGAACTAATGAAATGACACCATTCATTCATACAACTAAGAGCTATATGCTAAGCTCCTATCCCAACCTTTTGCCTCCAGTCTTACAATCAACCTATGCTACAAATACCAAAAACTAGAATTACTCACTGTTATTTTCAGAATCTCTTTCTTCATGATAATACATTCTCACCATCCACTGGGTCAAGTTCAGTCAGCTCTCTCTGGCACTCAATACCCTCTGTGTCTGTCTACCCTCCTCCTAGGACATACTCTTTGATCCTACAAGTCTATGCAGTCTCCCTTTTACACAGCATGTTTATTCCACTTTTCAAAAACTTATGTTCATTCCTGTCTCCTTAAATTGAGGGCCTCCTCTCCCAATCTACTTCTAAAAACAATCCTAAAAATTTTGAGAATATGTCCCACCTTCTCTGTGAAGCCTCGTATGACAAATATCAATCAATAATAGGTCTCAAAATGTGGTCTGCAGACCTCTAAGGCCTTCAGGGGGTGTATAAGGGAAAAGTATTTTCATAATAACACTAAAATATTATCAGCTTTTTTCATTGTGCTGACTTCTATACTGATGGTGCAAAGCAGTGGTAGATAAAACTGTTGGCGTCTCAGCACAAACCATGGCAATGGCACAAAATGGCAGAGTTGCCATTGTACTCTTTACCACGACACTTACAGTTAAAAACTAAAAAACAAACCAGTTTCACTGAAGAATGCCCTTGAAGAAGTAGTAAGAATGATTAATTTTATTAAATCATGACCTTTGAGTACATATCTTTGTAATATCTGTGTGATAAAATGGATATACACACAAAGCACTTTTGCTGCAAAGGACAATGGTTGTCTGGAGGAAAATCCCTTGGAAAATAATTTCAATTGTGAGCTAAACTATCTGCTTTTTCCATGTAACACCATTTTTACTTGAAAGAATGACTGACAAACTATGGTTATTTAGACTTGGGCATATGGCAGGCATTTTCTCAAAAATGAACAAAATGAGCTTGTCAAATCAAGAAAAGCAACTGACAGTATTCACTGCCAATAACAAAATTTGAACTTTCAAATGAAAATCAGAATTTTGGAAAATCCGTATCTGCCACTGCAAGTCTGACAGCCTCCCAATACTTACAGACTCTCCTAATAAGATCAATGGTGATACTAATTAATGTGGGTTTTTTATATTATCTAATAAATGCATCAACATTTGGAATCCCTACATAACTCAGTGAACCAATATTTTCCAAATGACTAAGGCATGATGATACAAAATCATGCTTAGGTAAAGATTCAAAGCACAGGAGAGACCAGCAGACTTGAATGTTGACTGTAGGAAAGTTCATTGGTATGGTTTCAGATTCCACATTTAACTAACCTTTAAGAAACTATATCTTGGTGTAGTATTAAAGAAGAATATCCACAATCATTTGAAAAGGCTACTAAAATACTCCTCTCTTTTCGTACTACATTATTAACTCTGAGAGGCCAAATTTTTCTCATATATTTCAACCAAAACATTTCATAACAGACTGAAAACAGAAGCAGACGTGAGAATCCAGCTGAATTCTATCATGCTAGACATTAAAGAGATTATCAAAAATGTACAACGGCATTGTTCTCACTAAAATTTTTTCATTTCGGCAATGTAGTTATTTTTCACAAAAAACCATTACGTTAACATGAAATATTATTGTCAACATTAAATGAACTAATAAATATTTTTTAACGTCTCAGTTTTAATTTCCAATCTGGTAATTGTCGACAGATGTAACACACAGAGAAAAAGAAGTTCATTTAGGCCCTCAATAATTTATGAAATCAACAAGTTTGAAAACTACTGTTTTACACCATTAATAAATGCCAGCACCTACTTTCCTGCCCTTTCTCACAGAATGTCTTACCTTACTCACTCGTTATTTTATAATTTTAAGTCTTATTTTCTCAAACATAGACATGATGTCAGATGCTATACTTGAAGCTCCCTGAAGGCAGGGCCTGGGCCACTTAGGTGCTGAGGAGGTATGCAATATACACTGAGTGAACACGTTAAGGAGCTTAGTTACAAAGTTTTTATAAGGTAACTAATTTTAACAGGAATTCATAAATACGTCCTCTTAACAGGTGAGGGCATTTAGGCAAGACAGAAGTTATCACCATTAAATTATTTTTCACAAAAGAAATCTGATGCATGAGCATAACAGCAGAAATTTAATGGAAGAGCAGGTGCCTCAGCACTATTTCAATTCTCTTTTACTCCATACCCCACCACACGCATCCCATGTGCCTTCTTAAATTACACAAGGGTTTAAAACAGAGAACCTAAAAATACCACAAATTATAAAGAAAACAACTATGGAAAATTCTAACAGTGCTTAAATAACTGTGTTCAATTTTGTTATAATCTTCTTGCTGCTCCATTATATCATCATTTCTTGTTTGCATTCCAACCCCACTTCTCATTTTCTTAATTTAAAAAAACTTAGAGCTTTTACATAAGATATAGTATAACTTTTTCCTATAAAATTAAAGAATAAACTCAACTATCTCTAATCTCATGATTTTTCATAAAGAGTCTCAAACAAAAAACAAATCGAAGTTCCTCTGAGTGTCAAAGTTAAGTTTCTCCTGCTTTCAGTCTCATAATCTGAATCAGATTCAAGAGACAGAAGCTGCTAAAACTTAACTGATCATCTCTTGGGAATCATTCATTCAAAAAGCAATCAAATGGCTACTGTGTGCCAGACAATGTGTGAACGCTAGACCATGCAAAGTTTAACAAAATTTGGCCCTTGACTTAATGAAAGGAAGAGATAAAGAAGAAACAGAAAAAAGGGAAAGAACTTTACAACAAAATACATTCATCATAATGGTATAACTGTATGTCGCTATCATGGAAGCACAGGGACACCCAACCCAGCCAGAAAGAGATGGGGTTTAGTGATGGAAATGATCCTTGGGCTGAGTCTTGATGGATAGAAGAGCCAGGAGGCCTTTCCAGTGATGGGCAAGCTGGAGTAAGAGGAGATTTTTGAGGGAAGATGTGGCAGAAAGAGACAAAACAGCTCCACGTGGAGAGTTTTCTGTGTCACATTAAAGAGTCTGTATTTTATCCTGGAAGCAGCAGGAGCCACTGAAAGGATTCAACATTCAGCTGCATGTTCATTGTTGTGTTTTAGGGAGGTTACCATGGAAGATAATAATACAGAAGGGAGGGGAAAGGGGAACAGGACTGGAGGCAGGGAGATGGCGTAGAGCAGGGATCAGCAAACCTCTTCCATAAAGAGCCAGATAGTAAGCGTGAAATGATAGGCTTTGGAAGCCATATAGTCTCTGTCTCGACTAGTCAACTCCGCCATTGTAGTACAAAAGCAGCCATGGTAGACAGATAACAATGGCTGTGCTCCAATCAAACTTTATTTAACAAAAACAGGCAGCAGGTTTGGCCCTCGAGCAGTAGTTTGCTGACCTCTGGTCCAGAACAGCACTATTCAAAAGAAATTTCTGCCATAATGAAAATGTTCTATAGATAGACTACCCAATTCAGCAGCCACTAGCCACACGGGGCTAGGAAGTACTTGAAATGTTATAAGTTAGACTGAAGAACTGAATTTTTTATTTTATTTAATTTTAATTAAATTAAATGTAAATAATCACTTGTGGCTACTCTATTGTGCGATACAGGGTTAGAGGCTGGTACAGTCTAGGTAAGAGATGATGAACCAGGGCACTGGCAGCAGAAATGGAGAGGAGGTGGCATAGGCAAGAAATATTTAGGAGGTGGTATCTAGGACCTGGTAATGGACCAAATATGAGTGAGGGAGAAACAGTCAAAGATGATTCCCACATGTCAAGCAGAGGTAACCGAAAGAATGGCTGGGCCACATGCTGAACGAGAGAATCTAAGAGAATACAGAGGGAAATATGTTGCATTCCATTTTAGACATATTGAATTTGACGTGCCACCTGGAGGAGAAAACACTTGACTATAAAACAAAGAAGTAGGTAATATTAAATATGTTCTTTTTATAGAGAAAGTGATTGTAGTACAGGGATGTTAAAAAAAACTTGTCCAAGGTCATAGCAAGTAAGTGGTAGGGCTGAAATGCAACTTGAGTTCATCTGATTCTAAAGCTTATGCATAGTCCATTACACCAAGATGAGCAAATAGGTAATAGCTGAAACCTTAAAAGTAGAAGAACTCACCCAGGGAGAAGCACAGGGAAGATCCAGAAGAGAGCTCTGGAGAACACCAGTATTTATGGCAGTGTCTCTTACAAAGAAGATGGAGAGAGGGTGGGGAGAAACACAAGAACCAGGTGAGTGCAGTGCTGTGAAAGCACAGGGAGTTGGGCATTAGAAGGAGTTGATCAACAGCATCAAGTCCACAGAGAGATACACTAAGACAGGCACAAACAGAGTTCTTTGGATTTTAAAACTGGAAGTCTAATGAAACTGGAAGCCTCTAATGAAAGAGTTCCAGCAAAATGACAGAGGAGGAAGCCTGATTTTAATGAGCTAAAGAGCAAAAAGATATGACAAAGTGGAGAAATCAAATATAAGCTATGCACTTCCAGTGTTTACTGGGTTTTGGCATAGTGAAGATACACTACATTTAGCACTTACTGAACATATAATGAATGACAAGCACTATGCCAGGCGCTCTATCTATACAATCTCATTGAATCTTCACAATACACTGTGAGGCCTGTAGGTATCATTATCTTTGTTTTACAGATAAGAAAACTGAGGTTCGGAGAGGTTAAATAATCTTCCACTCATACACAATGGTAAGTGGGAAAGCTTGGATTTGAATCCAGATCTTTTAACTTCAAAGAAGACACCCTTTCCTGTATACTTGCACATTATCAGAGTCTTGGAGGATTGCAGAAGAATTATTTCTCAAGAACATCTAAATGGCTAAGCACAAGGAACAGATTATCTTCTTGAAAAAATAAGATTACAACATGTGAAAAACTGGCAAACAAAATAACACCCTATAGAAGTACTTGGGAAAGAAAAGGTTAAGCAACAGATCTGCAGCCATTCTCCCCTGTATTGGGGTGGAAGGATCTCCACCCCCTTGGCAAGGAAAAAAAGACAGAAAATCAGGCTAATTGCCTGGTAAACAGACTAATGATAGATCTCCTGATAAACAGACCAATGGTATCTGTAGCAGGAGAGTCTTCTTCAACGGAAGACCTTTAGCAGTCTAGGATTGCTTATGGTAAATGAACTTGGAATGTACAGATTTATGGGGACTGACCCATCGGGGAATGTTACATAAGTTATGTAACCATCTGAGTATTAAATAGAGATGTTTCATAATCAAGAGAGCTCCTTCTACATCAGCGATGTGAACTACACATACTTCTTAGGACCTCATAGATCACCTTATTCGAGTATGTCCAATGGAAAAAGGACCTAGGGAGCTATGTTGATAGTCCTGAACATCTCCCTGCCAGTGACGTGTGATTACCCGTATCCTTGAGGTTATCAGTAAGGCTTGATACAGGGTATGTTCTCCAACTCACATGATCCTGATGTGACATTACCAACTCTCTAAGTTTTCCCTGTACCAGGTCACAGAAGGCTCCATGTATTCATGGGAGCCTTCCCTGGCTTTGGAAGTTTGACCTAACACTTGAAAGGCAGGTAAAGTTTTCAAAGATGGAGGGGAAATGGAAGATATGAATAAAAGAAGAAACGTTAGAACAACCCACAGCTGCACAAGAGAGTAAGGGTACAAAACTGACTCCAAAGGGTACTAAGAAATAAGGCTGGAGACGTATGGAGCATATCACAGAGAACTCCAAAAGCTGGAGAAGAGTCTAACAGGATGTAGTCTTAATTAAGAAAATAAGGCACTGAAAGTGAAACATAAGAAAGATCACCTTGGTGGCACTGTGAGGAAAGGACTGAAGAGAGGGGGAATCTGGAATTAGAGAAGTCAGGCAGAGGCTATTGCAGTAATCACACCACGGAGATCCTGGAGGCCTAAACTAGGACCACGGGTATGGAATGAAAGGAACAGCTAAACGTTACACCAAAAAAATGTCAGCAGACTTTGCTGAATGACAAGATAAGGATAATAAAGGATAAATAAATCCACTGTCAAAAACAAGAAACTACCTCCAGGAAGCAGAGCTTGATTTCCTCTCTCCCTCACTCCCTTGAGAGTGGGCTATACTTCATACCTTACTTTCAAAGAATAGAGTAAGAAGAAGGAAAATCTTCACAGTGGAGAAACCTGGAAAACACCACCTCAACCACGTGATGAAAGTTCACATCCCCTATGATATCACATAGATATCATGTACCTCCTGAAAGGAAGTGATGAGAAGGGCACTACACTTTGAAGGGATTCCTTCCAAACACCCATAACCTCCAAGTAGCCATGAGAAAAACAGACAAAGCTAGACTGAGGGACATCCTACAGACAACTGGACAGTACTCCTGAACACTGTCAAGGTCATGAAAAACAAGGAAAGACTAAGAAACTGTTACAGACCAGAGGGGACAGGGAGACATACAACTAAATGCAATGTGGCACTCTGGATTGAATCCTGAAACAGAAAGAAGACACAAATGGAAAAACTGATGAAATCCAACATAGTCTAGAGTTCACTTAATGGTAATATATCAATGCTGGTTTCTTAGTTTTGACAAATGTTCCATGGTAATATAAGATATTAACAACAAGGGAAATGAAGTGAAGAGCACAAGGGAGTTTCTGTGCTACCTTTGAAACTTTTCTGTAAATCTAAAATAAAAAGATTATTTTTTTAAATGAGGGACTCAGATAATGTCACTATCAGAATTTGGGAAAAGGAGGAAGTTGGTGTCAGGAATATGAACTGGACCCAAGATGAACTCAAGTATAATAAAGCCTTATCATCTTGCAAAGAGAGCTGAGTTCAAAAGCTAGGACCACCACTTGGATAAGTTTCTCTAACCTTTCCAAGGCTTGGTTTCCTCATTTGTCCAAAGGTTATAATAATCCATATCATATATCCTTATTTTTATATAGTAGCTTTAGGATCTTAGAAAAAAAATTTTCCCCAAACTAAAAATGAATAGCACAAATTTAAAATAATTAATGATAACAGTAACCTACCGCTGATTCACAAAAGGGCTGGAAAGTTCTGCAAGCAGGCGAAAATTCCCAACGTACGCCAGGACTCCATCCCTCTGGATGATAAACATAAAACACAATGTCAGGGATAACATTCTTATCAAAATACCGAAGAAACATTCAACAGCTTCTCAGCATAAAATAACAATTGATATCAAAACACAGCAAGTCTGCTAAACTGATTGGCTTCTTCATGAGAACTTATGTCATTAGCATACTACAATATTTTTAATAGATGGCATATTGTATACTTATGTTCACTTACGTAAATAATGTTCCTTACAAAAACAGATTTCAAGCACTTGTCTCATGTTAAACGAATCAAGTCTGTAAATAGCCATTATTAACAGCCTTCTCAAATTACTGTAGAAATATGATCAAAGTAGTGTGAATTTCAGAAGTTGAGGCATTTTATAGCAACTAAATACCTAATAGGAACTCATTTTATATCCATTAATAGAAGAACCTTAAAAATCTCAAAAGTCTACTTAACATTCTAAATAACAATATATAAGCCTGTGAGCAGATGCATATTTGCCAAATATAACAACACATGCTAAATCTTATCGATCACATTTGACCTGAAAAATATATTTGTCAACCAAGATCCTAGAGCTAAAACATACACTTTTGGGAACCTTCCTGAATTTAGAAACATAACACCACGTATAGTCCACCAATTTAATAATAGGAAAAGTATAGCAGAGTTAACAAGCATTAGCAACAAAACCAAAAGTATACATTCCAAAAATTGTATGTAATTAAAAGACGTTACTAGGTAAATGGAGTCATTCCAGCACTTCCAATTAAATAGAATTATGACTTTACACCAAAGGAAATAACCCTACCTGCCCCCAAAACATTAGATAGGCATGGAGCTTCAGAAACATTTTTCCTACTGGTTATACTATGCTGCTCCCCAAATAGGACTAATATAAAGCAATAAAAAAAATAACGAATGAGCTTTTTATTTGAAGGTTTTCAGTACCTCTCCATGTAAATTATTTTAGGGATTACAAATTCAGAGCTATATTACAAGAATTAGCTTTTCCAAGACTAATCTAAAACTTTTATAATCTCAAAGTCACGGTCCTTAGTGAAACTGAAATGTGTGATGAGGAAGAAGGAAGGAGGATGGGCAAAGAGACAAAGACAGCAGGCAAGATGCACACTGTCCACAGCGGGGTGGTCAACTTTTTAGAGTCAACTGGGACACTGCCACACCAGTCCAAAAACACAGAACAATATATGAGAAATAATTATGCACATGTGTTATTACTTTAACATAAAACTATGAATAGGTGTTTATTTGAAATTACATATTTTTCTGTACTATTCACTTTTCTGTTAAACACTTTTACTTATACAAAACAATAGGACAAGTTAATAGTGGCAATTAGTAGTACTTAATAGAACTAATTAAATAAATAAAATGTATGAAAAAATACAATATTTTTATAATGTTTCTTTCTGCCCTTTTATTTAGATCTTTGTTGGATATTTAAATTTAGTAGGCTATATTGTATGCTTTTATGAAACATAAATCTAAGTCTTTTTAAAAGGAGAATGTAAATACAATAGGGCTAATTACATAAGCAGTTATTACCTATATTTAATAAAAAATAATGACATCTTTCTATCCATGATACAACAGCATATTTTTACTCTTTGTTCCCTTTCCCAATAATACTTGTCTGAACTGCCTGTGGCCTTAAGAATATACTCTTATTTTTTTTTGCAGGAGTAAAACATCTACAGTCAAATGTAAAATCCACTTTGACCAGTGGCTCTGCCCTGAGAATCCCACATGACAGCTATCAGTCCAACATGATGACCTCAAGCTAAACATTTTCTTAACAAAGGTGTCTGAACATAAAATACTTAAGATTTCACTTTCTAACAGTAGGCTTTTAGAGTTATAAGAATTCAGTCTCCAGCTCTCTCAAAATGTCCATCCACTTTATATCTACAGGCTTGTTTTGGTAGACTAGCTGTTTGTCTGTAAGGTCCTTTGCGTGTACAAGCTCATCATATAGGCTATCCATTTATAAAATAGCCATCATTTTTAAACACCCCAAAGCATACTGGATGGATTCCAAATAAGTTACAGTTCTAGTAAAGGGAGTCCTGTTTCATGTGGCTACTCTTTTCTGGTAACATTTTTTAGTTAAGAACTCAAAAATTGAGGCATCTTTTCACTGTGAGTTTTTGTGACAACCCGCATATAATATCCATCAACTCAAGTACAGATAGTTCATGCTTTCCTAGCTCCTTATGACCTCCTCAACGATCACCAAACAGTTTGAGAAACGGTACGTAAATATGTTTTACTGTAATACTTTTTTGCATCCTCATCCTCAACTTATTTCCAAATTAAAGGACTTTCTTCCTGCCTCACACTTTGAATGCACAGTTTCACAGCAGGCCATCATTTGCTGTCAACAATCATAGCTATCTTGTAGGCACATGTCCACAGAGGACGTCTCCTTCCATTTCCATAAAGTCAAAAATCTTATTTAGTGCTTTTGCATGTTTTGAGGAAACTAGAGATGAGAAGAACTTTCATTATGAAAGCCTCAATATCAGAGGTAAGCAAATCACATCCCTTCTTAGTAGTGTTGTATGCCAGGTGTGGAAGACATTTAGCAGGTAATATCTTTCCATTGTCTGGTAAGAAGTTCATAGACTGAATGGAATTTGCCAAAGTTTCTATTTGCACTGTCTGCCAAAGGTGCAGAGAGATGAGCCGAGTCTAATTTGTATGTGAACAGCATTTATGTTTTATGTAGTTTCTTTATAACCTTCATAGAAATCAAAAGTTCAATTTGAAGCTCCTAGGGAACCCCTTTCTGTTGCTGCAATTTGATGCATCATTTGATAAACCGTAGAAAGTATGACCGTGGGTAAGATCTGACAGAATCAACTCTCTAGTTTATACTGTAAGAAGCCAACACCTCTATTATCAAAATTTCCCCCTTTTTCACCTACAGGGTATTTTGGATGCAACTTCTGAATCGGGAAATGTAACTTTATTCAGTTTAATAGAGCAATCAGGGAACAATAAACTGTGTACATTCATGTGGTGTGTCCAAGCAAATTCAACGCCTGCTATTTTCAGCTGAGCATTAGTGTCTTTTAGGAAGATGAAAAAAATACAGATAGAGTAGATGCACTTGCCCGTCTCATTCCAGACTTGGGGAGATTCAGCCTCTTTAGGCGCTTTTACGCCCCTTCTCTATCAGGTTTGCTGGGGCTGCCGTAACAAAGTACCACCGACTGGGTGGCATAAACAACGGAAACTTATTGTCTTACAATTCTGGAGGCTAGAAGTCCGAAATCAGGCAGTGCTCCCTCTGAAGGTTCTGGGGCGGGGGGGCGGAATCTGTGCCAGGCCTCTCTCCTGGCTTCTTGCAGTTCTTTGGCTTCTGGCAGCCCAACTCCAATCTTCACGTGGCATTTTCCCTGTGTGTATGTCTGTGTCTAAATTTCCCCTTTTTATAACGGTACTAGTCATATTCCAAGCTCCTGGATATTTCATGGGCTTATTTTTAGTTTTGATGATTTGTTTAAAGTTTAGGTGAGTTTTTCCAAAAGAAGTGGTTGGAATATTTGAGTGAAGAAGAGGTCAGAAGAACGAGTAATTGTGTTCAAACGTAGACCATCCAAGTAAAATTAAAAAGTTGAACTGTTCTGCTTTTCTCTCCTACCATGATTTAATTCTGCAGTGAATAGGGCAAGGAAGAAGAACTTTGAAAATAGTGCACAACTAGAACATCACTCTTGGGGGAGACAAAAATGCAAGGGAAAATGTTATTTTAGTGAGATGTTTACTTGAGCCAAACATAAAAGTGTTAGAAACATTTTTATTATTATTATTATTATACTTCATTATAATGAATTCATGTTTGTAATAAACATTCACTCTTGTTTCTCTCTCTCTCTCTCTCTTTTTTTTTTTTTGGTAAGGAAGATTGGCCCTGAGCTAACATCGGTGCCAATCTTCCTCTATTTTGTATGTGGGACGACTCCACGGCATGGCTTGATGAGCAGTGTATAGATCTGCGCCCAGGATTCAAAGCTGCAAACCCGGGGCCACTGAAGCAGAGAGCAGAAACTTAACCACTACACTACTGGGCTGGCTCTCACTCTTGTTTCTTTTTTTTTTTTTTTTAAAGATTTTATTTTTCCTTTTTCTCCCCAAAGCCCCCCGGTACATAGTTGTGTATTCTTCGTTGTGGGTCCCTCTAGTTGTGGCATGTGGGATGCTGCCTCAGCGTGGTCTGATGAGCAGTGCCATGTCCGCGCCCAGGATTCGAACCAAGGAAGCACTGGGCCGCCTGCAGCGGAGCGCGCGAACCCAACCACTCGGCCACGGGGCCAGCCCCTCTCACTCTTGTTTCTTAAAGATAAATCTCCTGTTCATAACATTGCCTTTCTCCCCGCAGTTAAAGTCAGCTGTTCCTCCGATCTATTTTTCCTAACAATTTTCCTCTTCGGGTTAGTTGTTTTAAGTCTGTGGCATTCCAGGTAACTATATCCAGTTTTTAGAGAATATGACAGCCTGGACGGACTGCTATAAAATATTATGAGTTAATGTGTTCCTAAGGTCAGTCAAATCTTTGCTAAATTAATTTCTTTCAAATAAACAGTTTTTCCAAAGAGGAGATCCAACACTGAAATGGTTTTATTTTTGTTTAATTTGCATTTTATATGACTTTTAAAATATTTTAAAGCAGATACCCCAAAGTCATGTAAAATATGGAAATAATATAGACACAATGGCCTTAGTCAATTAATCTTTAAAAAACAAATCTAAAAATTCCTCTCTAGTTAACTTTAAAAATACAAAAAATACATTTATGAAATATACTATGTCCAAGACTTTTTGAGAGTTTAAAAGATTACTTCTTCTAACTCTTTTCAAATTGGTATAGAATTAAAAGTAATTATTAACCAAAATACCAAATTAATATCACACATAACTTGACTTTATGATATTCTTTAAGTACTAAAAGTTACTAGTAAAAATAGTAAATTTTATATGTTTTCATCTAAATTTGGCCAAAATGCAATATCTCCACACTTTGAGGAAACCTTCTGTTGATCTGTAAAAAATTGGGCATAATATCCTGGCCTTTTGCCTAATTTCTCTTACCTCTTCTCAAAGAGAATGGTTAGTTCTCTCATTTCTAGCCCAGTGGTTCTCAAAATGTGGTCCCCAGAGCAGCAGCAGCAGCATCACGAGATTTGCATCTTCAGGGGGCCCCATTCCAGTCCTAGGGAATCAGAAACCCTGGGGGTGGGACCAGCAATCTAGTTTTAACAGGTACTCTAGGTGGTTCCAATATACACAAAAGTTAGAGAACCACTGTCCTAGCTTAGAGATGACTAGAGATCTCTAAGCCCTAAGGAAACTAGCTCCCTACTTCTCTGAAATGCAATTAGTGAATATTTATGAAGACCCCCCCCCCCCCCCCCCCCCCACCAGCATTATCAAGGTACACTTGCTAAATTCCTCTAGAAAAGTTTATCCTGACCCCTTCTCTTAACCCCTAGCTGGGTCAAGCGCCTCCACAGATCTCTCTGCTTGTCTGCTAGAGCACTCACCCCCTGCAAATGTCTACACTCTGTGTCTCGTTTACTGTTCTAGCCATAAAGCCTGGTGCAGAGTCTGGCCCCATTTCCTGAGTTGAACCTCTCCTGCTCACCAGTGTGAAGCAGGCAGAATCACATCCAAAATCAAAATCCTAAGAGTCCTTCAGGCCTATTTCTGAGGGGGTAATAGCACCCTGATGAGACTATTAGTACTCCATTCTAAAAGAAAAGGAGAAAAATATCCAGGTTTTACTTTCGTAAAGAGATCAGAACTGAATTACAGGTTATCATCATAAACTTGTTATGAGAAAAATGGTCTGACTAATCTCCAAACCTTGATATGTTTAGATTAGTGAAGCAAGACAGGGAAAAGTGGGCAGGCAAGTAAAAGAGGTAGGGGAATTGAGACCTACGTAACAGCTACAGGGCAGAAGGAAAACAGCTAGAAGCAGGTTATCAATGAGCACACCAGCAAACTATGGGCCCTTTGTTAGCTGCATGGCCTTGTGGCTGCTACTGACCTTCTCTAACCCCATTTCCAGATCTCCATAAATATGGTGAATACTTTTTAAAAGAGCTATTATTAGGAGTGTATGGCTGCCACCACCACCATCATCAAATGACAGAGTTAAAATTAATTGACAGACGGAAGTGTCTAAGAATGTCAATTGATATTACCACTATATCCCAATACCGACGGTAGAATTTACACAAATGTTTATTGGCTAACTGACTACCAGAAATCTTTTAAAATCTTATTCTATTTGGGTACTTCATTATGATAATTAAGCAGTTAAGTCTGGGGAGACAGGGGTGGGTAACAGATGATCACGGGCCTGTGGTAGGGAGGCCAAGCTCCCGGGTGACTTTGGGCAAAGCTGACCTAAGCTTCTTCACTTTCTCCATTTGTAAAATGGGCATAATACCATCTTTATGACAGAACTGACGCATGAATAAAATGAGACGCATATTAATGGCAATCAGGAAAAATATGAAAACAGAAAAAGCACTCAAATTTTTTTTAATTCTTTTAGTTAAAAGTGAAATTGAACTAGGTAATTTTTCTTACCATAATTATAAAGGAGATGAAATAAGCTTAAGAAGAAGTCCTAAAAAGGTCCATTCCTTCCTGCCTAGGCAGAAGTCTTTACCTCCCTGATACCTGGGTAACTACACAGGACTACGGGTCCAGCCTGAAATGATGATGAGGAATGAATAATAAGAAAGAGCGATGACCATCACAATTAGTAAAAACTGAATGTGGATTCACTACTGCTATTTTACTATAAAAGATAAATTATGTTAACAAATCACTCCTCAAAAAGGAGTTAATGTTACTTTCCAATTGCTGCAGAAAAAATCCAGTTTGAAAAGGTAAATAAACATTTCTAAGGGTAAACTCAACTGTTTTATACCTAACAGGTTTGCCAACTTTGTACCTCACTTTGCACAGCTATGTCGCCCAACCCAAACTTAACTCTGTTCACAACTTTATCTTTATTGCCATCACAGTATCATAGGGTTGAAAAGGTCTCTGAAGATTGCCTAGTTCTATTATCGACAGATTTTTTTAATCTCATCTACCAAAACTCTTCAAATTTGCCCCCCAGCCTGGACAACTCCCTGGGGAGGAGCGCAGCATCTCCTGAAGCAGCCTACTCCATCCTGGGATCGCTATTCAGAAGTTCCAGAACTATACTGCACCCTGATTTCCACTGCCAGTCCTACTTCTGATCCTGGCAATCCAAAATCTCTTTTGCATATGATAACCCTTCCAATATTTAAAGACAGTATACGTCTATCTTCTTTCTAGGTACCATTTCCAATTTGCTCAGAAAATTCTGGTCTCCCCTCTTCAGAGTTCCTGAGCCCTATTAACTGCCAGTATTCACAAAACAAAAACAAACGGATCAAACAACAAAAACCAACTAATCTCTTGATGAAAAGAACCATTTACACATAATGATCCCTACATGTTCCAGTTAAATCACATGTGCACACACATCTTTTTGAGGACGCAGGGCAACCTCTCTGAAGACAGTTTTGGCAGAACGTCAATTTCCTTAAAAATGTATACATAACCATTCGCCCAGGAATCCCACTTCTACACAATTATTCTTTTAAAATAATTATGTATGGGTACAAATATGAAGATGTAAGGATGTTCACTCAAGTTATATATAATAGTGAAACTTAGAACGAACACATAACAATAGGGAATTGGTTAAATATTACTATATATCCATACGCCACAAGAGAAATAATGATACAATCAAATGGCCTGAGAGTAAAAACATTTTCAGAACTTGAGAAAGACAGAGAGTTTACCTTCTTCACACCCCTTCTTAGGAAATATTTGAGGTTATGCTGCAACACGATGAGTGAGTAAACCAAGACAGTCAGACATAGGATAAAGAAAACAGTGGCCCCAAACCCATTAGTCTTTGACAGGTTCCTTGCTTTCTGACACAAGTGTACCAGTTATTTTGTTGTATGCAATACTTCAATATGAACAATTTTAAATTTTAGTTTTGAACCCATTTTGTGTAATATATATTCATACACAGAATGTTATTTTTGATTTATGCACACAAGCATATAGGAAAAAAGTAAACAGGATACATTCCTAGGCATAAATGATTATTAAGTAAATATAAGTAGTTATCTCTGGGCTGTGGGATTGGGGTATTATATTTTCTTTTTGTTTGTCAATACTTGCTAATCCTCACATGAAAACAAATGACCTGTCGAATTTTTTCAAATGGCCTCTGCTTGTACATTATTTATCATAGTTTTTTAATTTACAATGTTAGGGGCCTTAACCACTATTGTCCAAATGTATACTCTTGTGATTCTCTTTCTACTCCTCCGAATTCTCCTCTGCCTCTTTTAGAGGATCATCCTTCTTCTGGCCCCTGACCCTGACCACACTAACCCCACAAGACAAACTTAATTCTAATGGCACATGGGCCCTTTTCCCCTGGAATAGCCATGAATCACCATGAACCTCATAACATCTAGAAGCATCCTCCTGCCCAACCTGGTTCTCCCTCTTCCTTCCCTAGTGTCACATTCCTGTAGTGCTCGGGGTCATTTCACCCTCTTCCTTCCCTTTATTCTCTGAAATCCAAACTAGTCACCAAGATCTACTGACTACAAAATGGCTCTAAGATTTGTTTCTTCCTCATTAATATAACCACCAAAATTAAATTTTTCATAATCTATCACCTACACCATTTCAATAACCTCCTAAAAGATATCTTCCCTCATGCAGATTTTTTCTACCTATTATCAGCTTTATCTTTCTAATATGCCAGTTATATCAAGTTATTTTTTGGCTAAAGGTCCCACAACAATTTTGTGAAAAGTAAAAATGCAAGACTGGTGAGGCGGAATGTGCACTCAATCAGGCGTCCCCATCTTACCCATCCAAATCCCATCACCAAGCCCACACAAATCCCATCCACTGACAACCCAAGTCCTTACTACCACCCATGAGGGTCTGACCTCTTCTCCTCAGTGACTTTCCTATGTTTTCTGACCCAGGAAGCTTCACTTTTTTCTGCCAATCTAAATATTCTTTAAAAAAAAAAAAAAACTGAGCTTAAGTCCCATCTATCTCAAAAGCTCTTAGAAATTTCAAAAAAGCATAAATATATATAGAAAAATGTATGCACAACTTATATAAACTGCAAGAATATACATCAAGTATTATCAGTAGTTATCTCTGAAGAATCAGATCTAAAAAATGTTATACTAAGCCCTATATTTCTACAAAGTTTTTTTACTAACATCCATATTCAGACAAAAGAAATTAATATACTCATCTTACCATTCCCTAAACTGCTAGAGCATTACTGATTTATCACTGGGTAATGCATTGCTTGAATCTTTTAATGGCTTCCTATATTTAAATCTTAGCTACCTAATTGAATCCCACAGGTCCTATCATACTCTTATCTCTTATCCTGTACCTTCTTAGTTCAAAACCACTGTGAGCCACACAGAGGGTGTTAGATACACTTCCGTAGTCTTGCTTCTCTATCTTGTGATCCTGTACATCAAGGACTCTTGACCTGTTTAATCCAATACGCCTGTGAGAGTTAGCATCTGGCACGTACTTCGACGGGCATAGGCAGCCATCAGATAAGCTTCAGGTTATGCGTAATTCCTTGTTACCTTATCCCCCTCTTCTCCTCAAGAAAACCTACTGAAATACAAGTGAAATACATGCTATTAAAGGGACAAGTTTAAGGTTGCTCTAATAAATTACACATTTTGATACTTTACTGTTAAATTATAGCAAACCTCACAACTGACTTCTGGTCAATATGGTGGTTCCACTTCTGCCATCTACCTTTAAGGAGCTTTGCTTATAGTAAAATTCATACTTGCCATGGTCCTGCATGACTCCAAGGGAAAACAAAACAGGATTTGTCTGATCCCTTCCGGAGCTTAAAAGAAAATTCTCCTTTTAGCCAGTGATTATGAAAATCTGGATTTTCTTACCATGGGAAATTTACTTTTCTAACAGCTGAGAGTGTCTAGGGTCAGGGATTTAGAAAGTAAGGGAAAAAGATAACTAAAGCTATTATGCACCTACTAATGCTAGAATGGCGCTAAATACTGTGCCACCACCAAAGGCTTGGAGTGGGCTAGGCACCATTTCCTACCACGAGGGCTGTAGAATTGGCACGAGATAAGTTCTGGACACCCTAAATCGGAACATTGTGCAAACATGCGACTGCATTCTACGGCAGCCAGAATGACGTACGTTTTTTAGGTTATTTAGACTGACCTGGAGCCTTAGCACATTTCCCTAGAAAACCCTTTCAGAGTACCATCAATCTAGAAAAGAGATTTGGGAACAAAATCCACCCTACATTTACTAACTATTTGCTTAACTTTAATCATTCAATATTTTTATTTACTTACAAGACAGAGTTGAAGGTCTGAGCTAACACAGGATTAGATTGCCAAATCAGAGTCATGTGAACTAGTGACCTTACTTAGTGTTAAGCTTTACTAAATGTTACAAGGATAGAGGCTATCAAATAATTCAGAGGAAGGAGAGAGAGGTCAAGGATATCAAGGGCAGTTGGTAAGCCAGGTCCTTCTTGTGCTGAACAAGTAGGGCTGGCCCAGAAGATACGAAGGCTCTACAAGCTGAGGTTTGCAAAGCTCCTCACACGGGAGTGAGAGTTTAACTTAGAAAACATCTCCATTTTATACCCCAAGAAAGTTGTTCAGCCTACGTGACATTCCCCAAGGAGCCAGGCCTCATAGATCCTTGGTTCTCTTCACTATCAGCAATCCTTAGCCAGAAACATCCTAAGGCCATTTCAGAGTTAAGGTCTCTTCCTCCTAACCACATTAGTACTTTATTTACCCAAAGGTCCTGTTGACAAGATTAGACCAGAGTCACATGCCTTCGTTTCTTCCCCTCCCTTTCTCCCAAGGAAGTGAATGAATTTGCAGGTCAGCTGCTTTTATCCCCTCTTCCCAGGGTTACTTAAGAACTTGGTGACTTAATTTAGCTTACACTTCTTTGCCCATTGCCTAGCTCCCCAGTATTAGAACTAAATCAAATGAGTTCAACAAAACAGTTGAATCACAGAATCTCAGAATTAGAATAGAACTTTAAAGATAATTTAGTGCATGCTCCTACCCAAACTTTCTACTTAGCTACTTTTATATCTATCTGACTGAAGATTTCTTAGGGTAGAAGAACAACTTTAAAAGGCCATTGTTATAATCTTGTATTCAGTGGGAATGACTCTTCTGTAAACAGAAGCCTCTCTTTACCATCCCCATCAGTCCTAGTTCCACTGTCTGAATTAAGCCAGAATAAGTCTACTTCCTCTTCCACTTAATAGTCCTTTCACATTTCCAAGGACATTTCAAAGCCATTATGTCCTACAAGTTCTTATCTTTTCTAGGCTGACCTCTCTGGGTCCTTCAGTTGCTTATCTTAAGGCAATAGCTACCTGATCTAATCTCCCCTCTGCAGTCACCTGGCAGCTCACCCCTGAACACGTGAGATTTTAGAGACTCCAGATGATGACGGTCTTGGGTACGGTCCAACCAGGAAAACCGTAATTTTGTTTGATTTGGATACTGTACCTCCCTTAATATGATATAAATTTGAAGACAGTTTTCATTTTTAGCAGATGTGACACGCTTTTAGTGCAACTAAAGTTGCAGTCAAATACCACATTCAAGTCACTCCCCACTTCTTATACATTGTTAAACCTAAAAGCAACACTTAACATTTATCACTATTAAGTTCCATTTATTTGTTTCAGCCTATTATTCCAGTCTGAAACTTTTAAAAATGCGATACCTCATCCAACATATTATTAGCTTCCCCTTCCTAACCTTGTTTCGGTCATTTGATAAACTTGCTTTTTTCTTTTTAACTTTGTTTTATTGTGATAAAATATCCATTATATAAAATTTACCCTTTTAACCACTTTTAGTGTACAATTCAGTGGCATTAAGCACCTTCACATTGTTGTGCGATCACCACAATCCATCTCCAGAACTTTCTTATATTCCCAAACTATAACTCTCAGGCATTAAACAGTAACTTCCCAATATCCCCTCCACCCAGCCCCTAGTAACCACTACCCTATTGTCTGTCTCTAGGATCTTGACTATTGTAATGACGAATAAAAATGGCAAGTAATAGGATATATTGGAGAATATGAGGAAGCCATTTGGTATAAACCTAATTCAGCCTGACCTTGTCTTTCCAAAAGGGCCTGACCGAGGCCGTTGAGCAGGCATTGCATATCTGCTTTAGAGATTCCCTATGGCAAGAGCAAAAGGCCCTTGAGATAAAGGTGCAACTTCCCTCCCCCTCCCAACTTGGCGTCTCCTTAAGGATTAAGCGTCTTTCCTTAGGCTAGAAGCTGATTGCTGCGCTCACCTGTGACCGCCCAGCTGGAGACAACAGACTTGCCTCCTGCTACGCCCAGCAAGACAGCA
Organism: Equus quagga; assembly: GCF_021613505.1. Lineage (NCBI taxonomy): Eukaryota > Metazoa > Chordata > Mammalia > Perissodactyla > Equidae > Equus > Equus quagga. The sequence continues at coordinate 29,466,348 of NC_060284.1, read as the reverse complement.
GACCCACTACCTGCTGTGTCCATCAAGTGCTGTGCACAGGGCAATCTTGTGACTATTGTGGGAGGGACATTTCAATCATATGTGAAACACCTTCTTTGAGGGTATATAACCACCCTGTGTACCCCCACTTCTTTGGAGTGCTCTGTTCCTTTGTGGAAAGACTCTTCCGGGTTATAATCCTAAGATTTAAGCTCAGAATAAACTCACCCAAATTTTCATTTATAGATTGGTTATGGATTATTTTCGTTGACAGTAAGTACCTCACATAAGGAGAATCATACAATAAGATCACTTTTTTAAAAATCAAACTAAGAACAAAATATTGACTAGGGTAGACACAGCAGTTCTCTAGGCTAACATCTATTTTATCGTCATACACCAAGTCCAACTTATAAACTGTTTTCTTTCCTGGTATTGAAAGGAAAATAGGTTTCAAAAATCAAGCCAGCTTAGAGAAAGAAAGGGAGACAGCTCTACTAAAATCATCTCACTACGTGAATCTGAGAGGATGCCCTGTGCCCACAAAAGAGCATGAAGCAGTAAGCACAGGACAAAGGAGGAGGAACTAGTCTTGAACTCGCCCTGAACCAAAACCCCCCGAGTAGAAGGCCTTAGGGGAGCTTTGTTAGGTTCGTGAAACATGGGGAATGGTCACATCAGGTATTCTGTATCAAAAATGAAATAGTAAAACAAATTTCAAAACCAAAAGCATACATACGTATACATATATATATATCTTTATACAGACACATATATTTTTTTAAAGTGACCACTTAACATTTTTACCATGGCTAATCCCTCAATTAGTAGTAAGAGTTATAAACTAACTGTATGATTGTGCTTTTTTATAGATTTGTATAACAGAGCTATAGAAATACTAACAAAACAATTTCCAAGACATTTCTGACAGCCTATTACTCATTACTGTATAAGAAAACTGACAATCTTTTATTTCAGTAGGAAAAAAAACTATTTAACATGTTATTCAAATTTTTAGAATATTTTTCTTTGATGTAAATATTTAACATGTTTCATTGTATGTAAATTTACTGGGGAATAGAAATCACACAGACCTTACTATTGAATCATGCTATAGTATACTATATTAGGTGGCTATTTTTAATACCTACCTAGTCAACAGAAGTGTTAATTCTTGACATTTTATCTTTTGAAATGTTGCTACAACAGCTACTATAGTTATCTAACATTTTTCTTTAAGTCTATCTTAATGGGAGAAAAGGAGGAAATACATTATTTAGGTGAGAATAGGCAACACTATTAAAATCATTTTAAAACAGGAGCTTCTCTTTTTTAACATTGTTAATGATAAAATGTTAGTGAGTCATGGCCTTTATTTCCTGGTACTGTGGAAATTTTTCTTAGATGAAACACAGAAGACAAATAGTTTTCTAATTCTTATCTCCTGGTATAAATTACAACTTTACTGTATCTGACATAACAACAAATCTTTCCTTCCAATACCACTTCATACAAATTTGCTTGTAAATGTTTTTAAAATGTAGATACTGGGGTAAAACATTAAACAAAAAAACGGAAATTCTCACCCTCGAGGAGGCACACTGCACTTAATACCCTGAGATAAAGGCAACGAGAGGCATCTGAAAGGAATTTTCTCCCTAAACTGCAGCAGAATGGTTTAATGAGTAGATTCTAAGGCAGTGTAATAACGCAGAGGAGCTGGGAAAGGATGTATCTACTCTTCCAAATGTACTGGAACTCACTCTCTAAAGGAGTGGTTTGACTGGGGAGAAGAGCTGATTCACAGGGAACACAGAAGAAAACTAAGGTCACCCAAGAAGTCAGAAAGGGAATACAAAACATGGGGGTTTACCCTTAAAAATAGGACATTAAAGCACGAATGTGTTCACTTCCTTTATGGTAAGAAATTAGCCTGTCATAATTAGTACGATAATTAGTATCCTGTTGCCGAAGGGGTGAAAGCTGAATATCAGGAAAAAAAACTGCAGGATTCTTACCCTCCTACACAGACAGAAGACAGAACTTCTTAAGTCCTAGATTACTCCACCGGAGAATTTTTAAATTCCAGTAAATATATTAGGGAGAGGTAAAACAATAGTGGATCAAGACATTATATAACCTATATATGACCTATAATACCCTAAATTCAAAAGAATCTTACTTTTCAACTATTCAGTAGGTATACATTTAAAACCTACAGGTAACTCACGTCTTTTCTTCACTTTAAGTTTTATTTTGTTCCAGTTAGACAATATTTTAAGAAAAAAGCTTACTACAAACAGCTTAAATGGTTGCATAACTATTAAGCCAAAGAGCTTTCCAAATACCAGTTCTCCTTATAAAACTCATAAGAATTTCATGAAAATGTATACAGCATGATAATAATGAGTTGTTATTATTATTATTTTGTTATCCTTACTTAAAATGCACAAAGTGACCTGGGAATTCACTGCATGGAAAAAAAAGTCTCATACAAACAGTAAATGTAAGATCTGTAAATGACATAGAACCTCTACAACTATAAACATTTATTATTTCATACAATTTTTTTCTATTTTGTTTCCTTATGAATAGATTCACTAATTAAAGATAAATTTATTTCATATCATTCCTTTATTTCATACAACAGAACATAGGAAGACATATCAAAAAAGCAACCATCTTTGGAAAAATTGCAACTGATTTTCTTATCAACTTTACTTAATAAAACAAGAGTTAATTTCTTTTTAAAAAATCCACAATGCACTTTATTGATTTTTTTAAAAGGCATAAAAGTCCAAAGAAAAAATAGTATTCATCCCACATAATTAAATATTCAACTTGCCAACCCATGCACAGCCAGCCACTTGCCAAGCCTGAGATTTCAGTGGCCAAGAGAGCAGCTCACAGTATTCACATTTACAAATGCATGTAAGCGACCTGCTATCTTTCATCAGCTTATATTCTATTCACAGCACAGTGATTCTGACTCATGTTCAGAGAACACAGTTCTAAACTGCAGCATGATATTCACTCACATGGGTACCCACACGCATTCTCCCCAGAGTTAACCAGTATTTTGTTAGTGAGTTTCCACATCTTCTTAGCGAAAGTGTTTAGGAAACAAAGTGCTTGTATACCAAATATCTAAGATCTGTAAAAGGTAGAAGTCTATATTTTATAACTACCTATAATCTACTAAAATCTAAAAAAGAGGACAGAAATAAATAGTAGGTATGCCAGTAAAAATAACCTATTGCTTCAGAAAAATTAAGTGATTATGGATACCTTTTGGGACACATAAGCACTTATTTATAACATTAAAACCAGCACAAATTTTTAAAACATTTATATTAATTATTTATATTTACGACTTCAAATGAGGGATATAGAGAGATGCATTAATATATCTAACTCTTGCAGAAATAATGCCAAATCGACCTCTTATTCACCAGCTATCTTTGTGTGGGTCAATATAAAGAAAAATAGGAAAATATTATTAATACACATTTGTATGAATTTTTAAAAGCCCTGCAAAAAATACTCACAAATGTCCAGTAATACAAGGATTTTAGTAATACCAAATAAGAAAAAAAAAACCAGCGGTTACATTTAAGTTTTAATACAGAGAAAACATTTACATATAAAATTTATACTATTCTAGTATACTATTCTTGTTTACATATATCTATTATTTCCAAATATCTATCTTGGGCTTGTTGGTATATCTAAGTTGAAAAATAATTGATTGTGGAGAAACCTAACAAATATGCAAAGGACATAAAGTTGCTAATTTACAGATGTATAATGTAGAGAAATAATTTTAGATATAAAATTTAATATGCACTACTGCCTGAGATTTGCTGTATCCTCTATCAGCTGAGTCTTGGAATTCTGATGAAGTCTCAGAGCAAGACTCTCTCACTGCTCCAGCCTACTTAAATGTAATTATGCATGTACATGTAATTACACATGCAACTAAACAGAAAAGAAAGATTTTAGCTGGTTATACAGGAATCTATACCTACCGCTGGCTGTTAAATCATAAATGCATCTAGAAAGACACAAATAACAATACTACATGATCCTAAAGGTTTTAAGTGAAAATTCAAGAAATTGGGGTCAACCTGCCTTTCTCAAAGTTTACAAAGCCAGACAGACACACTAATACAGGCACACAAGTAAAGTTATTACTTTTCTTCATAAAGAAGATATCACCAGAGTGATCCCTGAATGCAACTGGAGTTGGCCTTTATAAACTAAGAACTGTAGGGTTAGATTTACGTTCACACTTAAGTCACTATTCCCATTCTTGTCTGCTTGTTAGGCTATTGTAAATCCTGGCACTCACCAGTATAAAGAAGTATGCATACAGCGCTGCGCAATGGTGAATTACAAAATATTTGTCACCAATCACTTTCCAATACAAAATGAGAATCAACAAATCTGTAAGAAGGAAAAATAAGGTAAGATATTCTATAGGAAGAAAGCTGCGTTGTTTTTCAAGTGTTTTTAACTCCTTCTCCTGACAACTCATCACAGTCCACTCGAGCCCACAGCACTTTGTTCATACCTCAGCAGTCCAATCACCCACTTTATCGTAAGGTATCTGCTTCCATATAACTGTCTGCCCCACTCTACTGTGACTCCTCCCGGATGATGACCAAGTGTGGGTGTCTAGCACAGAGCCTGGTATATAGGTATGTGATATATTTGTTGAAAGTATAAATGAACAACTTGTTTCCAGGGTTAAATAAAATGGAAATATTATTGAACAAAAATAATTTTAAAATAAGCTAAAATTACTGATTTTCATCATTACAATAATTCAAACAGATAAGATGGTGGCAGAAAAGCTACAACATGACCAACTCACTTATAATACAAATTTAACAAAAATTATTTAAAAATTAACAAAGGATGCAATTAAATATTAATTCAAAATAGCAAAACCACCAAGAACTATGACCATAAAAAAGATATACAAATAAAGGGGTCAAGGCATCAATTTTCTTAAAAGGTCCTGAATCTAAACACCATGATTTGGAAAATAATTAGCTTCCTCTAATAAAACAGAAACTTCTCAAAACGTTAACAGCTATTTTCTTTACCAAATAGTTAAACATGAAATTTAGACACGGAAACCAATCACTATCACGGATGGAGACCTGGGAGGATTCAGGTTTTGCGGGGTCAGAGCTTATATAATATGGCGCCCTTCTTTTAAGAAAATAAAAATTACTAATACAAAATTAGATATGAATATTTATAAAGAGAAAAGAAACCATCAAATTACAAATTCTAAAGAGAAAATAAATACCACAAATATGAAAATCAAGAAAAGAAAACATTAGTCATTAACTGCCTGCTACACCTCTCTGCCCACATCTTCCCTACATATTTTGGCTGTGAACTCTTTGGTCACCAATTTACATGAAAACGATCTTGTAATATTTTCTACAGAGACAATAAAAATAATTCATTTTTAGTTCAGCTTGGTTTAGAAAAGCTTGTTTCAGTTCATATCTCTTGTTTTTAAATGTTTTGTATTGTGATCTAATCTGAGGAAACCTTTAAGTTTCTGTCACACAAGATTTCCTGGGTAGTGACTACTCTCCGAATTGACAATACTCATTAACCAATGCATGAGGTATATTGTAAATTTTGTGTTATCCTTGTCAATGACAGCATTTTGTGCCAAACGCACAAATCTTTTTCCATGGTGTTCACATGATTCTCTCTTTCTTTAATTGGGCCAAATAATCCAATAGCCTATTCATTAATTTTATTCAAAATTTATCTCTTCCTCTTAATGAATCACTGTGTTTTGGTATAATCTAATTTCTTTTTACAGTCCACTTACTGATGGGAGAAAATTTTCTATTGAACCCATCACTCATCTTTATCACTTTTGTTTCTTATTCCATTATTTTGATTTGGATTTTCTTTCAGCTATTCATTAAATTTGAAAATTACAAAATAGGGTTCCCTCTATAAATGTCCAAATCAAGGATCTGTTATTTCTCTCATTTTATTGAGACAGTCCAAAATGTCTTTTCAAAAAGCAGTTAAAACGGCATATTCTCAACTTAACTTCCCCTTTGTCTCCTTGTATAAAAGGCCATCTCAACTTCATCCCCCATGAGGGGAAATATGCCAGAGGGAAATGCAGATAGGAAGAGTCCATGATCTTAAGTGATTATGGCTAAAACAGCTTACTTTTGCAAATTTTACCAAAACAATACAAAACTATGACCCTGGGAACACATTTAAAGTTCATTAGCTTCCCAGTAATTCCACCTGAGAGATTCTTTGGGACAAAAAGGGACCATCACTCACAAAAAAAATGTTCAAGCCTGAGGCTCCACTCTACAGCTCTGACCTTCAACGAGAACCAGAGAGCCAACAGGAAAAACGTTTCAGAAGGTTCTACCATTACAGCAGATATTTCTTCCTTCGTATGGGTCCTAACAGCTACTTCTCAAATAAATAAACCAAAAGCAAAGACTATGTATTCCTTGCATAATTCCATGAGTAGTTTAAAAAGAAACAGACAGTGAACAACATATCACATACCAGAAATGAGGTAGCCTGAAGCAATAGCAATATTCACTTTCACAAGCGATGGATCACCCCTATAAATATTTTAAACAAAAAACAAAGTTCCTTTTTTCAGCACACAGGTTTAAATGACAGCTACTTTTTTTTTCTAGTGAGATTTAAATAAATGAAAATGCTTTCTGTAGATTCTCAAATGGCAAATTGTCATTTGCACAAGGTACCGTGTTAGCTATGATAATAATTCTAATTGCACAAATAATCCTACTTTCTTATATTAGGTAAAAGTTTCATGAAAATAATTTCACCAAAAGACAACTTTTTATAAATGTATTCTCTTATGATTTGTTTGCAATAGAATTCAAATGGAATTCTAGATGCTGATTTTTTTTTTTGATTACTTATTGTGAATGAGAGATTAAAACACCTCAGGAAATCATCTAGCCCACCTCTGAATTCAAGGTCACATACTATCATCCTCATCACTTTACTGAGGACTAGAGGGATTTGCCTCTCATCACACAATTAGGAAATGGTGGGAACAGGATAGTTTCACCCTGTTTTCACCCCTACTCTTTTGCTGACTAGTGCTCTTTGCTCCAAGAAACAAATATAAATTAACAGTCCTTTATCTGATTTATAATGTGAACTACTGATAAAACAAACACAAAATAAAACTGATAACAGCTAAACTGGAAAGATTCAGCAGAAGTCATGCATTCTTTATAAGTTTTGATCTGCAAATATGACCCAGGAGAGTTGGACCTGGAATAAATTATGGCATAAAAGAAAATACAAAAATATCAAAAATTATAGTAGGTAAAAGTTTGACATGGATAAAAATTCATCAATTAATCATATCTTTGCTGTGAAATTTACTTCCCAGAAGAAGAGGTTCTGTTGACAATCATGTTAGTAAAATTAAAATTAAAAAGAAAAGAAAACACTAGAAATTGTTTAGGTAGATTACATAGAAACTTGGTCAAGGAATTAAATTCACTAAATTGATTCACTCTGAAAAATATCTTCCCAATGAAAATTTATCAATATTAGATAATTCTGATGGGCATAATTCCGTATTTATGAACAAAACACAACATCGTTGCAGTTAAACAAATGGTTAAAAGGCCCGGTTAAATGGCCTCACATCCCCCAGAGCCCATGTCTACCACGTTGCTGTGTAGTGCTTTCTCAAAACAGACCTCATCTCTCAAACTAAGCTGAACTAAGCCTTTTCGCATAATTCCAGGAAATATAGTTTGCAAAATTTCTGTCATTTAAATGTTTCAAAAAGAACCCTTTTACAAATTACCATATTATTGCTGAACACAGTTATTATTAGTGCTTCAAATTTTGTCATGTGGTACTAAATTCCTCTCACATGGACACCTATTATTCTCATTTTCATATCTTTGATATGGAATGATGGGTCAAACATAAATTTGAAGACTAAGTCTTAAGTAGATATTATCCAAGTTGACTCCTATCTCAGTAATAACTCACTTTTGCTCTGAACAGTGGTTATAATAACTTGGTTTTCTTCGTTAACATGGTATAAATGTTTACATCATCATCATATTCTCTCTGTTTTGGATAATAACTGCAATACTAAGGTAAAATGGCCCTCATTATTTGTATTCAAATGAAAATAAATCGTCTTAATGCACCTTGCTGAAATAAGTCTGAACATAAGCATTTTAATAAACCATATACCATCAATATGTTTTAGCTTTTAAAGAGATGTTCTCATTAATAATTAATATCAAAACATAAATCAAATTGATGACATTGGAAAGAAACAGCTTACCAAAGTGGATCAGCGATAGTAGCCTCATCAAACAAGAAAATGTACAGGCCAAAAATCCCAACCACCAAAGAATGGCATGTAGATACTACCCTGAAATGAAAGAAAATACACACAGATTTTAGATTCTTTGCAATAAACTTTAATTCTGACAAGACATTTAACCTTCTGAAGAAGTTAAATCTGGAAGCATTTAAATACAAGAATGGAGTACCTAAGATTGCCATTTAGAAATGCAAGGGCCACACTTGACTTTGCAATTAATAACAAGAAGGACACCCAGGTCTACAATTTCCTGCTAGAAAACTGGTGAGTCACTTATTGGTTAAAAGTTGTAAAGCAGAAGCATATCTGATGATGCAGCTGATAGACGTTTGTACAGACGGATGGCAACTGGTAAGCCCTGCACCCAGGTTGAAGCTCCACTTGCAACAGCATCACTGCGGGATTAGTCTCCTTCTCCAGTTAGGAATGACTTACTGGCCTTAAGCAACTCCACATCCTTGAAACAGAATTCAAATGAATCACAAAATAAATATTTATTACTTTGGAGATTTCAGTTTTAAATGCACATTCACATGCATTATTGCACTTGCTTCGTGTAACAAATCTGTGAGAAAGGTAGGGCAGCTATTATTAGTCTCTATCATTATTATGAAAGCACTTCTAAACAGAAAAACTCAGGACCATGAATTTGTACATAAAACCTATTTTTAAAAGAAACACCCAAGTGAAAGCAAAATGTTCACAAGATCCAGATCGAATTTTCTTTCAGAGAAGAAATAAAGTTTAGATGAAAAACTTCAGTTTCTAGGAACATATTTTGCAAATAATTTAATGATTCAACCAATATCCAAGCTCTATATGTTACTTAAAGAACTGTATACAGGATACTGTATATTTATTTACACAATTAAAAAGTTTACAAGTAATGAAGTTTCTTTTCTCTTCATTAGAATAAAGGATGAAAGGTATAGCAAAGTTTTCTCTTTAGAAATTAATAGGGTGCAAAGAACTTCTCACTACAATATGACCCCACATCTTTGAAAGTTAGTGAAATACATCAACCAATATGAAGCCTGATATTAGAAAATCTTATTGTAAAAGATTTACAATCTTTTAAATCTACAAAAAGATTTCTTGTAAAAGATCTTATTGAAAAATCAATATACTGGATTTAACAAATGATGTGGTCCTAAATAGATATATCATGTTAAATCAAATCATATTTTAAATGCTCAAAGATTCTCACTAATCTAAAGGCAGTGACAAAGAACACTTCATAATACCAAAGGATCATTTTCAAGTGTGAATAATTAATCCAATTTATCTGGTTTATAAGTCTGGAATTTTCATGCCAAGGCCACCTGTATTTCATTTGAACACAGCAGGATAAAAATGTAAGTTCCTGGATGTCAAATAAAACACTCCATCTAAATAACCATGTGACTAGTTTTCTGTTGCTATTCAAAAACTATGGAAAGGAAAAAATATAACCTCTCACTAAGCTGTTTTAGTGTTTAGTAATCTTACATCAAAAAGTTTCCTCTTGGAAAAAATCTAATTTTTTATTCCTGATACTCAGGCCTCAAATTTCCTTCTCTGTTGAGATGTTATATGGTAAGTGGGAAAAATTACAAGCCCTCAGCTGATGGCAACAGCATATAATTCATGAACGAAAGTTAAATCTTACTTGTATCAAATAGCTCCCACTATAATGAACAGGAGAAGCAAACACCCCGTGCCTTCATACTGTTCTATATTAAAAGTCTACACAGTCAGAAACTTCTGTTATTAAAAATTTCACATTTCATTCTTTAAAATCAGATTCCTGGCAAAGCAAAATATTGATTCCTTAGTATCTAAAAAAAAAAATCAAGATGTTCCCAAGATAAAATATTTCAAATCTTTTTTCAAAGAGGGTTAAAAAGAAATGTCTATGCTTATAAAAAGGTAGCTTTTTTTTTTAGGAAATAATCACCATTTTAGAATAGCAATTTAAAGTTACTGACAATCATTCACAAGTAGCATGAGTATTACCAATAGAAATTATACAGCTCAGACAGAGTTCAATTTTAGAGAAGTAGATTTAAAAAGCAGGAGTATTTCAACACAGTAGGACTTTCTATATCATAGGAAAACAAATGGATACAAGAACATTTTTTTACTTATGCAATATAAATGGTATCTATAAGTATGTATGTTTTCAGAAAAAGCAACAGTTAAGTACAGCAATTTCTCACTTATAATTAACTAAACTCTTATCTCTCAGGTAAAAATTCTGTGGTGAGTTTTTATCCCTCCTGTCCTTCTTCTACTAGATAGCTTAGACCACTCATTCTTCAGAAACTCTTTCCTGATTACTATGAAAAATTCTGCGTGTTGTAATGATATGTTTCAGGACTGGACATCTGATTTCAAGACATATATGCATACTTTCTCTAAAAGCAGCCAATTTTTTTCCTTCTTTGCACTCTCCACCTCACAATTTAAGTCCCACGTAAACGAAGGTGGAGTGGGAAACAGGAGTAAATTCAAGAGAGAGAGAGAAAAAGAGAGAACACCATTTGAATAGTGTAATACATTTTATATACTCCCAGACTCCTTATTCAAATGGGAACTCAGTTTCCCAAATGGTGGTTCCATGCGTCGTAGAATGGCAGTGATAGACTGAATAATGCAAAGTATTTTTCAATTTTATCATTTCATTTCATTGTCACCTATGCTTCTATCTTTCTTTGGCTTGCAGCTCTCCAAGATTCAAATGCCTTTACCTACCCTAACATGGTGAAAAGGAAAAGAAAATAGTTCAAGATTCAGTCACAGAAAATGAAGAGACCCTCTGGTCTCTCCCTTCTCTCTTCTATCCATCTTCATGTTAGAAAGGGTTTTACAAAATAACGGTTAGTATCTTTTATATCCCACATTTGAACAATATCTTTGTGCTCTTCTTAAGACAACTATACCTCTTATTTTTAAAAAATACACGGAGAAATAATTCTCACTTTTGGGGTAAAAAGAGCTGTAGCATGTATGAACCAGACAAATCAGTGTAAGGTGCAGAAGAAAACAACTAAAATCTTATTCACGGTCTGAGTTATAAAAGTGGATGCCTGCAAAACAATCTAACTCAAACATAGGGCATTTCAGATCAAATATGACCATTCTCAAATAAATACTTAGACTTTGGCAGAAGTTCTTTAATTCTAAAAGAAAATTTCAATAAAAAATAATTATAGCAATTTTAGAGACCTGCTGAATTCATTTTATAGTTAGCATTAACTTCAAGCTAATAACAACAAAAAGTATTCCCATAGCTGCTCCAATTCACTGAGATTCGCAAATGCACAGAGCTGTTTGGGCACGTGAAATGCTCTAAACCAAGTGAAGTAGTCATCAGAGTTACTGTGAGTTTGAAACCTTCTCAGAGATTAATGAGTTACACACCAAAAAACTCTGCAAACCAACTAATTAAAACTCCAGCAGATTTCTATATCCTGAGATGTCTTATTCATTTTCCATTTATCTTTTGTTTAAAAAATCTAAAAAGCAATTTTTACCTTAGAATTATATAACAAAACAATAGATTCTGGAGGGCTCTGAATTATAATGAAAAGTTCATTAAAAGAGAGGCACAGTTAATACCTATCCTTCTCAAACTCTTCCAAGAAATTGGAAGAGGAGGGCAAACTTCATAACTCATTCTATGAAGCCAACATTAACCTGATACCAAAACCAGACAAAGACAACACAAAAATAGAAAATTACAGGCCAATATCACTGATGAACATCGATGCAAAATTCCTCAACAAAATACTAGCAAATTGAATACAACAATACATTAAAAAGATCATATGTCATGATCAAGTGGGATTTATTCCAGGGATACAAGGATGGTTCAACATCTGCAAATCAATCAACATGAGACACCACATTAACAAAATGAAGAATAAAAATCACATGATCATCTCAATAGATGCAGGGAAAGCATTTGACAAGATCCAGCATCCATTTATGATAAAAAGAACTCTGAATAAAATAGGTATAGAAGGAAAGTACCTCAACATAATACAGGCCATATATGACAAGCCCATAGCTAATATCATTCTCAATGGGGAAAAACTGAAACTATCCCGCTAAGAACAGGAACCAGACAAGGATGCCCACTTTCACCACTCTTACTTAACATAGTATTGGAAGTCCTAGCCAGAGCAATCAGGCAAGAAAAAGAAATAAAGGAGATCTAAATTGGAAAAGAAGAAGTACAACAGTCACTATTTGCAGATGACATGATTTCCTATATAGAAAACCCTAAAGAATCCACTAAAAATCTTTTAGAAAAAATAAATGAATATGGTAAAGTTGCAGGATACAAAATCAATGTACAAAAATCGGTTGCATTTCTATACATTAATAACGAAATAGCAGAAAGATAAATTAAGAATACAATCCCATTTACAAGTGCAAGAAAAAGAATAAAATATCTAGGAATAAACTTGACCAAAGAGGTGAAAGATCTGTAAACCGAAAACTATAAAACATTGTTGAAAGAAGTTGAAGAAGACACAAAGAAATGGAAAGATATTCTGTGCTCTTGGATTGGAAAAATTAACATAATTAAAATGTCCATAATGCCTAAAGCAATCTACAGATTCAATGCAATCCCTATCAAGTTCCAATGACATTTTTCACAGAAACAGAAGAATCCTAAAATTTATATGGAACAATAAAAGACCCCAAATAGACAAAGGAATCTTGAGAAAAAAGAACAAAGCTGGTGGTATCACACTCACTGATTTCAAAATATACTACTATAGTATATAAATGTATATAGTATAAATTTATACTATAGTATAAATATACTATAGTTACCAAACAGCATGGTACTGACACAAAAACAGACGCACAAATCAATGGAGCAGAATCGAGAGCCCAGAAATAAACCCTCACATCTACGGACAGCTAATTTTTGACAAGGGAGCCACAGACATACAATGGAGACAGGAAAGTCTCTTCAACAAATGGTGCTGGGAAAACTGGACAGCCACATGTAAAAGAATGAAAGTAGACCACTACCTTACACCATACACAAAAATTAATTCAAAATGGATTAAAGACTTGAATGTAAGACCTGGAACCACTAAACTCTAGAAGAAAACATAGGCAGTACACTCTTCGACATTAGTCTTAGCAGCATATTTTCAAGTACCATGTCTTACTGGGCAAGAGAAACAACAGAAAAAATAAACAAATGGGACTACATCAAACTAAAAAGCTTCTGCACAGCAAAGGAAATCATCAACGAAATGAAAAGACAACCTAACAATTGGGAGAAGATATTTGTAAACCATATATCTGATAAGGGGTTAATATCCAAAATATGCAAAGAACTCATACATCTCAACAACAAAAAAAACTAACCACCCACTTTTAAAATAGGCAAAAGATCTCAACAGACATTTCTCCAAAGAAGATATACAGATGGTCAACAGGCACATGAAAAGATGTTCAACATCATTAACTATCAGGGACATGCAAATCAAAACTACAATAAGCTATCACCTCACTCCCATCAGAATGGCTGGAATTAAGAAGATGGGAAACAATAAGCATCAGAGAGAATGTGGAGAGAAGGGAACCCTCATACGCTGATGGTCAGAGTGCAAACTGGTGCAGCCACTATGGGAAACAGTATGGAGATTCCTCAAAAAATTAAGACTAGATCTACCATATGATCCAGCTACTCTGCTGGGTATTTATCCAAAGAACGAAGGCATAAAGATACATGCACCCCTAAGTTCACTGCAGCATTATTCACTATAGCCAAGACTTGGAAGCAATCTAGGTGCCCATCAAGGGGTGAATGGATAAAGAGATGTGGTATATATACACAACAGAATATTACTCAGCCATAAGAAATGATGAAATCTGGCCATTTGTGACAACATGGAGGGACCTTGAGGGTATTATGCTAAGTGAAATAAGTCAGAGGGAGAAAGTCAAACACCATATGATCTCACTCATAAGCAGAATATAAAAACGACAAACAAACATGTAGAAACAGAGATTGGATTGGTGGTTACCAAAGGGGAAGCAAGGAGAGAGGAGGGCAAAAGAGGTGATAAGGCACATGTGTGCGGTGACGGATTGTAACTAGTCTTTGGGTGTTGAACATGATGTAATCTACACAGAGATCGAAATATATACTGATGTACACCTGAAATTTATATGATGTTATAAACCAATGTTACTGCAATAAAATAAATAAAGAAATAAAATAAAAAGACACAGATGTGCTAACCATACACCATGTTCTTTGGTGTGTAGCATTTAACTGCCCTCTGTCTCTGGCTAAGCCGGCCAATACTATATATAGGCCGCTCACAGCCCCAACTAATGTTTACTTTGTTATCACTTCCAAAGAACATGTGCTTGTTATCACGAATATTTCAGAGAAGAATGCAAACACTACTATTCCCCAGTCAGCAAGAGTCTACTTAAGCTTCCTATACTTCCCCAGAAAGTTAAGTAAATTTTTCCTAACATCTTTCAATATAAGAATTTTTAAAATTTTCTTGTATGAGATCTATCTACTTGTCTTTCCTTTTATTCCTAAGGTCAAATAAAAAATATGACCTTAGACTTTGTTAGATCCTAAATGAAAGAATTGGAAATATTCTAAATAACTTTATTTCATAAAACTAGCTTTCTTTTTAATCAATTACATTTTCATATACTTTACCTTGAGTTCCATTCAATCTTCTTTCCGGAGCTGAGACTATTAAAACCTGAAGAAACATGTGCTGAAAACCAATAACTTATAAAGTGGAAAAGAAGCTGAAAGGTGAAAAAGCTCGTGAAAGTCATGCTGGTGACCAGTTTGGTGTTGGTATCCATATTTCTTCACCTGTTAACAGAAAGGATGACTATCAATTACTTTAAATTGCTCACGATAAACCTAAATTAAATTTTCTTTAATTTTAAAAGAGCATGTAGTTGTAGTTTTAGTAATTTATTTTAATTTAGCACAAATCTATAAATACAAAGAAACTATGAGAATTTCAAGCCTTTACCAGCTATTTGTTGTGTATCTTATATTTGTATTTAAAATAAAAGAGGGAAAAATCTATTAAAGATCTCAATATTATAAATTTCAGGAGACAAATTTAACATAGTGATACTCAAAATCTAAGTCTTAGAGTTTAATATTAAGAGGAAATTTCAAGTACTATAACTGAAGGTTTTCCTTTAGTAATACTATTTTTAATTAAACTTAGGACAAATCACCTGACGTCTCTGTGCCTCAATTTTCTCATCTATAAAATGAGAGTTGGTTAGATAATCTTTAGGAAACAACTAAGGCAAAAGTCATAATAAAACTAACATTACAGCAAACATTATTTGCTATAATAAACATTACAGCAAAACAAAAAATAATTATGTAATTAAAAATTAATTGTACAATGGGACAAACAACATTTAAAACAAAATTGAAATCTTATGAAGAACAATACTGTCTTGGAAAAGAATCATATCACCATTGCTGCTTAAATTAGTATTCAACTTTAAAAAAATATTCTGCAATCACACATATGCTGAGACCAAAAATTCTCCATGGCTTTTTATCTCTAAAATATAAGATTTTTATAAAAGATCTTCAGGTTTTAAGGATAGAATTAGCACAAAGAATAGTTATTATGTACATATATACACATTGAAAGTAAGTTTTCTATCTTATTGAGCTGAACTTTACCTGGCTCTAAAAATCTTAGGAACATTCAGACCAAAAAAAGACACTAAAGCATTTGCTCATATCCAGCAAATACGGCATCTCTATGGCTCCATCCTTGCTAAAGCTGACCCTCAAATGAAAAGGAAATGAATCAATACATATTTCCAGCTGCCTAATGTGAAGAAATAAAATCACCTACTGAAGCCAATTCACTAAAGAAAAGCCAAGTCATTGACTGTACGAGCAATAACCCCACTTGATTCCCTTCCAACCAGGACAGCATAATAGGAATCAATCTCCCACAGGGCCCCTTCGGACAAAATTCATGTGTCCGTAACGAATTCTTTCCTCATTCTTTGGTTCTGGTATGTGCGCTCAGTAAAAATACTGATATTACAATTCTTCTCTGTAAGATTCCATTAACTTTATTGCTCATTTACTTTTTTTTAATTCAACATGTGTTTATTGGGTATTAAAAAATTTAATTTGTGGTCTTTTAGCCTAGGTTTAATATTAACCAAATAATACACAAAAGTAAGTTTTGAACATAAATTAAACATCATTACAATTTGCTAAGTGACACGTAAAGGGGAAAATGTTTTTCTAAGATTAAAGCAAATAGGGATCTGGAGGCAGGGTAGGCAGGTAAATGAAGAAAATGAAACCAGCAACCAAAAGAGAGCGGAGAGTCTAATCTTAAATGTGGGGGTGGTCTGGCCTGAAGAAAAGCCTGTATGTTCCCTGCTGGTCCTGGAGGGCTTCTGGGCATGGGCTACTCATTTACTTTTGCTAAAATTCAACATACAGGGGCCGGCCTGGTGGCGCAGTGGTTAAGGTCACACGTTCTGCTTCGGTAGCCCAGGGTTCACCGGTTTTGAGCCAGGGTGCAGACCTACCCACTGCTTGGCAAGCCATGCTGTGGCAGGCGTTCCACATATGAAATAGAGGAAGATGGGCACAGATGTTAGCTCAGGGCCAGTCTTCCTCAGCAAAAAGAGGAGGATTGGCAGCAGATGTTAGCTCAGGGCTAATCTTCCTCGAAAAAAATTCAACATATATAATAAGCATTTATTTCATGAATGCTTGCCAAAAGTTATGCTATAAAACATAGTAGGTATCATGAAACATTATGCATTTTGTGAATTAATTTAACCAATACATTAAAAAAGTACTAGAACAATTCACCATTAAGAGATTCCCCATTCTTAAAAAAGCTAGTTCTTATCAAATCTTTGTTATAATGGATATTTTCTATTTTCTATTGACTTACTTTCAGTTAACTGGGTCTTTGGGGTATCCATTGAGAGTCTCACTTTGCAAAAACGTTCCCTTTAAAACTAAAAAGTTCCATATAGGCAAGTTGTGGCTTCCATTAAAGGCTCAGCAGACAGAAGCTAATTAAATTATTCTACTTCCAGCTTTGCTTCTTATTAAGCAGCTGCTTGCCTCATCAGTCATGCCAAACCAAGGACTAATCTAGGGATTTTTTACAAATTTCCCCAGAAAACCAAGGCTTCTGGTAGGAAGTAACTGCCCCTGTTTATGCATTGAATCAGGCAAGAAAATTATAAAAATGGATAAAACCAAACAATGCTCATCACTGACATAGATTAAGGGCCTTTGTGAGTCTGGTGATTATTAAGTAGAGGAGTATACAGAAAAAGCAGAAAAGTATTGGGCCTAGCTCACACACCTCTGCATGTGGCTGGTAGCTGGCAGAAGGCTGGGATACTGCCCTAGAAAGGAGCAGCCAGAACAGAAGCGGGAAATATTTCTGTGGCAATTTACAAGCAGAGTGTCTAGACGGGAACTTCACAATATAATTAGCCCATTCTGATTCACAAGAATTGTCACACCAAAGCTCTGCCAGAGGCCTCCTGAATACAAAGATGTTTGTACTTTTTCCCCCCAAGACAGTCTCCGTAAACTTTCAGTCAAGTTGCTTTCTTAGTAGAGAAAAACCTGAAAAGGTTTGAAGTACACCTCTCAACCACCAGCTGTGAGAGCCCTTCTCCAGCGGGAGGACGCCCAGAGGCAGAGCCACCAGAAACAACATAGCCAGGCTGACTCAGCCTCCACTTCAGCCAACAGCTGATCCACCACCTGTCACGTGTCCACCTGGTCCCAGGCACTGTGCTGGGACTCAGAGTACAAAATGGGGGACATGCTTACAGGCCAGTAGGGAAGCAAAGAAACTGATCACCGCCACATCAAATGGCAAGTTCAGGGTGCTCAGGGACACTCTCTGCTTTCTGGGGAATAAATACCCCAAGAGGGGATGCATAACCAGTGACTCCAAAGGCATTCAAGGTGAACCAAGATTCCAAGCCCAAAAAGACCCAGTTCCACCAGCTGAGTCTGGAACTACCAACCTGGAACGCAACCGTTACTCTCATTTCCCCATGTTCGTTATTCCCTCGTAACACCAGGAATTCCTTAGCGAGTACGTTGGAATCAGCAAACCTACTTCCGTACACACAAATAACCGCAACCTTTCACGTTCTGATACAATTTCCAGATAAGAACCACTGCTGTAGTGATTAGTAGTAAAAACCCTTAAAAAGAGGAGGAAAAGGTCTTGCGCGGTTGTCTTTAAAGGCAGCAAGGAAGGGGGAAGCTGGGCAGAATGCTCTACATGGGCTTAGCCTTCTTCCCACCCCTAGTAAGCTCCACTGCCTATTTCCCATGTTGCTTCCAAGCACTCCCTGCTTGCAAATCTCCAGCTCTCCCTCTCTTACAATAGATGAGGTTTCTTCCCATTTCACCAAAAATGAAGGCTATCGGGCATGAACTCCCGCAACGTGACAGTGTTTACTACCACCGCCCCCCCCCCCCCCCCCCCCCCCCCCCCCCCCCCGCCACTGCCCCAAGGCAGCTCCTCTTAGTCTGCACACCATAGGCTGTGCTCACCCCTTCACCATGGCTTACAACGTGTGCAACCAGACCCCACCAACCCCCGCGCACCAGACCTGGATGGTCAGCTACCCTCTGGATGGCTCCATGTGGACATCTTGGAGGCCCCACAGGCTCCATAGGACCCCAGCTGAACTTCACCTCAAACGAGTCCTTCCCTCAGGGTTCCATATCTCAGAGAATGACACTCTCATCCACAACACTGCCTCATCTTCCAATCTCGGGCAGCTCACCCACCCTGGACTCCTTCCTATCCCTTACTCCTACAATTAACTGACTGTCAAATTCTGATAGATTGAAGAATATCAAATGAAGGATAACTTGATTCCAGGAAAGTTCTGAAACTTTCCCATGATAGCCTTAGGAATAATACAAAGAAATGTGGCTGCATAACAAAATTAGGCAAATCTAGGGCTGGTTGAAAAACTAGAAGCACCATGTAGATCAGAGATCTGAAGTAGACTTGAGAAATATCTTCTGCTATCCCATTAGGGTTCTCTCTCTTTGGTCTGTTTTCAGTAATATTTTTACAAATATTTATATGTTTACTCAATCTACATATAAAATAGAGCCGGCAAAGATAGCTAATGTAACAGCTTAAAAAAAAAAATCAAGTTTCAAAATTATCTTCATTGGCTAAAATAATGACTTCCAATCAGAAAGATAAAATATAGCAGGAATAAAATTTTAAAAGGTAATACCCAAGGACTTAGCATAGTAGCCACATAACTAACCCACACGCACACAGGAAGCCTTGGCATTTTAAGTTACACAAACCAATGAGAGACAACAATGTAATGAAGATACTAGTAACCAAAAGCAAACTTCAGGCTCATTTCTAATCAGATGGTGCAGAAGTATAACTTTGGATGAAGACACTCATCACTCCCACTTTACTCTGAATTAACCACATACCAAAGTACCCTGAGAGTAGTGTAATTAACATGGTGATTTTCAGAAACCAGATCATATCATGATGAGTTAAAGGGCTGAGTAATGTCAGCTTGGGAACAAGTTTACTTAATGAGGACCTGAGAGCATTCTTCTAACATCTAAAGAACAGTCATGAAACAGTGAAAGAGGGAACTTACCCTGCATTACTCAAAATGGCACAGGTGGGCAAAAATTACAGGGAGGGAAGAGTTCAGCTTAATTTAAGGAAGAACCTTCTAACAATTTAGAAGTGTCGAAGCATCCGTCACAGAAGTGCTAACAGGACAACTGGAGGGTGCGTCCACAGAGGGCATGAGCACTAGTCTGACTGTCAGAGGACCCTCAAAGTAAGATCCTGGGATTCTAGGAATGAACTTAATTCTGACATCTAAAAAGGCAGTTTTGTACTAACTACTACATTAGATTCTCAATATTCTATCATTTATGTTAAAAAAAATCAAAATTGCACATGTAAGAAAATATTAAGTACATATAACACGGTGGGAAATACACAGGCTTGGTCACAGACTTGAGTTTGAATGTCAGTTCCACCCCTTGCTAGCTGTGTGACCTGGGACAAATTACTTCATGTGCTTTAACTGAACCTCAGTATCTTCACCTGTAAAATGGATATAACAACAATACTAACCTGACATCGTTGTCACGGGGAATGAACCACATAATGTTTGTTGGGCACTCAGAACGGTAATTGGCATATACGGCACATTCAGTAAGTTTCTGCTTCTGCCATCGTCCATCTCCAGCAGCATGTAGGACATGTAATTTCAGGATCTGTCATCACTCCAGCCAAGGGAAACAAGACCATTCTCTGGCCACTGGGCCATAGGCCACCAACTAATCTCTGTTTACATTAGTCAACACTCAAAATGTAGGCAGCCCCCACTGCAGAAATCTATCCTCTCCACGTGACCATCCCTGCCATGCGTCAAAGTTCCTTTGCAGCCACCTGACCCAACCTATCACCCCCTCCATCTCCCAAGCCCTTCCACTAGGCTGCCTGGAACTGCTGCTCCACACCCAGAAAACAGTGCTCTATGCTTGGCCTCTCCTCTGCACGCTCTGAAGACACCCCTTTTCTTCTGCAACCCTACCAGGTAGTGGCTGCCTAGTCCCTTACACTTCAGAGTCAAGAGATGGCCCTATATCCTCTTTGCTCCTCATGGTCCCCTTCAGGCCTTACTCCTCCATTCCCTCACTGCCTGTAAACACCCAGGGTCTTTTGGTCCTGCTATTCAGTTACACCACCCTCTCCCTCTCCTCTTTGGTATTCCAACCTCCTAAACATTTCCTCCCATTCAGAGAATGTAGCCCTGCCCCACTGATGTCCTTAAGCCCTGCCAACATCCTGAGTGACTTTCTATCTACATAGAAGGCCCAGGTGTCCTTAACAACTCATTTTATCTTCATCTGGAACGGCACCTCTTCCATCCCACCTCAACCACCCATGGACCTTTATGGTTCCTTTCTCCTCATTTTTATGCCTCCAAAATAGCATTTCAAGTATTTCCTTTGTTGACCTCTCCTTCAAGCGTTGCCCAGTTTTACAACCTTCTCAAGTCCACTGACCTCTCAGCTTTCCCGAACCCACTAGCTGGCCAAACCCCAACCCTGAATATGTCCAACTATTTGCTCAAAGATGAGCCCCAAACAATCAGAGCACTCTGTTGGAAAAAGTCATATCTCAGAAGAGGTTGAGGTTGATGAGTGTGAAATTACAGAGGGATCAAACAGCCCTCAACACTGCCCTGCACTCCTACCACACTGCCCTCAGCAGGTTACTCCCGTCCTCCCTCACAATAAAATAGAAGCCAACACATGAAAACTCTCAACATCACACTATCACCCGTATAAACTACCTGCATCTTCAACCATCTGTCCTCCCATCTCAGGACAACCTTTCTAACCTGTGCACTTTGGATCCATCATTTCTGGCCTCCTTGGAAATCTTTTGCTCCTCGTTATCCTTTATTCTCTCCTCAACTAGATCTTTCCATTGGCTTTTAAACAGGCTGAAGTCTCCAATAAAAATGAAAATCAGCAGATCCACCATCTCTTCTTCCTATATCCTTTTCCCACCTCTCTTTTCCAATATAGTTTTCTCTCTCTTGCCCTCTCTCCTGCCCCTCCCCTATATCCTTTAAGGACAAAGTTCTAGAAAGGTGTGTCCATACTGTTGCCATTTCTCACTCTTCAGCCCACTCTATTCTTGTCCTCACCCTTATCATTCCTCTGAAATTTCTATTCCTCTGAGTCCTGACGCATATAGCCAAATGCCTATTTGTCAGTACCACACAAGCATTTCAAAAGCACCTCAAACCAAGCTCATGACCTGACCCCTAAACTTAGTCCTCTTCTAGGTTCTTCATCTCAGTGAATGGCATAACTGTACCTCCAGATTCGACAGCCAGAAACCTAGGAGTCATCCTTGATAACTTGCTTTCTGCACCTTCCTACTTTACCACCACATCCAGCCTACCAAGTCCTGTGGATTTCACTTCTTAAATAGCTTTCAAAAACATCCATTTTTATTAAGCTACCACCATCACTTTTGTCGATTGTCTCCAAACTGGTATTCTTAGCGTGGAGGACGCCAGGGAAATCTTCTCTAAAAGCTGTCTCTGATCATGTCACCTCCTCACCTACCCCCAACTTAAAATGTTCATTGGTTTCCCAGTGCTCAGCCTCACCTGGCACTTGCCCTCGTTTGCTACACTCCAGCTAAGGTGGCCTTCTTTCTGTTCCTTAAAGATGCCATGTTCCCTCCCTCTACAAGGCCTTTGCATAACCTATTCCCCAACTCTCATCCATGCTCCTCCACTCCCAAGTTAACTCTCATGCTTCTTCAGCTCTCAGGTCAATCCTCACCTCCTCAGGGAGCTTCTCTGAGCTCCACTAACAGGTCAATTCCCCTCCTTATCTGCTCTCATAACATCATGTCCCTCTCCTTTACGCCTGCAATTTAAATGAATGTCTCCACCCCCCAGTGGAATGTGAGCCCTAGGAAGGTGGAAAACACGAACACTTTTTCCCCTCTCCATTGTGTCCCCATAGCTAACACAGTGCCTGCCATACAGCCTGTGCTCAATGTCTATTAAATAAAATAATGATAATAACAGACAGTCATATTCTTATATGTGCTTTCTATTCTGCTGGTATCTCATCAGTTACAGGTCCCTCA
The DNA here is from genome assembly GCF_021613505.1 of Equus quagga. Taxonomy (NCBI): domain Eukaryota; kingdom Metazoa; phylum Chordata; class Mammalia; order Perissodactyla; family Equidae; genus Equus; species Equus quagga. Next base: position 29,443,230 of record NC_060284.1, on the reverse strand, counting down.
GTTTACCAGTAGAATCAGAATACCGCAAAAAAGAATTTTCTAAATTGATGACTCTAGTATTACAGCATGAAAACACACTGACTTCAAAGGATTCTCACCTCCAGTTGTCCAAAAGCAAAGAGTACCAATACTATAAAGGAGCTAATACTGCATATGTGTCTCAGTCTGTTTGCATTGTTAAAACAAAATACCACAGACTGGGTGGCTTATAAACATCAGAAATTTATTGTCCACAGTTCTGGAGGCTGGAAGCCTGAGATCAGTGTACCAGCATGGTGAGGGCCCTCTTCCAGGTCGCAGACTTCACATGGTAGAAGGGGCTAGAAAGCTCTGTGGGATTTCTTTTACAAGAGCACTAATCCCACTCCTGAGGGCTCCACCCTTTGACCTGATCACTCCCAAAGGCTCCACCTACTAATACCACCACCTTTGGGGGTTAGGATTTCAACATATGAATTTGGAGGAGACACAAATATTCAGACCATAGCAATATGATATTTGATTTCTTTCCCAAACTCCTTACAACACATGGTATGTGTTCAAAGGTTTCATGTGTATATATAATGGTAATCTGCACTGTATTTTCATACTCTTATCAACTACAGAAGTACTCGTTTATTGATTTATCTACTATGTCAGTAGCCCTAACAAGTAAAAGTGTTTAAAAAGTCTCTATTTGCAAACTGTAAATCATTTGTTAATAAACACTTAATTGCAGAAGATGAGATATTTACCAAACCAAATAAACAAAAACTCTACCCAAAAAAGGCACACTGCCCGCCCCTACTCTGCTTTTTTTGACATTTTCATATGGGTGGTACATTGCAATTATCTGTCTAAATGCTCATGAAATGTCAATTATTAATCAGAGATATTAAAATCCCCTAGTAAAGAATAACTATCACACTATCCACTTTTGACTTTTCATTCATGTAAAAACTGTTGAGCATCTAACCAAATACATACAAAGCTCCTGGCTAACTGTAGTTACAGTTTTTGTTTTCTATTGTTGTTGATGTTTTGTAAATTTTGCATTGAAAGCTACATGAAAAAAAGTTAGGAGAATTACATGCAGAAAACATTCCACCTCTTTTCTCTTTTCTGGGCATTAAGTTCAAGAACCATTAACTTAGTGTGAAGTCTTCAGGAGGCCAGCTGCATAAAAGTCAACCTGACTTCTATACATCCTCCAATATTCACGGTACAGCTTTTTAAACTGAAGCAAACGAGAAGAAAATGAAGACTAAACCAGGACAGGCAAAGGAATCTGATATGAATATGATTCAGTTACACTCCTTTTTGCAGATATATGATGTCACATCAGATTTAAGAAGAAATTCCTCATAACCATAGAAAAGATTTCTCTATGGCTCCTCCGTGTCAGTTAAGACACTAAACTTTGAATAAGGGTATCCTTTATATTTTCCCATTCCTTCAACCATTTACTTCCCAAGAGCATATAACAGAATTCAAATTAACGAGAAACTGTTCAACTCTGCTTGTTACAGACCCTGGCAATTGACATTTCCCAGAAACAATTTTTTTGGATTACAGGTTGTTTTAATGATAACAAAGAATAAAATATTTAAGGTTAAATATTCATACATTTCTAATGGGCCTTTATTTTCCCCTCAGTTGTAAGTAATAATTATAATCACAAGACGTTAGAGCAGAAAGGAGACTAAACTCTGTTCTCTAAACTGGCTCTTAAAGAATCACCTACCCTCAGCAAGAAGTGTCCACACTCAGGGGCTGTGGGATGGCTTCATCTTGCTGCCACAACTTGAAGAACTGTGTAGACAGTTAACTCATACTGCCATAGTTCTCTTTAACCCAAGACTTCCCTTTTATCTCTCATAGCCCTATCTGTCTCTTTACATCCTATGTTAAATGCCTTCTAGGAATTTTTTTCTGATCCCTCTAACTCAGTGTTTTTCAAATTTTGACCTCCCAGAGCTCCCCATCCCACCGCCCCCCCCCCCCATACACACAATACTTTCTCAGTATACATTCTGCTTATTTCCACCAGTCAAGAAGATTCTGTAGTCTTCCTTTCTATGGTTTGTTTTCTGGGGGGGAAATAGGTTTCTTGATTTATTTTTTCACATGGCCCAGAGTCCCCACCAAAAGATTCTGACACAGCAAGGCCGGGGAGTTATTCCTGCTCTTTCAAGAAAGAATTTCTCCCCTTGATTTCCTACAACACTTGATCAATTCTCCCTTCTATTAAAAGTATTGTTAATTAGGATTTTAACAAAACTTTTCTTATTTTCCTAGCTTGCATTTATTTGCACTTTTTACATGTTCTAGCTATTAACTTAAAAATAAAACAAAATTTAATACAATTAATCTATGTTATCAATTTTTTTGAATCTTTTGTCTTATTTAAAATTTACTTCATTTTATACTGACTCCCTGCCTCGGGACTTGTTTTTCTAATACCTAACAAGAACTGTGGCTGCGAGGGAGACGACAATGGAAAAAGGCCTCCTTCCCCAGCTCTGCCTACTGCTCCAACCCACTGAAGCACTCTCCCCTAGGAAACTCAGGAGTTCATTTTCTAGGGCCTTAAGTCTCACAGTATAGATGGCACATTTTATTTACGTGATAAATGTTGCTTCCTAGCATCTCACCCCACTTAGAACTTTTATAAAGAAGTCTTTATTTTTTAAACCTATGAGTTATAATGACAGTCACTAGATTTTGGATAAACCAGAATGCCAAGGCCAGGAGACAATAGTGATTGGAAGGTCACACTAATACAGTAGTTGAAACCAATAAAAAGTAAGGATTTGGAAGCTTATACAATTTGAGGGCCCACCTTTAAGGAAATCCACATTTCATATACAACACACTCCCTGAGACTTAGAAGTGTTCTGTGTGAGCGAGGGACCCTCAGGCCGAAGCAAGGACCCAGTAGCACTGCTTTGCCAGGTGGAGACTCTTGGGAAGAGGAAGCAGGTCCTGCAGCCAACTTCTACTCAGCTTCTGATGTACTTATTTCCATATTCCTGCTTTTCCTTTCCTGAAGGGCTCACAGAAGAGCCTCTTGGCTTGGGAAATCTCTTGGCTTTCTACCAACATTGTGAAATCAAAGAAAAGCTGGACAGAGTAAGATTTTGCAAATACATTTTGTTCTTTTTTTAAAGGAATCATTGGGACACCTGCCACGCAACCCAGGAAGTCAGAACCTAAGGAGACAGGGAGGTCCTTCTCACCTCCAAGCTGTCCACTTGATTACCCCTGAGAAAGTCCTTAAGGTTAACGGAAGTGCCTGAGGTAGGGTTTTGCCTGCTTGCCTTCTAGTTCTTTTTTGCCTGCTCCCCACAGGAAATAGGAGACAATATTAAATGGGTGAGGGGGGCTGAAGAACAATTTAGCAAATTTCAACCACCTGCTGAGTTCTTAAAACGAATTCCGTTCAGCTAGAGAGAGACCTAAAATCAAATCTTAGTCCCAGTATTTTATCAAGCGGCCTTTGGCAAGAATATAACTTCTCTGACACGCAAGTTCTATGAAACAGGGATAAGAATGCCTACCTTGCTAGATGGTCATGTGGCTTAAAAGGGAGGCGTTAAATGCCCCTAGCACAGTGCTCAGCACATGTAGCCACTTGTGGTAAGTCATTTAATACCCATAAATTCCTTTGCAATGTGATGTTGTCACTCCAGCCACCCAGAGGTGGAGATTATGTCTCTGCCCCCACAAATCTGAGCTGGCCTTGTCACTGTTGACAAATAGAATACAGAAGAGAGGCTGCAAGGGTTCTGGAGCCTATGCAGGCCTCAAATCTGCCTTTCACTCCTTGGAGCGTAGCCCTGAGACTGCCATGTAAAGAAACCTGTCTGGTCTACAAGAGGATGTGAGGCCGCGGAAAGAACTAAGGCTGCCCAGCTGACAGAAAACACTCAATACCAACTAGCAGCCATGCTGGCAAGCCATCTTGAATCTTCCAGCCCAGCTGACCCTGCCATTGCAGGCAGCCACATGAGGAAGCCTATAACCAGCAGAGTAACTGCCCAGCCACCCACAGAATCATGAGAAATATAAATCATTTTATTAAGCCACTAGGTTTGGGGGTGGTTTGTTATTCAGCAATAGATCAAAACCCCACTCAATAGAAGATAACACTTATTATTACCACCCTTTCCTAATCAAAAATGTTACACCTGTCTCTCTGATGGCACCAAGTCATAGAGAGACAGGATATTCTGTATCTGAAGCACTGTGATCATGTCCCCTCCTTTAACCTTTGGCCTAGAGGCCCTGCAGCTTGTCCACCCCTATTATCTGTTTGGGGGACTTGGCGGCTTAAATGAGAAGACAGTCAAGGTCTTCTAAATTCTAGCTGGCCTGTTACCTTGTTACCTAGGGCCACTTAAAACTCTACCAAGGTACTCTGAGAGTACCTTCTCTGCCGACCTCCTTCCATAAGGCTGCCATTGCCTCAAACTGGTTCCAACTGCACTATTTTCCAATAAACACAGTACTTATCTACCTGATTCAGTATCTGGTTTGATATTATCAGGAAGCCAAAAAATCTAAATGCGGTGACATGTTTCCTTGAACCATTTCACAGGCTAGTGAGGTGATGTGCAAAACAAATCAGATGCGGCTTCAGGTAACCTCAAGTTTAACATTTACTACAAAGCTCATGTTTAAATTCAGGGCAGGTCCTATACAAGTACCTAAGCTTGGCCCATGGACTTGGTATTAAAGGATTGTTGGGACAATGTTCCTGAGGCAAGACTTAGGTGAACGTGATCATAAAAGTTCAGTTCCAGGTGGCTCGTTAGAGTCGAACTTTTCCCAGGTTTATGAAACAGGGTCAACCTGCCCCAACATATGGATCTCTAAATCCTGGTAACACTATCATACTCTGCAACCTATTAATCATTTTAAGCTTGGAGATGTTCTCAAGACTTCTTGGAATGGTGGCTCTCACCCTTTAGAAATTGATCAACATGAACAAATACCATCCTTCCTGCAAAAAGGACCAAGTGCAGAGTTTTATTTATTTTTTTAAAGAAGATATTTTGTTCAGTCATTGTTACAGTTCTAATACATGAATGCCATCTAAAACATCCTCACTTCTTTCTTTGTAAGTTGTAAGCCTAGTATTCTTGGGCAAATGGATTCTACTCACAGAAATTCCACTAAAATTACATATTCTGTACTACCTTGTAGAAAAAATTGTCCAGGAACAGTGTCAGATTGCTGTTTTCAATGGTCATGTATCCCTTTAGGTCCTCTTAAGCTATTTCTGGATTAAACACATGAACATACAACTCACCCTCATGACCTTTCACTGAGCAGGGCCAAGGCATGACACCCCTGGCTAGCACTGAGGAACACGACCTGAAATGGCATTACAAAGGAAGGTCACTAGGTTTTACTGTACAATATTGGGAATGTGGTTGAGAATGCTGGTCTTGGCAACTGCAATGTTTTCTTGATGAAAATCCAAAGGAGAAATTTCTCTCACCTCCTAGAATCAGAAATAGACAGTCTTCTCCGATTTGGTTTCTCCCTCTGGACACACTGAAACTTGTTATGGGTTGTTTGCCTCCTGTGTTTGGCCGCTGGAAAGCTTACAGCCAGAACTTCAAGGAAGAGAAGAGGACTTTAAAGTACAATAATGAACCTCACTCATACCTCCATCTTATTTTCCTTTGACTTGTTTTTCTTTCCTATCCTAAATTTACTTTATCTTGTCATATTGTATGCATCTTCCCAAATCATTTTTGGAACAAGGTAGGGTGAAAATAAAACCAAAGATATCATAGTCAGTGTGTGTTCCTAATCCCTCTGCTCTGGAGAGTGAGCTCTTGTAAGCAAGTGCTGGCATTGCCCCACTTTGAAATCCCTAGAGTATCTAGTGCTACACTTACTGCTGAATGAATATTTGGGGAATTAAATCGTAGAATAAGTAAATTGTGATAGCACTATGTTAACTGAATTATAAAATAAGCAGTATACTACTGATTTTGTCTTTTATCCTCAAAACAAATTCACACATGACTGAAAGGATGTACGTACGAGGATGTTTATTGCATCATTATAAGAAGCAACCTTAAGGTCCAATGATAGGGAAATGGTTAAATGTATTGATACAGCTGCACTAACACAGGTGATATAGCCATTTAAATGAACAAGATGATACAAAAGAATGCTCATCACATACTACAGAGTGAAAAAAAGACTGCAAAGTGATAAAATTTTCATAAATACACAAGCAGGCACATTTTGGCATTTGTAGAGAAAAACGTCTGGAGGGCTATACCCTCAAAACTGAAAACTGGTTGTTTTGGGGAGTGTGGGAATATTGGGAATGTGGTTGAGAATGCTGGTCACTGTAAATGCTGTGTTTTCTTGATGAAAATCCAAAGGAGAAATTTCTCTCACCTCCTAGAATCAGAAATAGACAGCCTTCTCCGATTTGGTTTCTCTTCTGGACACCTTGAAGCTTGTTATGGGTTGTTTGCCTCTTGTGTTTGGCTGCTGGAAAGCTTACAGCCAGAACTTCCAGGAAGAGAAGAGGACTTTAAAGTACACTAATGAACCTCACTCATACCTCCATCTTATTTTCCTTTGACTTATTTTTCTTTCTTATCCTAAATAAGAGGACAGGTGGGAGTTGGGAAAGGAGAGTGAACTTTCACTCTCTTGAGTATTGGTTGTTTACACTGTTTTTTATAATGAACAAGTTTCAATTCTGTAACTAAAAAAAAAACCACTGAATAAAAGATTTAGGGACTTGAGGCTATAAAGCATTCTCAAGTCCTCCAAATGTCTAGCGTCTAAGAGTTCGCTATGGGGATACTGAGCTGGGAGACACCAAACATGCAGCCTTTGCTCCAGGCAGCCAGACCTTCCCTTCGCCGCAACTTGACCTCCCACCCTGTGGCGTCGATCTTGCCCTAGGTTGCTCCACAAAACATGTAAGAAATGGATCTGTTTGGTAACACTCATACAGGTTTTAAAAATATGAAAAGGCAAAGAAGCTTTCTCAATTGGAACACAGCTGTAGTCTTTCTCAATCCTCAAAATAGCATGTAACAAATGACAAAGCATTTAATTCATAATTGTCTCAATATTTTTACATGTATTAGAGCAAAACATGTTAACTGAGCAAGACTAGTCTGGGGAATTATGTCCCTAAAATGTAACACTTGTAAAGGGGGCTTCTAAATTTGTTCTAAATTTTTCATCAAATGTCCTTCCTCCTCCTCTTCCACTAAATACATACATACCAAATAGGGAGAAGTTGTCTATGCCTTCAAAATGTACTTTTTTTTTTTGAGGAAGATTAGCCCCGAGCTAACATTCGCTGCCAATCGTCCTCTTTTTGCTGAGGAAGACTGGCCCTGAGCTAACATCCGTGCCCATCTTCCTCCACTTTATATGCAGGACGCCTACCACAGCATGGCTTGCCAAGCGGTGCCTTGGCCACACCCAGGATCTGAACCGGCAAACCCTGGGCCACCAAAGCGGAACGTATGAACTTAACTGCTGCGCCACCGGGCTGGTGTCAGATCAAAATGTACTTTTTAAAGGTTTTTTTTAAGCCTCTTTAGAGAAAGCTAATTAAATTAACTTGACCAGGAGAGTTTCTCCATGTCCCCAAAACTTAAAAGTCAAATTAAAACCAATGTATAAACCCATCAATGTACAGTTATTTCTAAGGTAGCCAAGGCAGGATACAATAGACACCAACAAAGCACATGCTGGGATCCAAACATGGGCTCCACGGGAATAGTCTGGTGGACACCGTTAAGACATAACACCCAAGAAACCAGGATTGAAAACATTAGGTAGATACCAGACAGCTGAGGAGAGGTAAAGTCAAACACTGAAAACATATCAACTCAGGTAGGAAAATCAGATAAGGCAGGGATGGGTCAAAGGGAGGATCGAAACAGGTCAGTGTGGATGATAACAGCAAGCAGTAACCAAGCAACCAGGTGAACCTGTGCACTATTTCTCCAAGCTTTGCTGTACTTGCTCGCTGGCAAGGGTACTAGGTGTTGGAGTCATAAGTTAATTGTTATGAAAAGAAAATCAAAGGGCTGCAGCTAGATTCTGCCCTTGATTAACTTCAGGGCATAGATACTGGAATTAGCTCAAGGATGCTGGGTGCTGCTTCACCTATTTCTCCAAGAAGCTTTTTTGTCAATCCCAAAGACTATGAAGGATGATTCCAGTTTGATTGTAGATCTTGAAATAGATGTCTAAGGAAGTCTTGATAATCTAACCCTTTTATAAAATGTAATGCAAATACTTTTCCAATTCTCTGTGAGGCAAGCGGCCAACTTCCTAACAAGTTTGATCAGCAAATGGGATTCTGAAAGAACACACTCCATCCACTCCTTCTGCACAAACTTCTCAAAGCAAGAAGGGGAGATGTGAGCCTCCTGCTCACCCACTCTGCACCATGAGACCCTCTGCTCCCTATCCAGCTGAAGAAAGTGGACACGGCCTAAATCCATCCCCAATTTGTTCTGGATCCCTTTGTCTTCTTATTTAACCTACAGAGAAAAATCTACTGCTCCAAAGATACTGCTTTCAAATCCAAATTTACTCATTCCACACTTCCTCTTCACTCAAACCAACTGTTTGCCTTGAAGTGGATAGAATTGGTAGGAAGTCCCCTTTCTGCACCTGCCCATCCAGCTTCCTTTCATTAATGTGAGTCCCGCACCTGTAAAACACCAGATGAGTTCCCCTACACCCTTGTGTCCCCACCGAGAGGGGTCCAGATATCTCCCAATCAAGTCTGTCCCCTTCCACCTCCTCCAGCATCTCCAACCCCAAAGCCCAGCCTGCTCCCCAGCAACCTGTTTTTCCATCCATTAGATAAATGGTGTCCAAATAGTGGTCCGTAATAAGTTTTTCAAAACAGAATGGAAACAGAAATAGAGTAGAAATAGAAACAGAAAATAGAATATTTATTGTAGGCATACGTATTGTTTCATGAAACTTGTTTCAGATGCACATATACTTATGTTCTATGTCTCAATGTAAAAATGCATTTTGTACTGTGTTGTAATCCAAAAATGTTGGAAACACTGCTTTAGATAAGCCTTTGTCCATCTAGCCAGACTCCCCACTCCCTATTGGTCCCCCGGCGCAGCAGCTCCTTTCCTCATGCTGGCTCAAGCTCCGAACACACTTCTAGCTGTCTTCCTCAGCTGTTTTCACAAACCATGGCCTTTTACGATTCACAAGTTCCTTCTCATGTATCCACAGGATTGTCTTCTCCTTGAACAGACCAATGTTCTGAGCAAAAAAACATTCTTTGCTATTCCTGCCTTCTTTTCAGGTCTGGGATCTGAATGCAGCACATCCAGCTGTCTCACTGTGAATAACAAACCTCAGAGAAGCAGGACTCCATTCTTTCATCTCCAACAAGAAAAAACACCACCAAAGTCACTCTTGAAATACCTTAGATTTCCTTAGAAGACTAACTCACTTTCCTGATGTAATGCGTTCTCTAGTGTAATACGTCCAGTGCCTGATCCCAATGCCAGGTGAATACAGCTCACTCCTAATGCTGAGTCAAAGTCTGTTCCCAACCTTGAGAACAGATGGTTACTCCACCTCCATATTGCTTTCTTCTTCCTCTCACAAGGCAAATGGAAAGAGGGAAAGCACAACAAGACAACTGTATGAGCTTGGTGGCATCCTGTCCTCTCTCAAGGAGGGGGGCACAAGCTGTCCAGCATAACTGTACCCCCAGTACTGCCCTTCCTTGTCCAATTGCCCACAGTTCTCACCCAGGCAATTAATTCATTATCTTCCTCTAGAAAAAAACTAGTTTTCTGTATTTTCCTGTAGACTGTTCAGTTTACTTTTCTCAGCTAAACTGAGTATCCCACTTTTCAACCTTCCAAGAGATACTGAAGCTAAATCAATCCTTAATCTGTAGAATATGGGACATTAATTTGAGGAGGGTGCAGGGAGGCACTGAGATCTGAAGGTTTCTCATGAAGTAAACTGTTCAGTTTCCTCTCATACTTGGAAGGCCAGCTCTGAGGGAGGAATATAAACACTGGGCCTCCTTTAAAGCACCAAGGGAGGCAAGTGAACAAGTCTGAGAACTGCAGGATAGCTATACCAGGCTTTGAGGGGCAAGACACACTCTCAAAGGGAAAGGGGGAGAAGGGGAGGTTACATCTAGGGCACATTCCAGAATTTGCCTTGCAGCTCCACCACTCCCTTTCTGCCACCCGGCCCTTTACCCATTTCCCAGTGGGGAAGCCAGGGGTACTTTACCACCCTCTCCGGTCATCCAGTTATTTGGAGGACCCTCAGTCCCTTCCAAGTCGCCACTTCCTCCTCCCCACTCCTTTGCTGGAAATGCCCATAATCGGTGTAGGACTGAGTTAGATTTCTGATAGCTCACTGCTCCCAAAGCCTCCGTTTACTTTGGTAATCAAACGACTCTCTCACCAATGGAGATTTCAGAAAATGAAGGAAAAGATAGACCAACGCTGCCTCCACACTCCAGGGTCTGTTCAGAAGACCCAGCTTCTTTGGAGTTTGCCAGATGTGTCAGCCCCTTGACCACTGCCATTCCTAGGCACCTCCAAGTATACAGCTTTATTCTTTCCAACGAGGTAGAGAAGACTTAGCATGAAAGGAAGAGGAACAGAAAGCTAATAGTGTAAATAATTATGACGGCCTGAGCAGCGGAGTGTGAGACAGGTAGACAGGTCAAACTCATGCAAGAATACACAGTAAGAATTCGATCCCTGGAGGTAGGTAAGGTGGCAAAAGGGGCTGCCGAAGTAAGAAAGAAAGAAGCACCTTCAAATGTATTACCCTCAGGATCACCTGGTGCCACAGGAGGGAGGATGGCAAACAAACTAAAATCCATGGTCCCTCAAGCCATTCTTTCCAATTTCCCAGCGTTGCAGGAGTACACTTTTCTAATTCAGTTTCACCCAGACAATTTAAGGAAAAGATAAACAAGGGAAAAAATTCTCTACTTCATCTATAGCACGGCTAAAAGGGAACTGGGATTCTCTATGTCTTACCTTAACTGGCTACACAAAGATGAAGCTGCATTCCAACCTATACCACATGCTCACAGAGCAGCATCTCACTTAAAACACACACACAATCCAAGATCCATCTTTCTCAACTCCATTTATGACTGAGCAAAGATTTTACTAAAATGACAGCTTTTTTCCTACTTCACACATCAACTCCTAACGTCCACACAAACTCTTCCATCTTGTCCCCAAACTGGTATTGGATTCATTTAAATATTTTGTCAAAGATCACACTTTAAGAACTTTATAAGTTCATATAAAAATGTGCACCACATTAACACTGAGATGTGTACAACTAAGACAAAACTGGCCAGCAACAGTGGCCAGTTTAATGACCCCTTTAACGAACTTAACTCAAAATGTTTTCACAGCGGTTTTCCTCCCGTCTTGGGGCACTAGGAAAATGCTAGCATTACAGATGCCATTTCACGGCTGGGTAAACCGAGGCACTTCATTTCATCAACATGCCCGGGGTTACAATGGGAGAGCTGGAAATAGAAACCAATTTCTCCCTCTTGACTCTGCGCCCAATCCCTCTCCCACCAGACTCTTCAGCCACTCGGTGGCTAAAAATGGGACCCACTTGAGAATTGCAAGGATAAATAAAAGCTTCTCGTTTTATTTAGTAACGGGGAGGTGGGAGGGGGGAGACTTACCCACTTGATGCACCTGATTGCGTACCGGCCTCTAACAAGCAAGCTTCCCCCAGATGCCAAAGCACCCCGCCCTGTGAGCCGAGACCCGGAGGCAGCCACGGAACCGCGAGCGGGACGCGGGGCGTCTGGGCTGCGCGGGGCCGCGGGCTGGGACACCCTCTGCGCCCCGAGCGGCGCCGCAGCCCGCGGGCTGGGAGGATGCTGCGCCGGCCGCGCACACCTGCTGCAGCCCGCGGCGGAGCCCCCTCCGGCTCGCGCGCTCGGGACGCCCACCCCGCCTCCGGGCGCCGCAGGGAGCCTCGGCCGCGCTAGGCCGGGGGAGGGCAGCAGGGCGCCCCTGCCTGCAGGCTGAGCTCGGCGGCGCGGGGGCGCCGCGGGGCAAGGCGAGCCCGCCCTTCTCCCCGAACCCACTCCAAACAGCGTCACCTGTGCCGGGTCCCGGGGCGACTCGCGCGCGGGCGGCGGCTGCGTCGGGCCGGGAGAGGCGGCGGGTGGTTACGGGCGCCTGCTCATCCGGCCCGGCCCAAGGGCTGGCGCCGGCCGGAGCCGCCCCGCGGATGCTCAGCGGGAGCCAGGAGAGCCGCGGGCTCCGAGCCGCTTGGAGGAGCCGTCACGGAGGCTCCAGCTACCGCCGCGCCCGCCGCGCCCGCCGGACTGCGGGCTCGGGTTACCGCAGAGCGGCTCCTTAAAGGGGCCGCGGCCGCTCGGGCTCCGGCGTCGGCTCCCGCTCCGGCTGCCGGCGGCTCAGACCCCCGGCCAAAGTGGGCGGGGCCCAGGGGCCGGCTGTTGGGCCGACTTTCGGGTGCTGGAATTTGGGTCCCGGAAAGGGCTCAAAAACGGGAACACCCGAGGCGGGCTGCGGTGGAATGCTGGAAGAGCACACCTCACCAGGGACAGAGCGTGCTGTCCTTCGGCTTTCCAAAGCAAGTAACAAAACTAGCAAGTGGGGAGAAAGGTCTGAGTCCGCTTCCTTAGCGATCCATACCTGGGCTCGCCACGTAACCAGAATTCTTTTCAGATTATGAGTTTACCTTCTGCCTTATATGCCCAAATTCTGCCTAAATGGAGCGCACGGTTTGATCATCAGAAAGGAGATGAAAGGGCAGTTGCTGAATTTCCCTGCCACGTTTGACCTGAAGAAAGCCGAGTCCCGCCCCGTTCTTGCTTGGGGCTACAGGTGCCTTCCAAGCCGGGTAGGAGACGTTAGCAGAAGAGGCAGGTTCTCTCGGAGCGGAGTCCTCCGGAATCCTTGAAAAGCCCCCCAGGAGTGCACCAGCACCCCACCTACACCCGGAGCCCTCCTGCTGTCAGGGTGGGGAAGTAGGATTTGAATTTTTGGTGCTGGCTGAGAATTCCAAGTTGCCCAGTGCATAAAGTTTGCCATTAAATACTAGCTCTTCTGACCTGCTAAATGTAGCCTCAAAAACTTCTGAGTGTTCTGGATCAACAAGATGGCATTGTTTTGAATAAAACAGAATAACGAAGAGGTACATTTAGGCTGTTATAATTTGCAAAAAGCAGCCACAAATCCTTTCTTTTGGAAAGAGGTAAGATCTAAAGTAAATATTAATTAGTAAACACCACCAGTAATAAGGTAGGGCAGTTACTTATAAGAAATGTCTATCAATAGAGCTAATAAATTTTACCTACTACATACGTGCACACAAACACACACTTTAACTGAACTTTACTGAGGCTCAATTTCTTCATCTGTAAAATGGGGATAATAATTCACAGTCACCTTTGAAGACCACAGTCTTAGCAAATGGGCCTCAGAAAAGACAAAAACTATTCCAGCCTACAGGGGCAGAGACCTGCCCACCTTCACCAGGGAGGAAGATCCTGCAGGCCTCCAAGTGCATGTTCCCTTTTTTCTCCTAAAGACTCCTAAAGGCATATCAGGGCACCAGTGCCCTTTGGCCACAACTCCCATGGTAGTTGCTTCACAATATGGGTAGTCCTCATTAACAGCTTTGGTTTGCCTCATACCTGCCTTATGCACTCACGTAGCTATTTTGTAACGCCCTATGGGCAGAAAGGTTGTATGTGCACATCTGTGGGATCAACTCTGCAAAAGAACAGACTGAATGTGTTATCTTGTGACTCTGCGTCAAGACTACCTCCTCCAGACTCTCCTATGCTTATCTCCAGTGGTTGATGGTTACTCTGTTCTTTCCTGAGAAATGTACCATCATCATCTTTGGTATGCATATTCTCTAACACCCACTGCAGTAGCCAACTGCCAAGTAAATTCACAGAAATCCACCATACTCTAAGCCCCACTATATTCCTTCAAGTCAGACCTCTACAAATGCATCATGAAAGCTGCAAGATTGTTTTGATATTATATGGAGCATTTAAGTGAATATATCAAGGACAAGGCCTGAGAGATGAAAGGAATTCAGCAAATATTAGTTGAATTTTGAAACTTTTAAACTAACCAAAACTCAATGACCTTAGGAGGTAGAAGAATCTATCAACTGCGTATTTTTTCTCAAAATTTTAATTCAGGTTAATTTCTTTAAAAATATCCATTTCATTATTCACATTTAAGTTTTTAATTATTCTTGGGCCAGCCCCGGTGGTCTAGTGGTTAAGTTCGGCCCTCTCTGCTTCAGGGGCACAGTTTGGTTCCCAAACATGGACCTACACCACTCCTCAGCAGCGATGCTTTGGTAGTGGCTCACATACAAAAGAAGAGGAAAATTGGCAACAGATGTTAGCTCAGGGAGAATCTTCCTCAGCAAAAAAAAAAACAAAAACAAAAACAAAAAATTTAATTATTCTTAACGTTGTTTACCAGTACTCCCTTTCCAAGGACAGTTCTCCCAAATTCTGTATTTACTATCTGAAGTTTTTCTGCATTTAAAATGTGAGGTATCAACACTGAATTACACTTTTCATATTTTTTTTCATTGAAAGAATTCAAAGAAACTCTTCAGAGAAATGAAATTATTCATCCATACTTAAAAAGAGAAAAGATTACAAAAATTCTTTTGAGACAAATTGTCCTGATGAATTTCTGTTTCCAAAACTTCCTAAACTTCTAAATAGAGCCAGTTGTTTGGAAAACTGAGACAAAAAGCTGCTTCTTTCTAAAATGACAAGATAAAGTATTTTGGAAAACTGTCTCAATTCTCCATTCTGCCCCGTTAGTGAAGATATAACCAAAATGACACCAAACATTTTGATCAGAAAGGTTGACTTAGTCAAAAATGAATAACCCTAGACACTGCTTTCTCCTTTATTGGTAGTTTTAGTGTATCAAGAATTTTTTGTAAGGTTTTGGGAGGATTTAAAAGTACTTTCATTTGTTTTTCAGAATTTTTCAAGAAGAAGCTATTTCAGGACGTTAACAATGATTATCTCTGGGTGGAGGAGATTCTATATATTTGTGTTCTTTTTGCTTGTCTTATGTGATTTTTCTCCTATAATACATATATATTACCTTTGTTGGATCTTTATTTTTAATGAAAGTAATACATGTAAGTGAAAATTCAAATGGTTTTTAAAGGCTTATAACAAAAAAATACCCATGAGTGCCATCAGTCCCCTGACCGACTTCTCCCCACCTAGCTTCACCCCAAGTTCCATACAACCATGCTAGATGGTCTTCATTTCCTAGCTGATATGCTTATACCAATGTTTCTGCATTTTCAGTTTTAGACATTATTTGTTGACTTCTTGTCATGGTATTTGAGGATTTAGCTCTTTTACACACACCACCACCACTACTTTGACCTCACCCTTCTTTCTAACACAGCCACATCACAAGTTTCATTCAAATCAACAATTAGGGTTTAGAGGGGCTGGCCCCATGGCCGAGTGGTTAAGTTTGCGCACTCCCCTATAGGCGGCCCAGAGTTTCGTTGGTTCGAATCCTGGGCACGGACATGGCACTGCTCGTCGGGCCATGCTGAGGCAGCGTCCCACAGGCCACAACTAGAAAGACCCACAACGAAGAATATACAACTATGTACTGGGGAGCTTTGGGGAGAAAAAGGAAACAAAAAATCTTTAAAAAAAAATAAAATAAAAAAATAATTAGGGTTTATATCATCCTGACAATGTAAATATAGTACATTGCGGAATCAAGTAAGGTGCCATGATAATGCTTTTCTAGAAAATCTCCTGTACTCCCTTGAGTTAATAATTGCCTTGCTTTTTCACCTTTTTAAAAATAGATCTAAGATGAATTTTATCCAAATGCTTCAACATATCTGTGAAATGCCCATCAATACTATCTTGCAATGCCCAAACACATGATTTTTAGTTTACTCTCTTATTTTGCTAAAGCACAGACTCTAATAGCTTACTCAGAGAGGGTGCATAGAAGGTAAACTTTTAGAGCGCTTGCATGTCTGAAAACGTCTTTGTTCTATTCTCATTCTTGATTGATAATTTGGATAAGTTGAAATCATTTTCCCTCAGCACTTTAAAAGGATTGTTCCACTGTCTTTTAGTTCCAGTGTTGCCACTGAAATGTCTAATGTCTTTCTAGTTCCCATTCCTCTGTAACTGACCTGTTTTTCTTTCTAGAATCTTCCCATTATCTCTAGTGATGATGAAAGTTCACAATGATGTACCTTCCAATGGATCTGTTTTCATTGATTCTGCTGGAAACTCAGCAGTTCTTTCAATGTTATCTGCAAATTTTTTCTTTTATTATTTCTTTGCTAATTTCCTCCCTCCCCTTTTCTCAGTCTCTCTTTATGAATTCTCGTAGTAGGATGTTGAAACTTCTATATTATTCTCTAGACATATTGTCCTTTTATCCTAAGGATCATCTCTTCATCTTTCTTTTCTATTGTCTGAGACAGAGGTTCTCAATTGAGTCTCCCCACCCCAGCCATTGGGCAATGTCTGGTGATATTTTTGGTTGTCACCACAGGGAAAGGGAGCATGCAACTGGTATCTAGTGAGTAAAGGCCAGAGATGCTGCTAACCATCTTACAATGCACAGGACAATCTCCCACCGAAAGAATTTCCAGCCCCAAGTGTCAATCGTGCCAAGACTGTGAAATCTTGGACCAGGAGAATTACTTAACTTTATCTTACAATCTCCACTGAAGTTTCTATTTCAAACATATTTTTCTTTCCCACTGTCTGACTATTTTGTTATAGGAATTCTCCATCAAAAAATAAACTCGTTTCTCTAGAGAAACTTCATACTTCATAGAGGGATCATGTTGGTGGTGGTAAGGTAGGGGTGGAACGAGTGAGCACAGGCTGGCTGTATGAGGTGGGGAAGGGACCCAGTGGTCTAGAGGTTTGTAACAAATTTAGGGCAATCTCCGTTCTTCAGGCTTATGCCTCACCCCTGCCTTCCATGGCTTCCTGCAACTGCAAGTGCAAAGTCTCCTCGAAGCATTTCCCTTACTCCCTCTTCCACTTTGCTAACTCAATTATCTCTACCCCATCCAACTTCTGGCTTTCAAAATTTATTGAAATCTCTCATCTGCTGTAGACTTTTCTCCTGTTTTCTTTTCCCTTGTGGCTTATATCTTGTAAACCCCTTTCTACGCTATTATTTTAGCGCAACTTTTCAAAGACTAAGTGACAAAAAACTTTTAAATAACAGAAAGGGATCCAGAACAGGGGAAGGGGAAGAACATGGATCTATTTTTTTTTAATTGCTAACTCATTTTTTAATTATGCCAAAATATTTTCATGAATTTTTTAAAATTTTACAAATTAGTTGAAATTGATGTTACCAATGACTAGTTTATATGTTTATAACTTTTAGATCAGTTTCTTGAATATCCTTCCAAATACTTTTCCATGCCTATTCTCTAGGATTTTTTGAACAACAAAAAGGATTAAAACAGTACATATTATTTTATAATTGCTCAGACTATTCTATGCAATGGATGTATCATAATGTATTTAACCAATCTCTTACTGATAGACATTTATGGACCTTACTGTTGGCCCAAATTTTCAGTTTTCCAGATAGAGCAAAGTAGTAATGTCTGGCTAGAAATTAACTTTAGTATTCAAAGCCAGTCCCAGATTTGATGGAGAAATACTGAAGGATTCCTGCTCAGGTCAAGAGGAGGACAAGTGGGATGCCTACTCTCCCACTGCTAATACAGTGGTGCTGGAAGTATCAGTCAAGGGAACTAGTGAGAGAGAGAAAGTAGAGATGGAACTATGGGAAAAAAAGATTATAAAGTTGTCATTATTTGTAGACTATAAGCTTATATAACTGGAAAACCCAAGAAAATCAATTGAAAAAATATATAAAAATAGAAAATTAAGTGTATATACATATGTGTGTGTACATATACACATATAAATATATGTATACATATTTATAGTATCTATAAAATATAATTTATATATATAAAAATATAATTTATATATTTTATAGATACTATATATACTATATAAAATATATAGTATATGTACAATATAGTATATAATATATACATATATCTATATGTATATACACACACATATTTGTACACACACACATAATGCCCCCTTACAAAATAAAGAAAAAATTCCACTAATTGCAGCAAAAATTTAAAAGTGTCTAGAAATAAATTTAACAAGGAATATACAAAACATATATGAGGAAAACTTTAAAACATTCCTACACGACTCAAAAGTAGACATGAACAAATGAAAAGACAGACCATGTTCCTAGATAGGAAAAGTCAACGTACGTCAATTCTCCCTAAATTTTAATTTTTAAATTTACTGCAATCTCAATGAAAATACCAAGAGGATATTTTCTGGAATAGGACAAGCTGATTCTAAAGTTCATATAGGAAAAAAAGAATAATCAGAAAAACTCTTTGATAAAGGAAGAATAGTTTTCTGTATATTAAAAAATACTACAGAATGTCAATAATGAAACTCTTTGGGATTTACAAAGGAATAGACTAATGGAATTGAATAGAAAGTCCAGAAATAGACCCAAATAAGTAGAGTCTCAAATCAGTGGGATAAGATGGACTTTTTAATAAGTGGATAACATCTGGAAAAAATAAAGTTCAATCTATATCTCATATTGTATATGAGGATAAATCCCCAATGGATCACATATTTAAATGAAAAATATGAACAGACAAATGTGCTACAAGAAAATATGGGTAAACTCTCTTCTTACGTTGGAATGGGAAGGCCTTTCTAACTATGACTCAAAATCTAGAAGCCATAAAATATTAATAAATCTAACTAATTAAAAATAAAAAAACTACTACAAGGCAAAAAATAACAATAACATAAGCAAAGTTGAAACACAAGTTACAAACTGGGAAAAAAACATATCTGGCATTCAAATCACAGGTAATGGGCTAAACTCCTTAATAAATAAGAAGCTTCTAGAAATCAAGAAGAAAAAGACCAGCCACTCAAGAGAAAAATAGAAGACATTAACAGACAAGTCACAGAAAAAGAAATATAAAAATGACCTTCACACATGATAAATGGCCCTCATTCATAAAAGATATGCAAATTAAAACTAACCAACCTCATCCCATAAACAGATTGCTATTCTACTTTCCCACTACTCTCTGACTTTGGAGCATTCACCTCTCACTACATTTCTTCATATTGGCTCTACCATCATCATTTTGAGAACGACTGGGAAATTTATGAAGCTATGTCTTTTTTTTCTTAATCTAGATCCCAAACACCTTGTTAACAAAGCAGATAGACCTTAACTGTACAACATTTAGAGTATCGTTGTTTATGAACATACTAAAATTCATGCTCACTGCTTTGAAACATGAAGAATCCATACATCAATATGATAAAAATCAGAACAAACATGTTCTCTATCATATTCCTATAAATAAGTGTTTTTTAAAAAATAAAGTTGAGGGGCCAGCCTGGTGGCATAGCAGTTAAGTGCGCACATTCCTCTTTGGCAGCCAGGGATTGGAGGTTTTGGATCCCGGGTGTGGACATGGCACCGCTTGTTGAGCCATGCTGTGGTAGGCATCCCACATATAAACTAGAGGAAGATGGGCATGGATGTTAGCTCAGGGCCAGTCTTCCTAAGCAAAAAGAAGGAGGATCGGCAGCAGATGTTAGCTCAGGGCTAATCTTCCTCAAAAGATAAATAAATAAATAAAGTTGATAGTTGAATTATTCATAAGTAGTTTTCATAGACCTTATAGCTAAATACAATTTTAGAATTTAGAAATATTCCTTAGTGTAAACGTCTCCTGCCCCACCCACATCCTTTGCCAAATATATTCAATTCCAAAAGGATCAAATTTTTGTAGTGATATAAATCAACTACTTCACTGGTCATATGTTCACATTTACTGGTCATATGAACAATCCTAAAAATAACTAAAAACAAAAAACAAGAGCAATTTTCATTGCAGTATTTTTTTTTAATATACAAACATATTATCTCCCTTATATGTCCCAATCAAACTGATCTTCTAATGTCATTACAACTATTGTTTATGCAATGGTATTACTATAATCAACCCATCCCCTACATTTAAATCATGTCTATCACTAACTGATGTTCCTGTTTTACAGACTCTATATGAGAAGCTGGAAGCATCAAGAATGACAGCTAAAATTATTATTGATATAGAAAATGTATATGCTGCAACAGAATCAAGAGCCCAGAAATAAACTCACACATCTGTGAACAGCTAATTTTTGACAAAAAAAGCCAAGAACGTATAATGGAGAAAGGAAAATCTCTTCAATAAATAGTGTTGGGAAAACTGGACAGCCACATGCAAAAAAATGAAAGTAGACCATTATCTTACACCATACACAAAATGAATTAAAGACCTGAAACCATAAGACTCCTAGAAGGAGCCTAGGCAGTATGCTCTTTGACATCAGCCTTAGCAGTATCTTTTTGAGATCATGCCTCTCCTGGTAAGGGAGAAAAAAAAGAAAAAAATAAACAAATGGGACTACATCGAACTAAAAAGCTTCTGCACAGCAAAGGAAACCACCAAAAAAATGAAAAGACAACCTAATAATTGGGAGACGATATTTGCAAATCACATATCTGATAAGGGGTTAATATCCAAAATATATAAAGACCTCATACAACTCAACCACTAAAAAACAAACAACCCAATTAAAAAATGGACAGAGAATCTGAACATTTTTCCAAAGAAGATATTTAGATGGCCAAAAGGAACATGAGAAGATGTTCAACATCACTAATTATTAGGGAAATGCAAATCAAACTTACAATGAGATATCACCTCCCACCCATCAGAATGGCTATTATTAAAAAGACAAGAAATAACGTGTTGGAGAAGATGTAGAGAAAAGAGAACCCTCGCACGCTGCTGGTGGGAGTGTAAACTGGTGCAGCCACTATGGAAAACAGTATGGAGATTCCTCAAAATATTAAGAATAGAACTACCATATGATCCAGCTATTCCACTGCTGGGTATTTATCCAAAGAACATGAAGACATTAATTCAAAAAGATATACAACATGGATGGATCTCTAGCGCTCTACGCTAAGCCAAATAAGGCAAATACCCTATGATTTCACTCACATGTGGAAGACAAAAAAACAACACCAAAGAGGCCAACCCTGTGGCATAGTGGTTGAGTTCAGCATGCTCTTCTTCAGGGCCCGGGTTTGAAGGTTCAGATCGCAGGCATACTGTACACCACTCATCAGTCACGCTGTGGTGTGACCCACATACAAAGTAGAGGAAGACTGGCACAGATGTTTGCTCAAGGCTAATCTTCCTCAAACAAAGAAAAAAAGAGGAAGATTGACAAAGGATGTTAGCTCAGAGCAAATCATCCTCAAGGAAAAAAAAATAAAAAACAAAAACAGAACCCAAGGGGAAGTGGGGAGGGGAGAGGGTTAAATGGGTGAAAGGGCACATTTCTACACTGACAGATGGCAACTAGACTTTGGGCGGTGAACACAATGTAGTTTACACATAAATCAAAGTATTATGATGTACACCTGAAATTTATGTAATGTTATAAACCAATGTTACTTCAATAAAAAATTACTTAAATTAAAAAGAGAGTGACAGTTAAAATTATTATTTATATGGAAAATGTATGTGCTGCATTCAGATCTCCCACTTAATCTTGAGGCCTGTGTTCTTTGCATTTTAGTAAAAACGAAACATTTTTGCCCTTGAGCAAGAAATAGTTTTGAAAAATTACCCATTGCTAGCTCTTTGCAAAATACTTTTATTATAGTTTGCAATATACTATGAAATTTTTTATTTTAAAAAGAAGAGAATCTAGTTCCAAGAAAAAAGAAATCATCTTGTGGGAATTTATTTTCCACAAGGAAAGGTAGGGTTCAGGTTACAGATTTTAAAATTCCCCATAGTAGAAAATACAAGGTAAAAAATAATTTTCAAAAGACTGTTACAATTATATGTCTTCAAACTTTGTCAAACATATTTTGTAATAAAACATGGAGTATCCCAAAATGCTAACCTAATGTTTAACAGCTAAAAAGTAGGGAGAAATGGATTGTAGGATAAGGAAAATTTTCACTATTAATACTGTTTATGCACAACATATTAGAAACTATAATATCAATAATGAAAAGATCTGGGGCCGGCTCCATGGCCGAGTGGTTAAGTTCGCACGCTCCACTGCGGCGGTCCAGGGTTCGGATCCTGGGCGCAGACATGACACCGCTTGTCAGGCCATGTTGAGGCGGCGTCCCACATCCCACAGCTAGAAGGACATGCAACTAAGATATACAACTGTGTACAGGGGAGCGGTTTGGGGAGATAAAGCGGAAAAAAAAAAAAAAAAAGATTGGCAACAGTTGTTAGCCCAGGTACCAATCCTTAAAAAAAACAAACAAAGGAAGATTGGCAACAGTTGTTAGCCCAGGTGCTAATCTTTAAAAAATAAATAAATAAATAATGAAAAGACCATCAGAACAAGGAAATTTAACTTAACCTATGATTTCTTCCTACAATCAAATATAAATGAAGCATTTCACAAAAATCATATATATACCAAATTAAAATGAAATGTCAGAATTTTTTTTAGCTTAGAAATTATTTGTTTTGATGTAGATATGAAATTCAGTTTTCCTCTGAACATTTATAGATAGAAGTTGAGGTCTTCAGACTTTGGTCTTTGGCCATAACCAGTTTGCAGATGCAATCTTATCTGCAATGGTTCTCCATCTCTCTGCATGGCTACATTATCCACCAACAACTGGGGGTCACCTTTGACTCCTTTCTTGCCCCCAGAAAAGCATTCAGTGTCTGCCTTAGAGGAATCGCCTCCAAATTAGTCTCCTTGGCTCCAGTCTTGTTCCTACACCTTCTAATTTATCTCCATTGCTATCATCAGTAAGAAAACAATAAATCTTTTCCGAATTTAGAAATAGATGAAATCATATATTCACCAACGTCCGGCTGAGTTCTGGACAAGTGCCTGACTATCAAAGGCCACCACCAATAGAAGAGGGAACATTATAACACATCAGAGTCCAAAGCACAATTGAGTCTCACGACTGTGTTGCGAGAGGTGGATCACTGAACACACCTGGATTTTAAACTGCTTGAAGACAAAGTTTCTGTCTTGTACACCTTTGCACCTTACACTGCACCCTGCAAGATGGGTGTTGTGTGTGGGTTCTCCCCACAACAATTTTCCCTACTTTCCTCAGCTTGTCAAGGAACTCATTTAGGAGTTCAAAGTTCTATGGCTAGTGGAGAGTCCTAACTGATAATCTACATTCTCGCGAGGAAAAGCACAAAAGAATGACGTGCTTCCCCTCATTTTTTGTCCTGAGCCATTACCTAAAGGTAATGAAAGAGACTCAAGTGATTTTAAAAAACTGCTTTGCCTTCTCTTTTAGAAAGGAACTGCCTTCTGGTTTGCACAGTAAGTCCTGTACCAGGTGACACTTTAAAAACTACCAGGACTTGGCTTGTTACACAGTTTTATCCACACAGTATTCTACTAGAAAGGGAAAGTGGCCTCCCTAAGGCATCAATGCAGAGGTGAAAGAAACTCATTTCAATTCACTTTTCTTAATCCAAATTATCAATTCTTTCAACAAAGAACGCTCATTCTAAGAACATCAAAGGAAACTTCAACAACTGTGTAAATTCTGATTGCTAGCTATACACAAAAATACTTGGAAAAGAAGTAAATATAATCAACAGCTAAGAATACCAACTGCCTAGATTCAACATTTGTTATATTGATTTGGAAGGGGGAGGGACAAACAAATAGAGCTAAAGTTCAAAACCACAGGTCCCCTGAATAACTTAGGGGTTTTTTATAGATCTGCCCTTCTTTGGTCTGTAATGACCATTATGACAATAAAAACTAAGCATTCTTTGAATTTGGAAATCAACATAAAAATACAAAGAGTTAACTCACTGACATCCCTGTTAGCACTTGATCATCCTGAACTGGGAATTTAGCCCTTGCACTGGTGCCCACAGAAAATCAGCTCGAAGAATTCCATTTTTTTCCCTCAACTTTACAGCAGATTAAGGGTTTCCTGAGAAGCTGAATGGTCTCCCATCAGCTCTATATTCTTCTCCCTCTTCCTCCCGACATGGGAATTGAATGAGCATCTTCTGTTACTTAAACTCCTTGGAGTTTCCCTGCTTGCCTAAAGTTCTTCCAAACAAATATAGCACCACCCCTGAAATAAGTCCTGGGAAAAACATTCTTCAACTTGAGCCACCTACTTCACTCTCATTTCTTAATCAGCTCTGGCATTCTCCTAGTCGTTGACCTTGTCATCTCCAAGTTGTGATGATTCCTTGCACCTCATAACATGTGGGCTTTTTTGCTTTAATTCTGAGCTCTACGTTTTGCAATTAACCTTTTGCTCAGTTCACATCTACCCACTCAGGTAATGGCCTCATCCCATTTGTGCAAGATCTCAGCTTTGGCTTAACTCTGTCCTCCCTGTTCCCTCAATCCAATGAACTGTATCTGACATCAACTCCACTTACACAACAGCTGTCTAAAATTCTCTTTCTTGAGCTTCAGATCTACATTCCCAACATCCTACTATATGTTGCCAGATTCTCTAAATGCAATAAAATAGAAGTCGTTATCCCCGTCCTCCCATACTCTTCTTCCTCACTTTTCTCAATTTATGGAGTCATCATGCCTCTAATCACCCAACCCAGAAACCTCAGTTTTCCCAGACTCCTTTCTCTTGCTTAGCCCTCTGTGTCCACATAGATACCATTCTGTCAATTCTACTCCCTAAAGATCTTTCATATATTTACCTCCTCTACCCTTCCTCTTTCACTCACTGAGTTTAGGCCCGTATGCCTTCTTTAACCTCTGATGTCTCTCTGGCATATTCCCTCTTCGAGCCTTTATACACAATGTGCCAGCATAATAATTTCCTTCCCATCTTCTCCCAGTGCTTAGTACCCCATGTGTCACACACAACAGACCCTCAATAAATAGTCATTAATGAAGGGCCGGCCCCATGGCCGAGTGGTTAAGTTCATGCACTCTGCTTCGTGAGCCCAGGGTTTCGCGGATTCAGATCCTGGGCACAGACCTAGCACAGCTAATCAAGCCATGCTGAGGCAGCGTCCCACATAGCAGAGCCAGAAGGGCCTACAACTAGAATATACAACTATGTATTAGGGGTCTTTGGGGAGAAGAAGAAAAAAAAGAGAGAACATTTGCAAGAGATGTTAGCTCAGGTGCCAATCTTAAAAATATATATATTTATTAATTACAGAAGAGACTTCAAATCCTTGTGATCTCACATCTTCCCTTTCCTTGTCATTCATACATTGCCTCTCTCTCTCTCTCCAACCTCATGCTTCTTCAGGATTCTTCTAACTTGCTGTTGATTATCTTCTTATCCTTTCACCTCCAGTCAAAGCTTTCTATTACTCTTTATTGCCAGTTAAATAAATGCAGAGCCTTAAAGTCCTCCATTCTCACTCAGACCTACCTTTCCAGTCTTATGGTTCATACTCGCCCTCTCACATTCTTTATTCAGTCTAGCCAAATCCAACCACGAGTCATTCCCCACAAAAAAATGCTGTGCATTTTCTTGCCTCCTTGCCTTTGCTCATGCTGCTTCCAAAACAGAGAATCTCTTCTCTGCACATCTTTCCCTATCAAAACCTTCCTAGTTTTAAGGCCCAGATCAAATGCCACTTTCTTCATAAAACTTACAGATTCCTCCAGACAGAATTCCTCTCTTCCTCTTATCTCCTTCTTCGAAACTTAGTTTATAACTTGCTTCGTACAAGTATTTCGTTTCTCCTACTAAAAAAGCAGTATCATAGAGTTGTTCAAAGCAGTGTTTTTCAGACCATCTGCCACAGAATAACCAGAATCTTGTGAAAAACAAAACAAAAACAAAAACCCTACTGAATCAGTCTCTGGAGGTAGAACTAAGAACTCAACTGTTTAAGAGCAAGCTCCCCAGTAAAGCGCACAGTGAAGTCACAGACCGGCGAGTTGCAGAAATGGACCTTGAAGTCAGTCAGACTGGGAGTTGCATTCCAGTGATATCTCTGTTAAAGATATCTTCAGAAAAAGCTAAAATCATGACTCTGATACAAATAGAAAAGAAAAAAAATTTAAAGATTTTATTTAACTCCTTCAATGAGGGAACCAGAATTTTTCAGAATCTGAAAAAGACCTCTATACAGAGTTGTAAAATGGCTCAAAGATGATAACAGGCTACAGTTAGGTAATCCAGAAAGATGGCACTAGCTCAAAGATAATAAAGGCATGAGTCAGATGACTTGGAAGGTGTGCTATAGGCCATGCAGTTTTCTACTGAAACATGAAATTTATTTCTACACCTCTTACTAGCTGTGTGCCTTTGAGTATGTTGCTTAACTTCTCTGAGCCTCAGTTACTTTATCTGTAAAATGGTGATAAAATTTCCTAGTTTTAAAAAGTTTTAATGGGGATAGTAGATAGTACTTACCCAATAGAGCTATTGTGGGAATTAAATGAGTTGAGTGCCGAGTATTGAGCCCATGATACTTGACAAACATTACACAGTAGTAACAGTACTAATGGTAGTATTACTACCAACCATAAGTTCCTTGAGACTCATTCTTGTTTACTAATGAATATATTCATTCAATCGATCAACCAATATGTGTAAAATACTGTTTTTGCTGGGTTTGGGTGGATAATAAAATAGTTCCTGTCCTCAAAGAGTCCAGACTAGCAGAGGATATGAGAACTTAAGCAAATAATTACATGAGATATAATAAGTGAAAGCAGAGGTATGTGAGCACCATTGGCAAAATGGCTAACCATGGGCAGAATGTACAGAATGCTTACAGAAAAGCACCATAAAGGTGAATTTGAGCTGAATCTTGAAAGGTGAGCAAGAAATCAGTAATGAAGCACAGTGTGCTAACAATTATTGTGCCAGATCATTACGTATGTTAATTTTAATTTGCACAAGAGCCTTATAATAATAGCCACTCTGAGTACTCACTATGTATCAAGCACTGTTTTAGATAACCATCATTATCCTATGTTATGAAGAAAAAATTCCTGAGGCTTAGAGAAATCAAGCAACTTTCTCAAGACGATATAGCCAGTGAGTGGCAAAGCCACAATTCATCCCAGATAACCTCTTTCCAAAGTGTAGGAAATATCATCTCAAATTACTAATAAGAGAATCAAAATCCAGAGAGATTGTTAGAAATCGGGTCCCTGGTTTTGAAGCCCAGGCAGATGCAGATGATCATGTCAGAAAGAAGGAGAGCACGCAAACCCCTGGAAGCATGAAGGAGTTTGGCACATCCCCAGGAATCAGCAATGTTTGGAACTCAATATGCATTTACAGAAACAGCAATGGGAGATGAGACCACTAAAGTAGGCAGAGATTGTGAAAAATAAATCATGCTGCACTAAATATTGCAGATTCTGCTCAGGAGGAGATGAGAAAATAATGAAGGATTTTAAGCAAGGGAATGAAGAGATGAAAGGTTTCAAAATTGGAGGCAGGGCAACCAGTTATGAGGCAGCAAAGGCTAGTATTATTGAGATCAAGAGTTTTGAAGTCAGACAACTTGCCACTTATCATGACCTAAGGAAAGAGAACCTCTCTGAGCCAGAGTCTCCTCATCTGTAAAACAAATATAATAATAGGGTCATTATGAGGCTAAATGAAAGAACATAGGTAAGCACCTGCTACTCTACTTCAGATCTAATAGGCATTCCATAAATGATGGCGGTAGTATTAACAGTTGTTTATTGCTATTTTTGTTATGATACAAACACACTGAGACCTAGTTTAGGTCTTTTTGAAGGAAGAACATGTTAGTTAATACCCTTACTGATGCTCTTTTACCTAGGTCATTTAGAAATAAAACCAATACTGCTTGATTTGTTCAGACTTGGTAGATTGATCTGTATCAAAACAGCAAAGTCCCAGGAGCACAAAGAGAACCAGATTTCAGGAATGGCATGAGGTTAAGGGTTCAGTTTATCAAACATTTCTGTGTCTCTACTCTGTATCTAACACCGTATTAAGTGGTACATGTATAAAAGTAGATAAGACACAACCTCCTTTCACAAGGGGTCAAGAGTCTACAATATAGTTCTTTCAGTTGATTTCCTTTATTCTAGATGCCTGGCCTCCTCTCTTACTTACAACCTCACACTCACCTCTTGGGTCTGATATTTATATTACTCTTGCGGACGTGATCTTGGATTCCCTACTTCATTACCTACCCCTCCTTTGGACTACCTCCTTTCCTGGCTACTCCAGCTGAATGAGTCAGATCAAAGCCTATCCTCAGTACCCTACCCTGGTTCCCAGGCATCTTGCTACTATATTGAAGTTAAACCAATTCTCTCAAAAGCTGGTACTAGAATTCTTTCCGGAGGAAAACACCTTGATAAGTCATTATGCGTAGCAAGAGACAGGATAATAAAAAAGAGACTGTTCTACATTAGAAATTCCCTTAGGGGTAGGGAAGGAGTTGGGGAGAAAAGAAAAGCAAGAGAAAGATAGAAAAGAGACAGAAGGCAGAACAACTTCATAGGATACCTAAAATACTTTTTTAAATGTAAAATACTCTAAGTTATTTGCATTTCTTCAACTCCCTTCATGTCTTCCAAATCTTCAGTAACCCTTCCACTGCCCCTAAATGCTCTCCACACACACACACACGAACACATAGTGTTAGTGAGAGTGGTGGTAGAGTAAGTGAAGAAATCATGGGGTCAAGTGCCACTGCTAGATCAAAAAGGAGCCCAATGGAGATATCACACCCAGAACGATGAGACAGTCCATAAGCTGCACCCATCAGTAGGAGTAAGGCCAGAGGTAATACAAAAATCATAGATGTCTGGAAAATTGGCAGAACACTTTGGGAAGTGCTGTACTTTATTTAAAAGTTGTGTAACAGGGAGTTAAATCAATATTACCTCGCTAAAAAAACAAACAAAACATTATCTCAATTGATATCTGGGTCATGATTTCTTCTGAGTCATTGATGATTTAGCACAAACTCCATAGGTCTACCTTTCCAGTATTCCTACTGTCTTCCCCAAAGCTGGCCACCATTGTCTTACCCAGGGTACTACAAGAGTCTCCCTGGGATCAGCAAACATTTTCTAAAAGGGCCAGATTGTAAATATTTCAGGCTTCATGGGCCAAATGATCAGTTACTCAACTCTGTACTTAGGGCCTGGAAGCAGCTATAGACAGTATATAAATGAATGGGCATGGTTGTGTTCCAATAAAACTTTATTTGCAAAATCAAGTGGTAGGCTTTCTGTCCTGCTCCTTCTATTCTCCACATTATAATCAGGATACTCTTTCTAAATGTACTTCTGCTGTACCTCTGCTTAACCACTTGAATGGCTTCCCAATGCCTTTGGATAAAGTCCGAATTCTTTAACAGAGTGAACAGATTTCATCCCATTAGCCTCCTCTCTAGCCATTTCTGGCTTCCAACTCAATTCTTCCATACTATTCCCCAAATTCCTAGTTCCCTCTTCTTTCCATGCCTTTGCATACGCTGTTCTTTTGGCTTGGAATATCCCCCTCCCCATTCTCCCCCCACACACACACACTCACCACCATCTCTCCCCTCACCCCCCAGCTTAGTTGATGCCTACTCATCTATATTTCGAGTTTCACATTAATGTAACTTCCTCCAGGAAGCTTTCCCTGATCCCTAAATTTTCACAAAGTATTGAGATTGCTGGCTTAATTGACTCTCTTATTTGTCTGAAGCTCTGTGAGGACAGGAAATTGGTCTGTAAGTAATCCATTGTATTCTAAGGTACTCAATAAATAATTGGTGAATATGAGGAAGGAAAAGACAAGAACCAACCTAAAAATGGTGGGGGCCCTCAAAAGCTGATTGGTGGAGAATAAGCTGAGATTTGTTTGAACTGTTCCCTCTAATCCAAAATCTGCTCCAAGAGCATTTCTGCTTTGCTGCTGTAGCTTGCAGAGAGTTTAGGAAACATATATCTTCTAGACTTTCTGATGCAGGAACCAAGTCCTGGATGGTTTCCCTTCTGCCTAGATTTCCAAACAATCTGTTCACCCTCTCTCTAGTTCCTGATCTCTCACCACATCTCCCGTTACAGTCTTGTATACAGTGTACTTTACATTTGGTAATTCTCCTCCTAAGGTGATCGTGGCTTGCCTTTCTGACCAATATTCACATTTCATATATCATGTAGTGGGCATATTCTATATGCCAGGCTTACAGGATTTATTCTATAAGCCCGGCCTATAGGACTCAATCATTTGGTCCTCATTCAAGCCTCAAAATAACATTATGAGACATTTCCTTTTATTATTTCCACTTTACAGCTGACAAAATTAAGACCTAAGGAAGTTAAATAATTTATCAAAGAAACAGAACAAATTGTAGAGCTGAGACGTGAGGAAAGAAAGCCTGACTCCAGGGCTTACGTTTCTAACCTCATACTACTTCACAGTTTCTCGAGGACCATGTCTGTTTTGTCCCTCACTGAATGCTGTTCCTGTACAACCCCAGAAGTCGCCTGCAGTACTTCTGCAAGTTTCATCCCGAATCTCACGGATAGTATGAGAGGGAAGTAGAAAGCATAAAGAATTCCTCAGCCCTCATAGGAGGATGTGAAAAGTATGGGTGAGGTTGAATGATTCAGACGTTAATCATCCAGATAGGAGACCATAACTAAGGATATCTTAGCTACTTATTGCTGCGTAAGGAAATATCTCAAAACTACATGCTTAACAATCATTTATGAACTAACAATTCTGTGGCTCAGAAGTTTGGTCTGGGAAGTTCTTCTACTGGTTTTGCCTGGGCTCACTCATGTGGTGACAGTCGGCTGTGGCAGCCTGGCAGGGGCTTGATGGTCCAAGATGGTTTCTCTGGCAGTCAAGGTAAGCTTCACGGCATGGGCAAGTGACTTGTGCTTGGTTTATTGTTCTACTATTGCTGTCTCAAAATTCTTAATAATTATGGAACAAGGGGCCCTACTGGGCCTTGGAAATTATGTTGCCAGTTATGCTGGCAGCTGGTGCTAGATGTCAGCTAGACATCTTTCTCCACCTACCCACTCATCCTCAAAGAGGCTAGCTCAGGTTTCCTCACATGATGACAAGCTTTCCAAGAGAGTGAAGGCAAAGCCCACAGGGCTAAAGTTCATAATTACCACATCATCACTTCTGCTGCATTTTATTGATCACAGCAAGTCAGAAGGCAAGCCCAGATACAAGGAGGTGGCCATCTAGAGTCCACTCCTTGATGAGAAGAACAGAAAAGTCACAATGCAAAGCAGCATTTAAAGAGGGAGGGGTTGAGTTTGTGACCACTTGTTGCAATCTGTTACAGAGAAGGTACATGTTTAAGGAGAAATGAAATAATTTCAGTCTTGGACATGTTTTAATTAAGGTTTCTTCTGAGGTAAACCCATGCAAAGGAATCCAGTATAGGTATACCTATATTTGGATAATATAGGTCTAAAACATAAAAGAGTTGGTTCTTTCCAAATGCTTCCCCTAAAGTTCACCCATAGAATGAACATGGTCAGCCTTACAAGTTGAGCAAAGGTGAAATTTTTACCAAACATTTGCAATGGCACTACAAGCATCACCAGTTTCCCAGCCCGCAAGGCTTCAGTGCCAATTGCCTGACTTCCTAGGTAATGGTATATGTTTCAAGATCTTGTTAGAAGTGCCCCATTCCCAGGTATCAGTTTTTTCACTAGTTGGAGTAAACACTAAATTGCTATAATAAAGAGATCCCAGAAATCAGTGACATGAAGAAAATGGAAGTTTCTTTCCCTCTCACATAACGATTGGGATTAGACTGAGGGGACACTCAGTTCTATGAGGTCATTCAGGACCCAGACTCCTCCTGTCTTGTTGTTCCACACTCTCCTAGGATGTCTTCCTCATCTTAATAGTTGCAGCTGGTCATAGACATGTCCATAAAGAAGACAGAAAGCAGTCCAAGGCAAGCCATCTTCTTTTAAAAGGGTAAGGCAAAAGTTGTATTCATCACTTCTGCTTATATTCCATTGGCAAGAACTTACCCACATATCATACCTGGCTGCAAAAAAGGATAAGAAATGTAGTTTCCAGCGGAGTGAATGTAGGACCAGAAAGAATAGAATGGATTTTATGGTGACAAACATTAGTCTGCCATGAAAAGTAAAAAAGAAAAGGAAGCCAGGGTTAAGAACCCTTAGAAATACAAAGACCAAAAGGGGATAAATAAGGATTTTGTTTCTTAGAGAGAAAGAGAATGACAGCCTGAAAAAAAAAAAAAAAGCAAAATCTAGCTGATGGGTACCCAAGTTTCCATTTTATTATTTCCAGTACTTTCCTGAATATATTTTATAAATAAAAGTGTTTTTTTAAAAAACTTTAAGGGAATTAGATAGAGAAAGAAAGACCCAAGAAGAATATCAAGACAGAACAATAGTGACATGAGGAGAATCAGAAGAAAATGGAGCAATGAAAATCAATGAGAGAAAAAAATTTTAATTGCCTGAGAGAAGATAAGAAAGATCAGAAAAAGAAATTCTCCTTGGCCTGGAAAATCTAGAAGTTACTGTTAAATAGTTATGGCAGAAGCTAGATTTCAGTGAATTAAAAAGTGGAAATGAACAAAGAAAAATGAGACAGCAAGCATGGACTAGTCTTTTTTAAGAACACTGACTTTTTAAGAAAGAAGAGATAAGATTGTAACTAGTTACGACTAGTTCCACTTGCATGCGGACTGAGAACCAGCACCCAAGGGCTGAGTTGGGCTATTGGGTCCTAGAATGTAGGGTGGTTCACAGTTCTCGCTGCGCAGCATGAGTATAATGTGCGTCTTGACTAGCTAGAAGAAGAGAGAACTCTGCATCTTAGGCTGGGAAAGTTTTCCCAAAGTTCAGAACTACGCTTGGATGTGGTGGTTGAATCCTATAGTAACAGGGTCCTGGGGCCTCCAGAGACATTGTCTCCATTCCCACTCCCACAGTCAGTACCTGCCACTTCTGCCTGAGATAGATAGCTTGTTCCCTGGAGTGTCAGGGGACCCAAGCTGGGTGTGAAAATGAAGAAGCACCCAAAGCACCTCAGTCACAGCTGGAATTTGGGCCAACCCTCCCCCTTTAGAATATCAACTGTGGGGGGGGGGCAATAAATCAATAAATCTGGATGAAGAAGAGGGATGCGAATCAGCAATAGTAAAACATAAAGTTTAGGCACTTTTGTTTGCCAGACTAAACTGGAAATATGACCCCCTTCCATCCCAACCCCCCCAAAAGAAGAATCAATACAGAATCAACAAATTCTAATTAATTAAGGTTCGTGCTGTTTCTTCAAAGTGGCAGAGAAAGCAGCAATCTCCTTTAAGAAAAGAAATGATTTTACAGAGAAAGAATTAGACTGTGCTGTCTCTGAGGAAAACGAACACTTCTTATTGCAGTGTGTGCTTATGTTCTAGGTGACATAGGGATCATTTGGTAGGAAGACAGACTAACAGGAGATTTGCCTTCAACCTTACTCATGAGACTTGAGCCCATTACCCTCCGGAGCCCCAAAGGACTGAGTCCAAAAAAAATGAAAAAGAAAATTCTCATTTAGATGAAGTCTGAGGCACTGTGATCAAGGAAAACAAAAAAATAATGAAAGGATGAAAAACCTCCTTTGGTGGGAAGTGGTTAATATATCTGAAGGATGAGACAAGGCCACCAGGCTGTGAAGTTTGGAAGAAAAAAATACAAGAGGATGGGGAGGAGGCATCAGAAGAATGAAGAGGAAGTTCTCCTTATGAGGCCTAAATCTGAAAGGTCCCTCTCTTGGATGGTTTTTCAGGCCCCTTCAGAAAGGTTATTGGAGAGCCATACAGTGGTGGCTGACAGGGAGGGTTGGCTGAGATAGGGTAAACCTCACATGCCTCGCTTATTTGCAAGCTTTATCAGAGAAAAGATCTATTTGTAGGAGCAAGTTGGGTCAGCACTAATGTAACCAAGCTCTCAGACACTCAGATGAGCTTTAGGTCAGTATATTACAGAGGTATCCAGCATGCATAGGACAGTGTCAGTCTAGGGCAAG
The DNA here is from genome assembly GCF_021613505.1 of Equus quagga. NCBI lineage: Eukaryota > Metazoa > Chordata > Mammalia > Perissodactyla > Equidae > Equus > Equus quagga. The sequence goes on along the minus strand of NC_060284.1, from coordinate 29,409,025 downwards.
GCCTGTGTCAGTCGATACCTGACTTCTGTAGTGTTGGAAGGGCCATGCTTCTTCCACATGCTTGGGGTCCACCAAGAACATGCTGCCTGGCTACATGTTCAGGAGGACCACCTCTTGACATCTAAAATAAAACTTTGCTCTGTGCTCACCAGAAGGCTTCGGTTTCATGAAATAGCCCTATTGCATTAAAATAGACTGGGAGTGGAAAAACACTCTGGCAAAGGGATAAAAGGTGTGGTTAAAGACTGGAGTGCCATTTTAATGTGGTTGGGCTGTGCTGGCTTGTAGTTTAAAGGAGTTACACTGAGCCAGGCTGATGGAAGGAGGGTTTTATTGATTTTGCTTTTATTTTTTAATGGGAGAGAGTTGAGCTTTATCTAGGCTAAGGGTAAAGACACAATGAGAGTCAGTGGTTAAAGACTCAGGAAAGAGAGGGCATAATTGATGGAGGAAACCGACCATAAGAGGTTTGGTTTAGTTTACAGCCTCTTGTCAGAAAGGGAAATTTAGAGATTCTTTTAAATTTCTAAATTAAGACACACTTATTCCACAGTTCCCTAGGTAAATATTAAGTAAGTATTACAAAATGTTAAGACTTTCTCAGAGTAATTTAAATTACCTTTCAACTCACTCCAAAAACAAATATAACGAACAAAGATTCCACTGGAGTATTGGTGTGGAGAAGGGAATCTTAAGTTTGGAAAAAGGCGTAAGTCATCTGAGATTCCTATCAAAAATGTTTATCAGTAGCAGCTGGCCCAGTGGCATAGTAGCTAGGTTTGTGCACTCTGCTTCAGCAGCCCAGGGTTCACAGGTTCAGATCCCAAGCACAGACCTAGCACGCTCATCAGGCCATGCTGTGGCAGCATCCCACAAAATCAAGGATGATTGGCACAGATGTTAGCTCAGTGACAATCTTCCTCAAGCAAAAAGAGGAAGACTGGCAACAGATGTTAGTTCAGGGCCAATCTTCCTCAAAAAAAAAAAAGTTTATCGGTAAATTAATAAGCCTGTTTGAGAAGGGATTCACAATGAATAGGGCACCCAATGTTGATGAAAGATGAACAGGATGTTAAATAAGTCATGGAGATGCTGAGAAGAAACCAAGTTAAAAGGCACAGCAAGAGCTATCCACTGTTGTAAAGTGTATTCATATTTTACACAAAATTTCCAAGAGAAAATAACACTAATCTTTAAGTAGCACATCTGTAAATTTCATTTTTCTTATCCCCTTCTTCTTAATGTAACATGTTTTCTGCATTAAGTACCTGTGCTGTGTAACATCACTAGCTTCCTGAAGCCATTAGATGGCCTTAGTACATCCACAGGAAGTCACATCAAAGCACCAGCAGCGTTGAGTTAGCATGGTAAAGCTTCAATTTCCTCACCTACAAAATGGGGATAATAGTGGTAAAGTTCATAAGAAGATTGAAAGAGGTCATTGAGAAAGTACATAAATGCTTGCTACCTGGTAGACTGCATGTCGTATTATGTATATGAATTTCACAGGAGGTTTGCCGTGTTTTTTCTTCATATAAAGTCAAGGAATAAGGTATAGTCAGATAAGAGCAAAGACACAATTTGTGTGTTTCTATCAAGGACAAAAGCTGTAGGGCCAGCCCTGGTGGTCTAGTGGTTAATTTCAGCACGGTCCGTTTTGGCAGCCCAAACCTATGCCACTTGTCTCTCATGACCATGCTGTGGTGGCAGCCTACATACAAAAACAGGAAGATTGGCAGTGGATGTTAGCTCAGGGTGACTCTTCCTCAGCAAAAAAATAAATATATAAATAAAAAGCTCTATTGCAGCAGACAAGAATTTGAGAAAGATATAAAAAAAAAAGGGCAGATGTACAATAAAGAAGAAGAGACAGTTGATGGATGTGCTAGGCAGAGGCTCTGGGGGGAGGGAGGGTTGGGACAAGGAGAAAATTAATTCAACAGATTTCAAAGACAAGCAGTGTTTAGAGCAGAAATAGAATTGTTTCTTTATAGATCTAAAACTAAAAATATGGTAACTTTGAATATTAAAGGAGCTAATATTGTGATGTTCAGTAATAAATAGTATATTGTAGTATGATACTTATCATGATAGTCTGGGAATATATTTTTAAATAAGATTTTAATGTCCTGTTAAATTTGGAACTGATAAGACATTTTGGGTGTATAAGGCTAGGGATAGGGATTTATAAACATATCTAGAAGGATGTGTCTGAGATAAACGGACATAAAGTGAGAGAATAAAATTAGCATGTCTAGTAATTTCACTGTAAATTCATCTTAAACAAGGCTTGAATCAAGACTGAGATATACATATATATGTATATGGAGAGAGACACACACACCTATGTCTGTGTATCTATCTATCTAATCTGGTATCCTTTTTTGAATGCACTTGGAGAAAAAGCTAGAAAATGGAAGAGAAATTCATGACTGGCATGTGAAAAAGCCATTTTCAAAATTCTTTTCTTCCTATTTAGTTCTAACTTTATAAATGAAAAGTCAGGCATAGTAAATAATATTATATTTCTACCTTGCTTTCTTTAATATATAGCAGAGTAGCTAGTATAAATATACAACTAATACTTTTAATGATACTGTAGAAGGTAAGAGTGTGAGCTTTTTTTGAATCCTGACTACCAATTCCTGGCTTTGTGACCCAGGGCAAATGATGTGATCTCTCTGTACCTTAATGTCGCCATTTGTAAAATAGGGATCATTATAATGCCTACCTCACAGGGTTGTTGTGAGAATGAGTTAATTCATGTTCTGAGCGCCTGGTATATAGTAAGCACACAGTAAATGCCACTTAAGTATAAAATATTTGCCTTAGCCTTTGAGGGTTAGCATTCAAGGAGTCCTAGGAAGTAGCTTCATCCAGGAAAAGGCTATGACAAAGCATATATTAGTATATTTCAAAAAGAAAAACAATTCTTGGCTACAACTAAGATTATCTGGGTAGTTCCAGGACAATTTCTGTCACCCATCCTACCCAATCTTCCAGAAGATCTTTGATGGTAAAGCACACAACCATGAGCGCTGTGGGCCACGGTTCTGTTTCTGGCTCAGACTAAGAACTCCCTCCCAGCTTCATCTTACCTTGTCACGGGCAAACATATTGCTGACCAAAGTGGTCTCCCTGGCCCTTCAGGGAGGAAAGCTTCAGGCTTCTTTATCCATTCTCTACTACCCTCATTAGGATTGAAGATTGTTGAACTCTGGTGGGAAGGGGCCTAGCTGCCCAGATCCCTAGCAGCCCATGCTCTGAGGCAGCCCATGAAAGCGTGGGTTGGGTGGCTTTTCTCTAGGAGGCCCTGTTAAGAGGTGTGCAGTTCACATAGTCAGGCTCATTGTGAAGTCACTCCTTGAGTGTGAACTGGGTCTGTCTTCACACCACACCCCCAGTGCCTAGCCTAGTGTGCAGCACATAATAGGTATTAGTAGAACTGAACTGAAATGTGTTGTGAGCTTGCACTCATCCTTATTTACTTCAATCCCCAGAAGCCTCTCACGTCAGCCATTATTATCCTGATTCTTTTCACCATAGTCAATCGAAAATCCTCCAATCTGACCCAACTCCCATTCCTCACCGTCCTTCAAACCTTTTCACAGCACCCTTTGGACCTCCTGATCTGTAACCTACAAACTTCCCTCCTATCTTCAACTTCTTTTGTAATGTCTTCTCTACGTCCTCACATAAGCTGAAGCCTTGCTCTCCCATACTTCCTCAATATATCTTTCAAACGCAGGCCATTCATTTCTCACACCCCCATAGAAGGTGGGGAATGCATCCCTCTTGATCTCTATCACTGCTTCCAAACCATTCCTCCTTCTTTCAAAAACTCCAGCTCCTTTGAAATTCTTGTCATGCAGTTGTACCATCCTGTATCAGTGTCCCCACCAGGAAATAAATGCCACATGCTATATAGTATGATATATTTGAGAGATATATATATCAAATTTGGTTAATTTGTAGATGATTTAATAAAGGGACTATTTACAAAGGCATAAATGAGGTAAGGAAGGTACAAGGGATAGTGTAGTAACCCAGGGCTAGTAACAGTAGAATTGTTACCACCCCTAGGCCTGAAGAAACAAGAAAGGGAGCTCTGGGACCTAGATGGAGAGATACACATAGAGAAGGCCATGTTGAAGAGCAGAGATCTTCAGTTCAGGGACCCAGCCTCCCTCCATCAGATCTGATGAGGATCCCCATTGGCCAAACCCAACTAGAACCAGAGAGCAAGGAAACCTGTTGGTTTAATCCATAGGTTTCAGCTCCCATGGCACTGGGTGGAATGTAGAAGTGTAGATCTCAAGGGACAAATGGAAGATATCTAGCTTATACCCAATGCTCTTTTTCGATTCCTGTCATCTTCTGACCTCTTACTCCTTGAAGACTTGAGCTCCTAGCTCAATATCTTCCTCTCTACACCTTAGTGACTTCAGCATCCATGTAGGTGACCCTCTGTAATCTTTTTCATCCATTCCTATAGTCACACACTAAATACTACCAACAGTAATAACACGATGTTGACTTCAAGCATCCCACTATCTGACCACCACCTCTTATCTCTATTGCTCACTGACTCTAATTATTTCATTGCAATTTTCCAACCTTCTTTAGGCTTCCAATCCACTGACCTTACACTCTGCCACTATTCATCCACTGTCCCACCTCCACTCTCCTGTCTTCACTTTACACTATGTCCAGAGGAAATTTCATGGACTTAACTCCCTTGAAAAGAATGTTGTCTCTACAATTTATTCACCTGTCAAAAGTCTAACTCTAGTTAAAGCCAGCTATCTGTCTTTTCCAGTGGGGAAAAAAGACATAATTGTGTGGACTGGTTTCTCTCTACATTTGCTATCACAAGTTTCAAATGGGCATTCCGATCTGCCCAGAATTCCTACACTGATCCTGGTTAGTATGCCAATTACTCTTCAAGAGGATTATTTCATACCTTCTTTCTCCTTGAGCCTTTCGTACTCTGCAATCTCAGTATCCACACCCTGATCCGTTCACCACCAATTCTACAAACCTCCCAGTATCTGCATCCATATCCCTGCCCTCCATCCTGTTACTGGAGGATAAGGGTCCCTCCTCCTATCAGAGCCCAACCCCTCCAAGTGTGCTCTAAAATTCCAACCTTTTTCATTGTTTGAAGAAATGTGTTCCGGTTCTCCTTCCCTTTCTCTCCTCCATCAATTTTCCTCTACTGGCTCATTTTTAACATCAAATGAATATGTCAAGTAATTCCCATCTTAAAAAATGTCTCCTCGATTCCAAATTCTCCTCCTTTTCTCATCTGATTTATCCATTCCCCTTCAAAGAAAAACTCGATTGTCTACAGAGATTGCTTTTCTTCATCTCCCATTATTTCATTCTGCCTTCCATAACCACCATTCCACGGAAATGTTACTCTTGTTTAGATCCCCAGTGACTAACTGGTTCCCAAGTCACCTGATCCCACCTATCAGCAGCATGTGACATAGCTGATTACACTCCCATTCTCAAATCATTTTCCTTTCTCGGTTTTTGTGGACATTCTTTCCTGAGTTTAAATTTAAAATAATTTAAACGAAATAAAATTAAAATTCAGTTTCTCAATCACAGTAGCCACATTTCAAGTGCTCAACAGGCATATGTGGATGGTGGACAACACGAACATAAAACAATTCCATCCTTGCAGGAAGTTCTATTGGACAGGACTGAACTAAACTGTCTCCCTAGGTGAGCTCACCCAGTCCCATGGCTTTAAATACCATCTATATGCTGAGTTCTAAATTTATACCTCTAGCTCTGACCCAAGCTTCAGATTTGTACATGAAACTGCCTATCTGATGTAACCATTTTCATGCTAAAAAGGCTATTCAAACTAACATCCAAAATAGAACACTTCATTTTCATCTTCTCCTCCTCTTACTCTACCCACGAAAGCTTTCTTCTCTTCCTGTCTGTCTATTCTTAGCAAATGACACCATCCAACCAGTTTTTAAGCCAAAATTCCGGCAGCCATCTTGATTCCCAATATCTAATCCATCAAAGAGTCTTACCAACTCTATCCATAAAATATATCTCCAATCTACTCTCTTCTCCCTCCACTGTCATCTTCCTAGTCGAAGGTTTTTGTCTGCCTACTGTCCTACTAACAGGTGATTCCCTGCACCTAAATCTAGCACCTAGCAGGTGCTCATTAAATATGTTGAATAAATTAACAAATACAATCTTACTAAATAGTGCAAAATAATCTTAACTTTTAAAATATTCATGAATAATAGATATTTAGCACAGAAACTTTGGGAAACAGATTTTCGAAGATAAAAATCACTTCCCAGACTTTACTTACGAATGGTTATGGCTCAATATCATTATTCATTTTGTCAATTATTAACACATTTTTCATGCTTTTCACAGCACTATAATTTACCCCCATGCATCTGTTATTTGCATTGTCAGTGAAACTCACCTCCCCAAGAGACATTTTGGTTGTTGCTTCTTCCTGCTCAGCCTTGCTTTTCCTGATTAATCCTGGAGCTTGTTGACCTCTTGATTATCTATACACTCTGTGCCTGTCACAGCCCAGGACTCAGCTCACCCAGCAGACATTTATTTGTTCAGAAGTTCCCCACTTTGTTCCTGTCCCTGCCTACCACCTAGCTCCTCCCTGCAGTCCTCAGCCTTCTTGTCAGGAACACTAACAGTTTGACCCTAGCCTTGATTCAAAATAACTCAACCAATAACTCCAAACAATGTCTGCTACCCCACCCTCTTTGATTCTCCGTATTTACTGGCAGCCCCTAAATGCTTGATCACACCCATTCATTTCAGCTGCATGACAGGTATGGTCAAATAGATTTTTCCTACAGATACAGGTAATTACACTAGTGAAGGAATGGAGTATGAGGAATGCAAGGGCGTCTTCTGGGGCCTGGAGCCTAGTAATTATTAATATACCCGACATCTGCATTGGCTGTGTCAGTTTATGAAGCCATCTCAGACACACCATCTTCACAGCAATCCAAATGCTATTATTTGCCTACCCAACACTCACCTTTCCTCCACCCTGCTCCAACTTCCTTCTCTCCAAGAGAATGTCCATTTTGTTCATGACCCACCCTCCATCAAAGGGCAGATACAACAGGTGAGTTGTATGTCATCCTCCACCCTACCCAGCCAGCTTTGAGGTCTCACTCCTTTTATGAATGGGGAAGTGATATGAATATGGCCAGAAGGAGTGAAAGAAAATGTGCTGTGAGGAGTTCTGGAAAGGGTTTCCTCACCCTTAAAACAAGATCCTCAGTGACAAGATCACCTCTTTTTTGGCTCTGGAGATGGCCCTGTCTAGATGTAATTTCTTTTTTTTTTTTTTTAAAGATTTTATTATTTTTTTCTCCCCAAACCCCCTGGGTACGTAGTTGTGTATTTTTAGTTGTGGGTCCTTCTAGTTGTGGCATGTGGGATGCCGCTTCAGTATGGCTTGATGAGCGGTGCCATGTCCTCGCCCAGGATTGGAACTGGCGAAACCCTGGGCTGCGGAAGTAGAGCGCGAGAACTTAACCACTCAGCCACGGGGCGGCCCCTGGACGTAACTTCTGAGACCACTAACATCTTCTATTAAATATGAGGAGAGAGAGTCTTAGGTTGAAACCATTGCTGAGAACAGCACAGCGGGAAGATGAAAGAAAACTACAGCCTTTGCAATATTCTTAAGCTCTTTTTCATACTATGCCAGAGGCCCTACAGCTGGACTTCCAACTACGTATTTGGAAGCCCAGGGGATTCTAATTCCATCAAAATTTGAGAGGCACTGACTTCCAAGGCCACAGCCATAAACCTTCACCACCACTTACTAGGTAAGTAGTTTTAGCCAAATTATTCAACTTTTATAGAATCCATTTCTTTATCTGTAAAGAGGGGAATAATATTCATCTTATGGCCTTATCATAAGGATGTAGGGTTAAGAGGATTTGATGGAACACTGAATACGGGAAGTGCTGTGAGGTCTATTAGCCAGAAAATAATGCCACAAAGTCCCTAAATATTTCCCAAACTTGCTTGCTGATAGAAATTGACACACTGATTAGACAAGCTGATCCCAGGCCTGTCCTCTGGAGATTCTGATTCAGCAGCTCCCTACGGACTTCGAGAGACTGTATTTTTTAAAACACATCCTAGGCTCTGGGGAAGTGTGGTAATCAAGCAAGTTTGAATTTAGCAAGGGAACACACGATGTAAAACTCCTATGCAGCAGGATTTAGGATTTCTGGTTTTTAAATCTAAATCTGCTATTGTTTCACTCAGGCAATGTTTCACCTTTCTGGACCCGTTTACGCATCTGTGTAGTCGTCCTATCTAACCTGCAGGTCTACAGCGGACTGAAGGCAAATCACATGTGGGGTGAAACGGCTTCTCTAATCCAGTATTTTCATATTGCTGCAATGTGCATTAAGTAGATACAAAAATAAGCAAATTAGGGTTGGCAGAGACGTTGGCTTTAATGGTAAAATTAACGGAAATGATGAATGGTAGGACGATGCCTTCTCTACCTTGAGCCACTGAGCTTCCACTCCTCTCAGGATCATGGCATGACTTGAGGTGATGACCCTCAGCTACTCTGGTCACACTGTTGTGAAAACGCCTAGAAAAGTTAAAAACATGAGTGTTGGGAAAGAGGAGATTTGGATGAGGGCCCTAAATTCACTTTTTGGACCAAGGTATGTTTTACTGGCAAACACTTTCAGTAATGTCTGCATGTGCAACAGAAACATTTCCCTCGACGCTCTAAAAAGAAGAAAAAGAAAAGAAGAGAAAGACGACGCGGGCCATCGGCCTCAAGTGGAGTTCACGAAGTTGGGAGCGCTGAGAGACACCTAACTTGGGAGCTCCGGGGCCCGTAGGGCGCACAGGACGCCCGATCTCGTCACAGGCAGAAACCAACCTCCTCCAGCCCTTCACTTGCCCAACGTCACCTTACGCTTGAACGACGGCCGCGCAGAGGCCGGCGGGCCCGCCCCCAAGGTCGTGAGAGCCCGGACTTCCGCCTCAGGCCCCGAACTCCTCCCAGCGCAAGCCAGCCCAGCCCAGCAAGAGGCTCCACGCGCCGAGTCTGAGTCTCCTCAGCGCCCGTAGTTCTTGAACTTTGACCGCCCTCAGAGCCGGCGCTGGGGGATGGCACGCATGCGTCGTTCCTTTCAATGGCTGGCGCCCTCATCCTAGCCGCGGCGGGGGGAGCGGTGGCGGTGTTCCTGGCCCTGCGGCTATGGGCAGTGCTTCATTCGCAGGTCTCTGGGCCCCGGGAGTCTCTCAGTCTCCTAGTGGTCGCTGGGTCCGGTAAGTGTCAGGGCTGTGACTGTCGGGCTTGGGTCGGTCACTACAAACCCCAGAGTACACCGCGACGCTCTTCGCTGGTCTCCTTAGAGCTTTTTGGAGAATTGCATGCTGAGATTTGTAGTTTCTCTGCGTTATCGGAACCGGTCAGTCCAGCCGGGGCAAAATGCTGGTCGGCTGACGCGGCGCAGGCGTCATTAATGCCAAATGAGTAACTTAGACCTGTCTTTAATTAAGCTTCTCTGTAGCGTGTATTTTCCTAACAAATTATTAGTGAACAGAGGGGACGCAGAGCCTTTTGATGCTTACATGCAATTTCCCTGAATAAAAATGGCTCTTTTGCATTATTAATCTGGGCATCTTGAATTTAGTTTAGGAATCGCGGATACTACATGATAAATGAGGCAAAGTGAATTGTCACGTTTATAAATATACAAAATCCCTGAGGATAGAAACAGTTATCTATTGACGTGGAACAATGCTTCAAGATAGTGTGTCAGAGTACAAACAACAAGCTGCCCTATTAGGTAATACACTCTAAACAGACACAGCTCACCAGCTCTGTAGGCGCTTACAATTTAAATGGACGTTTCTGACAGAGATATACAAATACATGCTGCGTAGATTTAGAAATTCCAAGAGATTGCATCCAGATAGAAGAATATTTGTAGGATGAGCAAACGTTCTAAACTTATGTTCAAGGATAATTCGTTACTTTGTTCACTTAATATATTTTGGGCCATAGGGGAGGCCAGGCAATATGGGAAGCTCTAGAAATAACAAAACTGACTGATACATCTTGCTGTGGAGTGCTGACTGCGTCCAAAACAGTGTGAAAAGTGAGACGGTACAGCAGTGAATGAAATGGAGGATATAGAAAAAGTAGCAGAAAACAAAAACCGAAATGGGTACTTACCACACTGAGAGAAGTGCTATAATCTGGGAAATACAAACTGCTATGGAAGTCTTCTGGAAGGGCACCACTTTGTCTGAACTTGAGACAAGAAACTTCCTGGAAGAAGTGATGTCTAAACTGAGACTTGAAGGATGACAAAGAACTGGTCAGACAAAGAGGATCTGGGGCTTTGAGGGCTGGGAGGATGTGGAAAGAAGGCCATAGCGCTTGGAATGGCCAGAGGTGAGAGGGCATTATTGCATTGAGTTCAACGTGGGGAGGTAAACCCAGTCCAGATCCTAAAGGGCGTTTTAATCGATTGGCATTACTCCACTGCTTCATACCACGTAAGGGTTAGGACCACAGGCCTCTAGATTGGCGTAACACTGGAGTTGGATCACATCTCTGCCACTTAGTAACTTGGTGATCTTGGGCATATTAGTTAACGTCACTGAGCTTTCTGTTTCCACCTCGAAAAACGTGGGATGAGAAGAGATTAAATGTGGTAGTATTTAAAGTGTTTAGTGAAGTGCCTGGCAGATAGTAAGCATTTAATAAATGGTGACTAATGTTAGTCCTGGTAGCAAAGGGATCTTTTAAAGTACTATTGAATGCAGAGTGTTAAATCCAAGCTTTCACAAAGATCATTCAGCCTGCATTGTCAAGAGAATGTTTTGACAAAGACTGAGGTAGGAAGACATGTAAGTCTTTTGAATAATTCCAGTGACGGATGATGACAGCCTGACTACAGTGATAGATGTGGGGATGGAGAGAAGTATATACATTTAAATGAAATTTAGGAGGTAAAAAATCACAGGACTTGTGGATTGAAAGTGAGGGGTGAGGGAAGGAGGAGCTCAAGAATGATGTCCAGGTTTCTGTCTTGAACAAATGGTTGGATGGATGGTAGAGCCATTCACTTGACAGAATTAGGTTTGGTGCAGTGGGAACCAAAATTAGGATTGATAATTCGTCTGGAAAGTGGTGCCCTCTGTCATTCAAACCACTCAGGGGAGGGAGAGGTCAAAGACCTCAAAGAATCATCCAAGTCAAAGAAAGACTTGTAATCAGTAAACAGTTTAATAGTTCATGCCCAGAAGTTTAGAGGAGGGAGAAGGCATTTTCAATGTTTACCTGGACTACTAAAAAGCATTTAATCCTTAGATACCATAAAATAGTATTAATCAACCACTCATATTCAAAGAACATCGGTCAGAATTACTGCTTCTCTTTGAAACACTATATGATCTCCTTAGGCAAATTTTAGATTTAATATCGAGCACTCATCTATCCATCCATTCGATAATAGGAATGCCTCCTATTTTGTAGGCACTGGAGGTACAGCAGGAACAAAATGAACAAAAATCCCTGTCATCATGGTGCTTGCCTTCTAGTTGCATAAGGTTGGAGGGAGACAAAAACAAAAGAAATAAAAAGACAGCGTAGTAGATTGTATGGTGATAAAGGACTGTGAAATAGAGAAAAGGAGTTGCATTTTAGACAGAATTGAGAGGAATCCTCCCTAGGGAGCTATCCAACAGCAAGAGGCCAGAGTTGCTGGAGTAGACTGAGTAAGGGGGGGAAGAAGCAGATGAGACCCAAGAGGGAACAGAGTAAGGGGTCGGATTACAAGAGGCCTTTATTCCGAATGAGAAGGGAAGCCATTGGAGGGTTTGAGCAGAGGTAAATAATTAACGAAGTATTGAATAATTAATAAATAATCAACTCTTTTTAATAGGATCCCACTGATGCTGTGTTGAGAATAGACTTAAGTGGACAGTTGAATAGACAAATGGAGCTGGGGGAACAGACCAGGAAGCCATGGTCATAATCCATGTGAGAGTGATGTGGCTTGAAGCAGGGGGGTAGCAAAGGAGGTGGTGAGAAGTGTTTTCATTCTGGGTATATTTTAAGGTACAACTGAGAAGATTTCGTTCCCAGAGAATATATCTTGTTAAAGAGTAAAATGGAAGACAAAGCCCATCATTTTAATGACTTTCTTCAGTGGCAAGGTGAAATTTTCAAAGAATGTATTCAGTGAGGATTTCCTTTTAAAAAAAAAGACTTAAAGCAGGTGTAATGAAGTTTTAATTGCAGTGAAAGATGTTGTGGATATTAGGTTTTTATCCTTAATTGGTCCAGCTGTGAAAACAAGTACCTACTTTGCAAACCACCACAGTTTTTCAAGGCTAAAAGCAAAAGTACTAAAATGAGTATAAATCAGCTGGGTAAATTACTTGCCCCAGCCAAGAAGATGGGTGATAAGTTATAAAGTTAAAGTTTGATTCTAATTCCGGGAACTCACACTTAAGCTATGCCAATTTTATTTCTATATGTAATTCCTTCTGGAATCCAGAGAGTAATCCTTCCCTTTCCACTGTAAGAGAATATATGCATTGGGAGAAAACACATGCTTAAGTTGTTTGATCATCTTTCTATATGTTCACTTTATCACTTTTGAAAGCACTTTCTTACAACAATAATGGAGGTGGGGGGCGGGGAGCTTTGTAGGTAGGGGGAACAGTGTGACCAGAGGCAAGGAGGAGGTCACAAATAAGATGGATACAGAGGATTTTAAGGACATCAGCTTGGCTGAGGCTGGGAGATTGTGAAGTGAAACTGGATAGGTATGATACGGCTCGTTGGTAAGGAATTTGATTGTTTTGCTTAAATAGTAATTAGTTAATGTTATAGGTAGATGTTCTTTGGAGTTTTTTCCATGAAGGAAACCTCAGTGAACACAGTTGATTTTTAAATGCATAGTTTTGAAATTAAAGTTAAAATTTGGAGACTGTACAGTTTCAAAAATTGAAGATACAGTTGTTTGATGAAACTGGTCAATACGTATTTGCAAACCTGCGGTGTGCTAAGACTTCTGTTAGGAGCAGGGGTTATGGTGGTGAACAGAAGTCTTCCTTAGGAAGTCCTGAGCCCTGCAGTAAGTACTCATAGATCCCTGCTGTTGCTTCTCAATGCAGACACCTTCAGTGACTGTCTTCCAATTTTTCACCCTACTGTCCTGACCTTATTTCACCCTCCTCCTTCTTACCAGTGTTCGCCTCTTCCCTTCAACAAACATCTCAGATCTTGCCATCTCATGTCCTAGTAATCCTGCCCCTGCCCAGTGGCCTCCCTGCTCCTGTCTGTCCATTAGCTTCACCTTTCAAGTCGTCTCAGTGTTTACCAAGGATCTCCCCTACTCTTATGCAGTGATTTTTCATAACCATTTGCTTAACCACTCCCTCTGTGTTTAAATTTTTCTTGCTGTCTTGCATGGCTCTTTATGTATCTGTGTGTGTCTTGCCCCTCTCCCACCAGGTTTTTGATAACAGGAACTGTGTCTTACACTTCTGTGTACTTTCCTAAGCACCTACTGCTAGTCGTATAATACTGCTAGTATTTTTATACATTTATTATCTTCTTCCCTCATGTAAAAGTAGTATTTATACAAGGTCATAGACTGTTGTTTCCAGATGTTCCTTCCGTCTTTTAAGAAATACACAAAACATAACGTTAGTATAACATAGTCAAATGGATATGTCCGTTGCGGGTTTCTTAATCTTAGGTCTTCTGATATTTTTTCCAGGTGGGCATACCACTGAGATCCTGAGGCTGCTTGAGAGCTTGTCTAATGCTTACTCTCCTAGACACTATGTCATTGCTGACACTGATGAAATGAGTGCCCATAAAATAAATTCTTTTGAACTAAATCGAGCTGATAGAGACCCCAGTACCACGGTAAGTGATAGTTTCTATTTCTAACAAAGTTACAAGTTGTGTATTGAGTTTTATTATCTCTGGAAACAATATCGTGGCACTTTAGTACCCTGATCACACAAGGCAGTCTCAATGTTTATGGCTGATGAAATATATCAAAAGAAATTCTTTCTGTAAAATTTCTTTAAAATAAAGAATTTCTTTAAAATAAATCTTGAAATAAAAATGGTTGCTTAAATTTATTATATTCTCTTTTATTCTTTGAAATAGAGGAAATTGTTTTTCAGTTAATTCCAACTGTGAAAATTGTTTTATTTATGCTTACATACATAAAGCATGCAGTTCATGTGGTTATTGGCGCTTCATTAAAGTTCTTTATCAATGTATTGCATTTATTGATAATTTGATTTATCTATGACTACTTATTCTGCAAATCAGATTTGTATCTGCCTTTAAAATTACTTCTCTGCTCCTGGTTGCTCAGTTCATTTTAATGTTTTATTCAGAATTTGGGGTAAAAGAAAAAAGTGAAAGTACTTCTTTATCAAGGAAGAAAACTAGAGCTATTCCTTCTGTAGATCATCTCCGTCCGTCTCTTTCACTGGTACCTGCCAAGCCATGGGCTGCAATAGGTCACTCACGACTGAACTCCAGCTCAGACCATTCAAAGTGATTCTCTGGGCTTTTGGGACTTGGAGACCCAGAGAATGGAGGCAGTCTTTTTTCAGGGGCAAACTCTGTAAAAGATAAAACTTAGGAGCTACTGGCAGTCATGTTTTCACCTAGTGGATAAAGACAGACTACAGATAGAGAAAAGAATGAGGTTAATATGCAGGAAGAATAAAGTGAGAAAACAGATGGCGAGCCCTGCCTTCAGAGACTCCCGAGGCCCAGCTGCATCTGTGGGTCCTGGCTTGGTGGTTCTTATCTTCTTGGAAATCAGGATCCACTAATATAACTCCTCTCCCACTTCACCCTCGCTCCCCCTCCTGCTTCCCACCCCAGACCATTTTTAAGCTTGTTTTAGTTGAGTTCTGGTCACTTGTAAACATGATCCCTAACTAAAACACTATTAAAATGTATTCTTGGAGAATCCGTGTCAAACAAGATCAGAATCTGCCTGCTGTTATTTAGTCATAGCAAAAGGTATGGTATGTTTTTTCTATGTGGGAGATGAGCCAAAATGCTTCATTTCTGTTTTAGGCATCAATACTGTATTAGTTGCCTAGGCCTGCTGTAACCAAGTACCACAAACTGGATGGCTTCAAACAACAGAAATTTATTCTCTCTCAATTCTGGAGGCTAGAAGTCCAAAATCAAGTGTCAGCAGGGCCTTGTTCTCTCTGAAGCCTTAGGGGGTTTTTCCTTGCCTCTTCCTGGCTTCTGATGGTTGCCAGCAGTCCTTGGCCTTCCTTGGCTTGTAGCAGCATCATTCCAGTCTCTGCCTCTGTTGTCACAGGGCCATTCCCATGTCTGTGTCTTCACATGCCCTTCTTATAAGGACACCAGTCATTGGATTTAGGGCCCACCTTGGTCCAGTGTGACCGTATCTTAACTTGATTACATCTGCAAGACCCTATTTCCAAATAAGGTCACATTCAAAGATTCTAGCATTTTTGAAGGGCACTTTTCATCCCTGTGTGCCAGTAATTGACTTTTTCAATAATGTGTGAGACAGATAGTGGTATCCCCACTTTACAAATGAGAGAAATGAGACTCAGAGTCGTAAATAACTCGGTCAAGTTCCCTCCAAATATGTAGCACTTACCTACACGTGTCTTCTCCAGTGCCCCTGCTTTGTCCACACGGGGCACTCTGCCTCTTGTGATCCTTTTCCAACTCAAAGTACTGAGTGAGAGAACAGTGCCTTAGGAATTCTTATCTAAGCCATCAGAGAATATTATTATTTAATCTCTTATAAAAAGTATTATAATGTAGCAGACTACTTAAAAAAATATAAAGATCAAGTAATTACAAAATTCTTACTGTTTTCAGCCTGAGGAACAGGTATCTTTGTTTTTACCCAGTTATTAGTGTGCATATTCTTTTCCTCTTTCCAAGGTTGCATCCACTTTGGAGCCTCCAGTTTTAATTTAGCGTACATATTGTATATTTCCCTCCAGGTCTGTCATCATACGTACTGTTTATTTGCTGAATTATTTCATGGTTTAGTGAAACGTTTGGAAGATTGTTCTATACTGTGGATTGATGATGCTTTAGAACCCAGTAAGTTGGGTTTGATTCACTTTAGTAAGAAAGCCAAAGATTTTGGATTTTTTAAAATGCCATTATTTTTCCCTGCTGTTGAAGTGGCACCGCAGTGTAGGACTGAGTGTCTCTGTTAAGACTTCCTTCTTCCATCAATTAATTTACTGCTGGAGCAACACAATCCTCGTTAGAGAAGAACACTATCGCATTCCTGAAGAGTCTCTACTCATAAATCTGAAGCTGGGAAGAGTTTCCGCAGAGATGCAGAGGAGAGCCACTGAGGGCGGTAGCATGAACATGCCTGTTGTCCTGCTGGCTACCCCTTTGTGCCACACTTGGAGGAGAGGAGGCAGGGTGGAGAGACACCTTCCCACTGAGCTTTGTTAAAAGGAAGAATCCACTTATTCCTCTCTTTCTACACCACAGTTTCAGGGAGTTGTCCCTGCAGCCTCCCTGACAGCTATCCCTTCTACCTTCCATGGAGCTCACTAGACTGGGGAAAGGAGGAATCCTGCTGAAAAAATCAGTAGTAATCAATACATTTGCTGGCAGAGCCCTTATCAGCCAAGAATACTGAACAATCTAGATCTGTACTGTCTAGTACAGTAGCCACCAGTACTGGCCCAGCACCACTTACTGAGCTGTCCTTTTCCTACTGATCTGCAGTGCTACCACTGTGACATCAAGTTTCTATGTATGTATATCTCTATATCGAGCTTTCTTCTTTGTTAACTGGTTCATTTGTCTGTCCCTGAGCTAATATCAAGCTTCCTTAGTCTTACTCTTCAGAAGTGTCTTAATTGCTCTTTGTTTTTCACATAGGTTTTTGAAGTAGTTTTGACAAGTTCACAAAGAACCCTGTTGGAATTTTATTTGAATTGAGTTGAATCAGTACATCAGTTTGAGGAGAACTTACATCTGTATGGTGATAGCTTCCTTTCCAGGAACATCATCTCTTTCTCCATTATTTAGATCTCCTCTAATGCTTTTCAGTAACATTTCTAATTTTCTTTATAAGAGTCTTGCCTGTCTTTTGTTGTTTTTATTTCTAGGTACCTGTGTTGTTTTATTATAGCTGTAAGTGATGTATCTTTTATTGATATTTCTTGTGTTGTGGTATATGGAAATATAATTGATTTTTGTATAATGATCTTATAAGAACCACTTTGCTACATTCTAATTAATCCTAATATTTTGTACACTTTTGTGTTATCTATGAAGATAATCTCATCATCTGCAAATAGTAACAATTATGATTCTTTCTAATCCTTACACTTTTTATTTCTTTTTCTAATTTTGTTGTTAGAACTTCCAGAACAATAATGAATATGAAGCGGTGTACTGGTCATCCTTGCATTATTTCTGACTTTAAAAATCTGCCAAGATGGGGCCGACCCAATGGCATAGTGGGTAAATTCACATGCTCCACTTCAGTGGCCCCAGGTTCGCATCCCAGGCTTGGCCCTACACCGCTCATCAAGCCATACTGCAGTGGCATCCCACATACAAAATAGAGGAAGATTGGCACAGATGTTAGCTCAGGGCAAATATTCCTCACTAAAAAAAAAGAAAAAATTGCTGAAAGCTTTATTTTAAATCATATTTTGTTGATTTTTATCAATGTCTTTTCTATATCTGAGATTATCATGTAGTTTTTCTAATTTTGTCTGTTTATGTAGGCAGTTACATGGCATGAACTATGCTTGAATTCCTAGAATAAACTCAGTTTGTTCATAGTGTGTTATTTTTTAATGTATTGCTGGATTTTGTTTGCAAACATGGTGTTTAGGATTTTTTCATTTATGTTCATGAGCGAGATTGCCCTGTACTTTTCCTTTCTCATGCTGTTCTATAGTTTGGGTATCAAGGTTACACCAATCTCTCTGTGAGTAGAGTGTACACATTTTGTTCTTGGGAGGAATTTGTGTAAATATGGAATTAATTTTTAAGTTTTGTAGAACTTGTCTATAAAACCACCTGGCCCTGATGTGTTCTTTTTCTTGTGGTTATAGGACTCTTCAGGCTTTTTGTTTCTTCCTGAGTCAGTGTTGCTAAAATATTTTTCTAGGAATATGTCCATTTTTTGTAAGTTTGCAAATGTATTAGCATAAATATTTTCATAATATTCTGTTGTCATTTTTGTAGTCTGTGCTGTAGTGTTTGCATGGTATATCTTTCTCTAGCTCTTTATTTTTACTTTTTGGTGTGTCATTGTGTTTTAGGTGTGTCTTTTATGAAGGACATACAGCACAATTTTTAAAATTCAAAACTGAGAATCATTGTCTTTTTAACTAGCGTGTTTGGTACATGTACACTTATTATGATTACTAATGTATTGGATTTAGTTTTGATATTTTATTTGATTCTTTCTGCTTACGATACTTTTTCTTTGAATCTCTTTTTCCCTCTTTTTCTGTTTTCTGTTTGGATTAATTGAACTTTCTTTATTGTCCCTTTTTTCCTTCTCCTGGAGTGGAAATTATTCTACTCTCTTAGACATTATCTTTAAATTCATAACATGGATAGCTAATTTAAAGTTAAAAACTTAATATCTCTGTCCTCCTGAAAACCAAGGCTTTTAGAATGTTTTAACTGTGAGCACCTCCTCCCACCTTATATATTATTGTTAAGTATTTTGGTTCTACCTTGTTTTTATACCACTCAAATTACTTAGTACTATTATTATTTTATACAGTCATTGCTTATTTAGGTTTATATTGCATTTTGTTTGCTTACCAATGCTTATCCAGTGTGTTTCTTCCAAAAGTCTATCTTTTATTAATTCTTTCATGGAAGGTCTCTAAGTGCTATATTCATTCTGCGTTTTTTGTTTGCCTGAAAATGTTTTTTGGTTTTCCCCTTCCTTTGATTGCATTTTGCATTTAGAATTCTAGGTTAATTTTTTCTTCATAACTATGAATTTAGCATTCATTCATTTATTTAACAAGTCTTTATTGAATACCCACTGAATGCTAGTGATACAGTAGTGAATAAAACATACAAAAATCTCTGCCCTTATAATGCCTACATTCCAATGGGGGGATAATAAACAAGATAATTAAGTACAGTGTATAATGTGTTAGTAATAAATGCTAAGGAGAGGAGTAAGACAGGGAAAGGGAATAGGGTGTATTAGAAGTTGAAGGGAGGTTTCAATTTTAGGTAGCATGGCCAGGAAAGGTGGCATTTGAACAAAGACATGAGGGAGGTGAGGTATAAAGCCATCTGGGGAAAAAGAATTCTTGGGGAGGAAGCAATAACTGCAAAGAGGGCCTTGACGTGGGGCTGTGCCTGGCATGTTTGTGAAATAGCAAGGATGTCAGTGTGGCCAAAGTGAAGTAAGCAAAGGAGAGCTGAGTAGGTTATGAGGCCATGGAGGTCAAGGTGGGGATGTTGGACTCAGATTTTTTTTTTTCATTAAGGTCATAATAGTTTATAACATTGTGAAATTTCAGTTGTGCATTATTCTTTGTCAGTCACCATGTAAATGTTCCCTTTTACCCCTTATGCCCACTCTCCAACCCCTTCCCCTCTGGTAACCACCAATCTATTCTCTTTGTCCATGTGTTAGTGTATCTTCCACATCTGAGTAAAATCATATGGTGTTTGTCTTTCTCCGTCTGGCTTATTTCACTTAACATAATACCCTCAAGGTCCATCCATGTTGTTGTGAATGGGATGATTTTGTCTTTTGTTATGGCTGAGTAGTATTCCTTTGTATATATATACCACATCATCTTTATCCCTTCATCAGTGGGCACTTGGGTTGCTTCCACATCTTGGCTGTTGTGAATTATGCTGCAGTGAACATAAGGGTACGTAAGTGTCTTTGAACTGTTGATTTCAAGTTCTTTGGGTAAATACCCAGTAGTGGGATAGCTGGGTTGTATGGTATTTCTATTTTTAATTTTTTGAGAAATCTCCATACTGTTTTTCATAGTGGCTGCACCAGTTTGCATTCCTACCAGCAGTATATGAGGGTTCCCTTTGCTCCAGCAGTTGTTATTTTTTGTCTTGGTGATTATAGCCAATCTAACCAATGTAAGGTGATATCTCTGTGTAATTTTGATCTGCGTTTCCCTGATGATTAGTGATGTTGAACATCTTTTCATGTGCCTATTGGCCATCTGTATATCTTCTTTGGGAAAATGTCTGTTCAGATCCTCTGCCCATTTTTGATCAAGTTGTTTGTTTTTGTTGTTGAGTTGTGTGAGTTTTTTATATATTTTGGAGATTAATCCCTTGTCAGATATGTGATTTGCAAATATTTTCTCTCAGTTGGTGGGCTGTCTTTTCGTTTTGTTCCTGGTTTCCTTTGCCTTGCAGAAGCTCTTCAGTCTGATCAAGTCCCATTTATTTATTTTTTCTTTTGTTTCCCTTGCCCAAGTAGACATGGTATTTGAAAAGATCCTTCTAAGACTGATGTCAAAGAGTACCCTACATATAGGACTTTTATGGTTTCATGTCTTACCTTTAAGTCTTTCCTCCATTTTGGGTTAATTTTTGTGTACAGCGAAAGATAATGGTCTACTTTCATTCTTTTGCATGTGGCTGTCCAGTTTTCCCCACACCATTTATTGAAGAGACTGTCCTTTATCCATTGTATGTTCTTAGCTCCTTTGTCGCAGATTAGCTGTCCGTAGATGCGTGGTTTTATTTCTGGGCTTTCGATTCTGTTCCATTGATCTGTGTGTCTGTTTTTGTATCGGTGCCATGCTGTTTTGATTACTATAGCTTTGTAGTGTATTTTGAAGTCAGGGATTGTGATGCCTCCAGGTTTGTTCTTTTGTTCTTAGGATGGCTTTAGCTATTTGAGGTCTTTTGTTGCCCCATATGAATTTTAGGATTCTTTGTTCTATTTCTGTGAAGAGTGTCATTGAGATTCTGATTGGGATTGCATTGAATCTGTAGATTCCTTTGGGTAGTATGGACATTTTAGCTATATTTAGTCTTCTAATTCATGTGTGCAGAATATCTTTCCATGTGTTTATGCCATCATTGATTTCTTTCAATAATGTCTTATAGTTTTCATTGTGTAGGTCTTTCGCCTCCTTGGTTAAATTTATTCCTTGATATTTTATTCTTTTTGTTGCGAATGTAAATGGGATTGTATTCTTGACTTCTCTTTCTGTTAGTTTGTTAGTAGAGTATAGACATAACAACTGATTTTTGTAAGTTGATTTTGTACCCTGCAACTTTGCTGTAGTTGGTGATTATTTCTAATAGTTTTCTGATGGCTTCTTTAGGGTTTTCTATATATAAAATCATGTCATGTGCAAACAGTGAGAGTTTCACTTTTTCATTGCCAATTTGGGTACCCTTTCTTTCTTTTTCTTGCCTAATTGCTCTGGCCAAAACCTCCAATACTATGTTGAATAAGAGTGGTAAGAGTGGGCTCCCTTGTCTTGTTCCTGTTCTCAGAGGGATGGCTTTCAGTTTTTCCCTGTTGAGTATGATGTTGGTTGTGGGTTTGTCATATATGGCCCTTATTATGTTGAGGCACTTTCCCTGTATACCCATTTTATTGAGATTTTTTATCATAAATGGATACTGGATCTTGTCAAATGCTTTCTCTATGTCTATTGAGATGATCATGGATTTTTATTCCTCATTTTGTTAATGTGGTGTATCACATTGATTGATTTGCGGTTGTTGAACCATCCCTGCATCCCTGGTATAAATCCCACTAGATCATGGTGTGTGATCCTTTTAATGTATTGCTGTATTCAGTTTGCCAATATTTTGCTGAAGATTTTTGCATCTATGTTCATCAGTGATATTGGCCTGTAATTTTCCTTCTTTATGTTGTCATTGTCTGGCTTTGGGATCAGGATGATGTTGACCTTGTAAAATGTGTTAGGAAGTATTCCGTCTTCAACTTTTCAGAATAGTTTGAGAAGGATAGGTATTAAATCTTCTTTGAATGTTTGGTAGAATTCTCCAGAGAATCCATCTGGTGCTGGACTTTTATTTCTGGGGAGGTTTTTGATTACTGTTTCAATCTCTTCACTTGTGATTGGTCTATTCAGATTCTCTTATTTCTTCTTGATTCAGTTTTGGGAGGTTGTATGAGTCTAAAAATTTATCCATTTCTTCTAGATTGTCCAATTTTTGGCATATAGTTTTTCATAGTATTCTCTTAGTATCTGTTGTTATTTCTCCTCTTTCATTTCTAATTTTGTTATTTGAGCTTTCTCTCTTTTCTTCTTAGTGAGTCTGGCTAAGAGTATCTCAATATTGTTTATCTTCTCAAAGAACCAGCTCTTAGTTTCATTTATCCTTTCTACTGTTTTTTGTTTGTTTGTTTCAATATCATTTATTTCTGCTCTAATTTTTATTATTTCCCTCCTTCTGCTGACTTTGGGCTTTGTTTGTTCTTTTTCTAAGTCTGTTAGGTGTAGTTTAAGATTGCTTACTTGAGATTTTTCTTGTTTGTTAAGATGGGCCTGTATTGCTATGAATTTCCCTCTTAAGACTGCTTTTGCTGCATCCAATATGAATTGGTATGGTGTGTTTTCATTTTCATTTGTCTCCAGATATTTTTTGAGTTCTCTGATTTCTTCAGTGGTCTGTTGGTTGTTCAGTAACATGTTGTTTAGTCTTCACATATTTGTCATTTTCCCAGTTTTTTTCTTGTAGTTGATTTCTAGTTTCATATCATTATGGTTGGAAAAGATGCTTGATATGATTTCAGTCTTCTTAAATTTATTAAGACTTGCCTTATTTCCCAACATATGGTTTATCTTTGAGAACATTGCATGTGCACTTGAGAAGAATGTGTATTCTGCTGTTTTTAGATGGATTGTTCTATATGTATATTTAGTAAGTTAATCCCATCTAGTTTTTCTTTTAATTCCACTAGTTCCTTGTTGGCTTTCTGTCTAGATGATCTATCCATTGATGTAAGTCAGGTTTTAAGGTCCTCCACTATTATTGTGTTGCTGTTAATATCTCCTTTTAGGTTTGTTAATAGTTGCTTTAGGTAGTTTGGTGCTCCTGTGTTGGGTGCATAGATATTTGTAAGTGTTATGTCTTCTTGATGGAGTGTCCCTTTTATCATTATGTACTGCCCCTCCTGGTCTCTCATTACATTTTTATCTTGAAGTCTACTTTGTTTGATATAAATATGACAACACTCACTTTCTTTTTTTTTGTTGTTAATGTTATGATAGATTACAACCTTGTGAGATTTCAGTTGTACATTTTTGTTAGTCATGTTGTGGGTATACCACTTCCCCCTTTGTGCCCTCCCCCCACCCCCCCTTTTCCCTGGCACCACCGATAAGATCTCCTTGTCAATATACTAACTTCCACCTATGAGTGGAGTCATATAGAGTTCATCTTTCTCTGACTGGCTTATTTCACTTAACATAATACTCTCGAGGTCCATCCACGTTGCTGTGAATGGGCCAATTTTGTCTTTTTTTATGGCTGAGTAGTATTCCATTGTGTATATATACCACATCTTCTTTATCCAATCATCAGTTTCTGGGCATGTAGGTTGGTTCCACGTCTTGGCTATTGTAAATAATGCTGCGATGAACATAGGGGTGCAAGGGACTCTTGGGATTTCTGATTTCAGGTTCTTAGGATAGATACCCAGTAATGGGATGGCTGGGTCATAGGGTATTTCTATTTTTAACTTTTTGAGAAATCTCCATACTGTTTTCCATAGTGGCTGTACCAGTTTGCATTCCCACCAACAGTGTATGAGGGTTCCTTTTTCTCCACAACCTCTCCAACATTTGTCACTCTTGGTTTTGGATGTTTTTGTCAATCTAACGGGTGTAAGGTGATATCTTAGTGTAGTTTTGATTTGCATTTCCCTGATGATTAGCGATGATGAACATCTTTTCATGTGTCTATTGGCCATATTCATTTCTTCTTTTGAGAAATGTCTGTTCATGTCCTCTGCCCATTTTTTGGTCGGGTTGTTTGTTTTTTTGTTGTTGAGCCGTGTGAGTTCTTTGTATATTATGGAGATTAACCCTTTGTCAGATAAGTGGCTTGTAAATATTTTTTCCCAATTAGTGGGCTGTTTTCTTGTTTCAATCCTGTTTTCCCTTGCCTTGAAGAAGCTCTTTAGTCTGATGAAGTCCCATTTGTTTATTCTTTCTATTGTTTCCCTCAACTGAGGAGTTATAGTGTCTGAAAAGATTCTTTTGAAACTGATGTCAAAGAGTGTACTGCCTATATTCTCTTCCAGAAGACTTATTGTTTCAGGCCTAATCTTTAGGTCTTTGATTCATTTTGAGTTTATTTTGGTGTGTGGTGAAAAAGAATGGTCAATTTTCAATCTTTTACATGTGGCTGTCTCACTTTCTTTTTTTTTGCCATTAGCTTGGAGTATCATCTTCCATCTCTTTACTCTGAGTCTGTGTTTGTCTTTAGAGCTGAGATATGTTGCCTGGAGACAGCATATTCTTGGGTCTTGTTTTTTAATCCATCCAGCCACTTTGTATCTTTTGATTGGAGAATTCAATCAGTTTACATTTAGAGTGATTATTGATATATAAGGGCTTAATGCTGCCATTTTATCACTTGTTTCCAATTGTTCTCTATTTCTCTTGTTTGTCCTCTCATGTATTTCAGATTGCCAGTTCAGTTTAGTAGTTCTCTGTGTTAGTTTTCTCAGTTTTCTCTTTATTTATCATTTGTGTCTCTGTTCTGATTATTTGTTTAGTGGTTACCATGTGGTTTGTATAAAAAATCTTGGAGATGAGAAAGTCCATTTTCTGATAGCCTCTTATTTCCCTAGTCTAAGCAGATTCCATCCCTTTCCCCTTCCCCTTCTAAGTTGATGTCATAACTTGTTTGGTTTTATGTTGTGAGTTTGTGGTTAAAATGACAAGATTATAGTTATTTTTGATGTTTTCCTTCCCATTATCCTTAATGTTATAATTAAGTGTTTGCTAACCTGTTCTGATAGAGAGCTGCAATTTTCTCATTTTGTCTGCCTGTTTATCTCCTTGCTCAAGGCTTTGTATATCCTTTCTTTTTTTTTCCGCTATGAAGGCCTTCTTGATCATGTCTAGTGGGAGGGTCTTGTGGCCATACACTCCCTCAGCTTTTGTTTATCCGGGAAAGTTTTTATTTCTCTATCATATCTGAAGGATATTTTCACTGGATAGAGTATTCTTAGCTGAAAGTTTTTGTCTTTCAGAATTTTGAATATATTATTCCACTCTCTCCTAGCCTGTAAGGTTTCCGCTGAGAAATTGGCTGAAAGCCTTAAAAGGGTTCCTTTGTAAGTTATTTTCTTCTGCCTTACTGCCCTTAATATTTTTTCTTTGTCATTGACTTTTGCCAGTTTTACTAATATATGCCTTCGAGAAGGTCTTTTTACATTTGATGTAATTTGAATTATACTAGCTTCTTTGACTTGTAATTCTTGCTCTTTCCCCTTGTTTGGGGAGTTCTCAGCTATTATTTCTTTGAACAAGCTTTCTACTCCTTTCTCCCTTGCTTCTCCCTCTTGAATACCTATAATCCTTATGTTGCATTTCCTAATTGAGTCAGATATTTCTTCAAGAATTTCTTCATTTCTTTTTAGTCTTAGTTCTCTCTCCTCCTCCATCTGAAACATTTCTATAGTTCTGTCCTCCAAATTCCTAATTCTCTACCCCATAATGTCAGCTCTGTTATTCAAGGACTCCAGATCTTTCTTTATCTCATTCATTGTGTTTTTTATCTCCAACATTTCTGATTGATTTTTTTATAGTTTCAACCTCTTTTGTGAAGAATTCCCTCTGTTCATTAATTTTATCCCTGATTTCATTGAACTATCTTTCTGAATGTTCTTGTAACTTGTTGAGTTTTTTTATGATAGCTATTTTCAATTCTCTGTCATTTAGGTTGTAAATTTCTCTGCCTTCAGGATTGATTTCTGGGTGCTTGTCATTTCCCTTCTGGTCTGGGGTATTAATATAGCTCTTCATAATATTTGATGGGGTGGATTTTTGCCTTCGCACAGTAGTAGTATCTGATTGCAGATTCCACCTGCTGCCATTGGAGTGAGTCAGGAGCTGTGTGTTTTGAGCCCACTGCAGTCCCTGGCATCTGTGCATGTTGGAATCTATACTGACAGGGCCCTGTCTGCAATTGCCTGCTCGCCACTGCTGCTTTACAAACATATGCACATGCCCTCTGACAGGGGTCCCTTGCTCTGGCCCACCGGCAGAGATAGTGCACTGGGCAGGGGGAGGGGTGCTTTCTTTCGCATGCATGATCACCAGGATGCTTCACTCTGCCCTCGTTATCTGCCCTCCTGGGGTGCTGGCTTGCTGAAGACACCCCTGCAATTGCTTAGCCTCCTCTGTATCAAGCTTTCCCATGGCTCATAGGCAACTCGGTGAGCAAAGGCATTCCCACAGAGAGCTGCCCCTCCCCCCTCTCCTATTAGAGCCATGTGCAGTCCTGGGCCCTAGATCACTGCCAAGGAGGGAGAGGAGATCCCCTTACCTCCTTCCACTTCCTCCTGGCGTGTCCAGCACCTCCACCTTCACACATGTGGCTCTGTGAGTCTCTCAGATGTCTGTTGTGTTGTGTGAATGTCCTCTGTTGGTTTATGAATGTCCTTTTTGTTGTATCTTACTGGGGAGAGTCTAAGGGAAGAGCTCACTCTGCTGTGATGCTGACATCTGGACTCCGATTTCTTCAGACGTCCTGGTCCATTTTGAGTCTTAGATTTTTTTTTTCCCTGTGAGTGACATGGGGAGCCATTTGGAGGTTTTAGGTAGAAGAGTGATGTGATCGGACTTATATTTTAATGGGATCATTTTGGCTGCTAAGTAAACTAAAGGGGAAAAGGACAGAAGTGGAGAAAGTAGTTTGGAGGCTCTTGCAGTAATCCAAATGAGAGAACAGTATGACTTGGTCCAGGCTAGTAAGAGTGGATGTGATGGCAAGTAATCAGATTCTGGATATATTCTGAAGATAGGGCTAATATGATTTGCTGGCAGGTAAGATGTGGGGTGTGGGGAAAAAATGAGGAGCGGAGGATGACATTCAGATTATTGACCTGAGCTACCAGGAAAATAGGGTTGCCATTCATTTACATGAGGAAGATTACATAAGGGAGCAGGAGGGCTAAGTGTGGGTTGCCTGTAAACAGTCAAGCAAAGATATAGACTCTGCAGTTTGGATCTGTGAGTCTGAAGTTCAGGAGGGAGGTCTGATCTGGTATATGAATTCTGGAATTGTCTGTGTTTACATGATGGTACTTAAAACAAGAATCTGGGTGAGATCACCCAGGGACTGAGTGTGGTTAGAAAATGAAGAAGACTAAATAAAAACTAAGCCCAAGGTACCCTAACTTTCAAATATGGGGGAGCTGTTATTGTTGTGGAACTATCAAATGTTAATTTGTTCTTCCTTTGTAGGCCTCTCCTCCTGAACCTGCAGAGGCATCAAACCCTAGCCCTAGTTTTCTGACATTATTACGTCTTCCTCTCTAAATTCAGTGTCACAGGCTGTCTGCTCCCTTTTCGTTTTCTTCTTGTTTCTGGCACGTGTGGATCTCCCTTCTTTCCAGTTGTTATATTTCTTAGAGGAGTTTAATCTGTTTGTAGAAGGAGGGTTTTCAGGTTCGTTTATATTGCCATCTTGCCAGAATGAAAGTCAAATTCATTTTCTGATTACAGTCAGAGTTTTAGTATATCTTTTGTGCAGATGCCTATTCTGGACTATTTGTATGAATAGCACCGCCCCACACCCACCCAATTTTCCTCACTTTTTTTTCTCATGTGCCCATACCAACTGCAGTTTCCTAGCTATAGATGATACTGCTGTGGTTAAAGGCCTTGAGTATCTTTTTATAATTTAATTTTTTCAGACGTCTTAAGTGAACCAGAAAAGCTGTACCATTTTAAAGCATTAGCGGTAATTGCACTCTCTGCCTGGGCAAGATGTCTCATCCATATCACTCAGAATAAAAGTGCATCGATTCTCACTTGGTGCTGGTGAGAAGCCAAAACGCACATTTTCAACACAAGCCTGCTCTTCCAAAAACGTAAGGAAAACCTTCCCAGAAATTGGAAGATACAAATTACCCACTGTCAGTCACTTAGAATTACCCAAGTAGCATAAGAATTTTTTATTGTTTGGCTTATACCTTATTCTGATATGGAATTATTCAATGAATTTCTAAATGTTTTGCTCGTTTGTAGAAAAAATATTTAAATGCTCAGATTTACCTATTTATGCTAGATACAAGTATAGAGCAGATTTTTAAGCTAAATTTTAAATTAGTAATGTAATCTTGTAATTAAATGGTAGAGATGACCTACTTCGGTTGCAGAAACTTCATTGAATTTTCTCCTGATTCCGCTGATTCAGTGTATTTTTTTAATGGTGTTTACAATCTTTAGGTACATAATTGACCTTATTTTTAATTACGTAAGAGTGAAGAGAAATAATTATTCCTGGTACACTTTTTAACTCTACTGTTAGCCTGTGCTTCTCTGAGTAGTTTAAGTAGCTTTTTAAGAGAAACAGGCTTCCCTTGGGAGAAACATCTCAATCGCACTCAAATGAAGCAACTGAGATTAGAAAGGTGAGGAGCGGAAAGCTTAGCAAAAAAGCCAAAAGACAAAAAAGCCAATGTTTAGCTGTGAAATTACTTATATGAAAAAATATCTTGAAAAGGCTTCTAAAGAAAGTGTAATTTCCACTGGGATTAGTCCTAAAGTAAAGAGTAGCTAAAGTAATATCGTTTAGAAAAATTGGATAGTAACCATTCCAAATAGAGCCAATTACTAGAGCTATATTTTCTGAAGGTAAGTGAAAAATCAAAACCAGAGCTTTCTTCTTGTAAAGCAGAATCCCCTCGTTGGCCTGTGTTTCAGCAGGGCCATCCACCCCTGTGAGACGTGGAAGGAAATAGGCTCACAGCGTCACACTGTGGATTTTGGTTCATTCTTTTATTTGCTTCCCAACCTGAGCCTTATCTGTTATTAAGCCCCTCCCTTGACAACCGTTACTCCTTGTAGCTTCTGTTAGAGTATGTTGGCACCTTCAGATCCTATCACTAAAGAAAAAAAGCTCAGTGAAAAAAGGATAAAACTTTTTAAAAACTACATGGAAAAGTTAAAGAGTAGGCCTTTTTCATATATAAAACAACAATGGAAGTTGCTGAAAGCTGATTTGAAGGGTTAAAAATTAGAGCTAACTTTCTTTACTTTTGAGTCCTTTAAATAGAATCCCCACTACTCTATAATTAAGCTTATAATGTTTTACCAAGAAAGGTTATTGTTTGTTCACTTATTAAAAGAAAATTAAGTGCGTGTCGATCCTGTATAAGACGCTATGCTTATGTGGCTATTTCAGCAAATCGTTATTAAATATGCCCCAGCATATTTAGCAGGGTTGTGGCAGGATTGTAAGTGGTTATTTTTCTGTTTCTTTATTCTTTTCTTTCTAAATTTTATTTCATGTTTTTAATTCTTTAATGTAAATACTTTGGACAGTAAAGAAGTATGTAAAATAAAAAGTGGGAGTTCCCTCTCACCGCCCCAGTCTTACTCTCTTGAGGTAAGCACTGTACCAGCTTGAGATAAACCCTGCTGGTATGACTTTTTCCCCCTTGTTATATTTGTACTTACAACAAAATATTATGAATTTTGTGTACGTATATACACATCACTACCCAAACTGGGGGGCAGGGTATGGCTGGTTTGTAAATCACACCCTAGATATTGTTTTCAGCTTTTTTTTCTTTTAATTCTATACCATGTTGCTTTCCGTGATGGTGCATATAGGTCTGCCTTGTACTTTTTAATGATTGCATGGTCATCTATAGTGTTGATGAGCCATTGGCCCATTGCAGTTTTCAGTTTTTCACTGAATACGGCAGTAAACCTTTTTGTACTTACACGCATTCTGCATACACATTATATCACACATTCTCGTCACTTTCCAAATTTTCTACAGTCAGCTTGGGTGTTACTTTGATTAGAAAAAAATTTAAAAACAAAAAAGCCCAAATTAAGTAACTTGCTGTCATTAAAGGGCATGTCAACCCTTTTCCACTTAAAATTCTGCTAAATCGTTGGTTGAATTCTTGTTTTAAAGTAAATGTAGTAAACATATGAAAGAGTACAAATATCATGTGGAGCAGAGACAAATGTAATAGATATCCCAAACAGTTGTCATTCTGGTCACTAAATAACACCTTCGATGCCCTCTATTCATATTTTTCAATAATTTGCTTGGGACGGCAATATCGAGTGCCTATTTTAGGGAAACCCGACATGTGTGCACTTGCTTTGAACTCTCGTCGTCTTGTCTGCATCACATTCATATCCATGGCTGCCCACATTTGTTTCCTAAACCACTGCACTGCACAAATAACTTATTATTCTAACATTTTCAATGATTTCCTTAATATGAAAAAGCATATTTGGAGCCAAAAGCCAGTGTCCATTAGAAGCCGCCTTTCTCTCTAAAATCAGAACCAGGGCCGGCCCGGTGGTGTAGTGGTTAAGTTCACATACTCTGCTTCAGTAGCCCGGGATTCACTGGTTCGGATCCTGGGCACGAACCTAGCACCACTTGTCAAGCCACGCTGTGGTGGCATCCCGCATAAAATAGAGGAAGATTGGCACAGATGTTAGCTCAGGGCCAATCTTCCTCACAATAAATAAATAAATAAATAAATAAATAAAATAGATGAAATCAGAGCCAAAATAAGAATACCTGCCATTAGTCATACAATTTATTTGTTTTGTACATCCATCTAAGATGCAATAAGAGGTATAAATATTGAAAAAGAAGAAATAAAGTTATATATTCTATAAATAACTATACTAGAAATTTAAAAAATCAACTAAAAGACTGTCAAATAAGAGAAGTTTAGGAAAGTGTCAGATGCAAGCTGAATATGCAAAACTCAGTAACTTTCTTACATGCCAGCTTTAACTAGTAGAAAAGATAATGAGAAACTACCCCTTAAATGTTAAATACAAGGAAAAGCTCTTGAATAAAAGGAAATTACCTATGTGGGCCCAATAGTGAAATCTTACTGAGAGACATCAAATATGATGTGAAAAAATACAGAAACATGTGTTTGATGTATAAGACCTTATAAAGATTTTCAGTTTTCCCAAATGTATAATGCAGTAGCAGTCAGAATTCTGTTTTCTTCTTTTTTTCCTAACTTTGTTTATTCAACAATAAGTATTTGCTTTCCATCTGCCAGGCATTGTTAATAGGCAGTTGGGATACACCAGTGAACAAAACAGACCAAAATAATTCCTTCTGTCATGGAGCTTACTCAACTCCAGCTGGATCAGAAAGACAATAGTACTAGGCATGGTAGATAAGAAAATCATAAAGCTTGTTAGAAGATGATCAGTGCTTGGGAGGTTTACACAGGAATGGGGGATTGGGAATTATGACAGGGACAAAAAAGTTGTGGTTGTTCATAGTACCTTGAACCAGGTGAGAACACTTGAGAGAAGAGCATTTCAGACAGGCAGGATAGTGTCTGGAAAAGCCACAGTGTGGGATATTCCTGGATGTTGGGGGAGTAGCAGAGAATCTCAGTGGCTGGAGCATAGGGAGTGGAGGAAGAAACACTAGAGAGGAGATGGGAGGGTCGAGTAGGGAGGCAATGATATAGGGCCCTCTAGGCCATTGTAAGGACTTCCTCTCTTACTCTGAGGAAAATAGGGAGCATTGGAAGGTTTTGCTCAGAGGAGTGACATGGTCTAACTGCTGTTTTAAACAGATCACTCTGGTTGCTGTGTTGCAAATGAACTACAGGGAACAAGGGTGAAACCAAGGAGACCGCGTTAGGAAGCTGTTGAAGCAATCCAAGCAAGAGATAGTGTGGCTTGTACCAGTAGGGTTAGGAATGGGGGAAATAGTTGGATTCTGGATGTTTTTTGAAAGTAGAGTTAATAGAGTTTCCTTACAGATCGGATATGACGTATGAAGAAAAGAGAAAAGTCAAGCAGAACTTCAAAGCTTTTGGTCTGAGCAATTCTAAGAGTGGAGTTTCCATCACTGACCCTGGGAGGTCTGTAGGTGGAGGATCTCTGTTTCCAAGTGTCTTTATAAATAATATTTCATACCACCAAATGAATCAACAGCCTCTGCATTGGCTGGAGGAACCTGGACACAACCTGGGATTCAAAGGGACTGCCCAGGCCCTCGCTCCAATGATTCAAAACCATTCCCTGAGTCCTGCACACTTGTACTCTCTCTCCCAATCCAGAAATGTCCTTAAAGCTTCAGAAATGGTCACAAAGAGTCCTTCCAGGTGTTGGAGGACTTCTATTACTGTGCTCTCCTCTCCTGCCTCCCCAGCCCGTGTCGCTGTCATCCCCTCATGCTGCCACCAGGTGGCAGTACACTGCTGACGTCGAGCTGTTGAGACTAGCGTTACTTCTCAGTAGAGACAGGCGGAAATTAAGAACTGCTGATAGAGTAGAGATTTCTATTATAGGTTACAGACTGATCTGGTATGGGAACGGGGAGGAAAGATTGTCTCCACTTCTTTTTTAGAAACATCGTATATTCTTATTAGGGATGATTTTCGTCTCCTGAGTTTGAAAAGGCTTTATATGGCTTTAGAGCAATCTTTCCAGCTGGAGAGTGTTTTTACTTAAAAACTTTATTTACCAAACGCATTACTGAGGTTGCAGTACTGGTGTATTTGTTTTATATGCTCTTTGTTCCAGATAGGTAGAACAGCTCCCTAGAAGCTTTGCCTTCCCAAAAGTAAAATCCTTCTCGAAAATCAAAAGTGGATATTGATTGAGTAGTTCTTGTCTGCGAAATTTGGGCTAAGTTTTATAAGGAAGATAAGTAAGGAAAGGAAGTGCCATTTGGCATCAAGAAGTTTTTGGTACAGTTGGAGAGCCAAAAGTATAAATACTGGAAACCTTAGGAGTTAATGAAAAGTGTTGCTGGGCAGTGCTGGTGAATAAAAAATAGTAAAGGCACCAGGTACCTCTGGAGCCTGGAGTGCAGAGTGGGGCTGAAAAGAGGCCTCTCGGTTGAAGTCTGCCTGTCGACCAGCTAGGCTCCCAGACCCTGTACCCTACCCTGGTAGAAAAGCCAAGCCTTACCCACTGGAAAGGTTGAACTAAAGAGGTTTTGGCTTTGGGAACATCATGCCAAATTGTAGATGGGGTAAGACATTGCCCTGAAAACAGAGGGCTTAAGGAGAGTAATGAACTATCCCTTGTGCCCCCAACACCCACCACTTAGGTCTCCTTTCCAGTCAGTTCCCAGAATGATATGTTTATTTCCCCCAAACAGGAGATTGACGATTAGCTTTGAAGAAACTGATTTGCTCAAACCTGAACTGTAGATTCTGACTCTTGGTATTTCCCCCAATGACAAGCCCCATTCAGCACACAGGGCTTCCAGTCTGCCCTTTTGTGCCTTATTCTTTAATGTGAACCAAGGTTTCTCAGCGTCAGCACTGTTGACATTTTGGGCCTGATGAATCTTGTGGGGAGCCTGTCCTCTGCAGTGTGGGATGTTTAGCAGCATCCCTGGCCTCTACCACTAGCTGCCAGTAGCAGTCTTCCCTTCCCCGCCCCTCACCCCCAGTCTGGGCGACCAAAAATGTCTCCAGACCTTCCTGAATGTCCCTGGGGGAGAAATCTCTTCCTCCCTCCTGAGAATCACTGGTTTGAAGAACCCCAGACACTGGAGGAAGGCCTCAAAAGTAAGAGAAAGCAAAACTAACAATCAGGAAAAGGAACTTTGAGAGCAATCAGAGGAAAGCACGATGCACAGGGAGGGGCATTTAAGGGGAAAATATCTTCAGAGAAATGAGATCTGTTTTTTAAAAACATAGAACAAGAAAGAGCATTGGCTATTAAAATTTTGATTGTAAGAATAAAAAAGTCAAAATATTGGAGATCATATCGAGGAGCTCTGCTGTAAAGGAGAACAAAAAGATAAAAACAATTGAGGAAAAACAAGAAAATTAGATAATCAAACTGGATGTTGAAGCTCTACTATCTAGAAAGAACAAGGACACAGTGGAAAATTTTAAGAAAAGCGATGACCCAGGAAAAATTCCCAGAAGTGGAAGGACATGACCTTCAAACTAAAGGACTTTTCCCAGCCCAGTTAAACTGCAGTCACAACAAGATATATAATTGTACAATTTCAGAACTAGTGATAAAGAGAAGATACCAAAAGCTTCCGGAAAGAAAAGAAATTTTCTTTTCGCACTAGGGAGTCCAAATGGCATTCAGAATGACAGTGGAGCAGTGTCCTCAAACTGATTCCCCATGTGTGCTTTCACAGAGGATATGTGCTCTACCAAAACAAGGGGGACCCAAGAGGAGGAAGACTCCGGTCGGTCGTAGAATCTGGGCTCCAGCCCAGCGGAGAAGCGAGGGAAATTCTCAGGAGGGCAGTGGAGAGAGTTCGGAGTGAAGACCACCTCTCAAGCAGGCCTCTAGAGCAGCCAGTGGGAGAGAAGCAAGGGGATGGAGCACTCCAAAAAGGATGGCACCAAGAGAGCAGCGTAGATGATAAATTACCTCTGGCATTTGACCAAACTGAAAGTGCCATAGGGAACTTCAAAACCTGTGTAGATATATTGCTTTGATTAAAAAAAAAGAAAGAAAGAAAAACAATAAGTGCTTTGAATGCCAGGGAGGGAGAGATCTCTGTGGGCTGGAGTGTTGGGGGATGAGGGGTGGTTTCTCCAAAAAGATAGGGGGATTGAAGAGGGCAGGGCACATGGGAGAAAGTAAGGAAGTTGGAAGCGCAGGACATGTTCAGACAGAAGGAGGGTGTGTTTGACAAGAATCGTGACAGGAGTTTGGGAAAGAAGTCAGTTAAATTACAAGACAAGAAGTTATTTCAGTTTTAAAAACCTGAGATCGTCTTAGAATGTTTTCTGTTGCAGAAAGGATTTAAGTGATCTATTTTTTTAAAGTCGTACTAAGAGGGGAGAGGGATCATCTCGGGGTTGTGGGCAATGGTTGATTTTTGTTTTCGTCTTTGAATATTTTCTGTATTTTCTAAGGTTACGATTAGAAAACAATGAAAGTGTTTTGTTGTTTTTCTTAGAAACAAAGCTGAAAAGAGATAAAAGCCCCAGTGGAGATAATAACCTATTGATATGAAATATATATTTTTTAAATAACCCAAACACATATCATAAGCACCAGTATTTTGGGACTAGTATACTTGTATTTTGGAAGCACATTGGTTTTTCTGTTACTTTAATAAATAGGGATTCTTTGGGTTGCATCTCGTAGCCCATATATATGTACGAATCAGTGGCAGTTTGGGAGTTGCAGGGTTTATCCATCAGTCCCTCTGAAGTTAACATGATGTGCTTCCATTTAACAGCACCTACTATTTTCCACAAGGTGGGGTGCTGACTTCACACAGTGGATAGAGACTGCATATAACTTGCTGAGACTTCTAAATCTAATGCATTTAGTATCTCTCATAATTTCCAAGCAATACTAAAAGAAAGAAACTTGTAAACTATATAATTTCAATTGTAGGGTTTTATTTCAGTTTATAAATTATGTATTACAACTCATAGTTTAAGATAATTACATTTTTTGAATGGGGCTCATGTTTATATGTACTTTTCCTCTTTATCCTGGACCTTAACTATATTCAATTATAGGTAAAGGTAAAAAATACCTCTGATTTGGAGGAAGGCCATTCTGAATAACAAGATATACGTAATTTATTGCAAATAGAAATCCTGACGTAGCTATTTCAGTGAATAAATTGTTTTCAAAACAATGCATCAGATAGGTGTCTACATGTTTGTCAAGTATTTTAAAGAGCTTAATCTTTAAATTTCTTCCTAAGTCTTAATTATCCCATCCTTCATCTCCACAACAAAGGCAAGTTAGGTTAAACTTTCTTTGAATCGGATTCTGGATTGATGGAATTGAAATAACTGTGAGTAACATATTGCAGTTATTTCAGCCTTCTGGTAATTTAATCAGTTTCCCCGTGTCTGTTAAATTTGTATGGAATTCTTACAACGTGCTGAGCCAGTAACGTTTTATGATGTGGTGCTGTTGTTTCTCCATTTTAAAGCAAATTACAGACATTCTAATAACCAGTGTTTGAATTTAAACATTTACATAGGTAGCATAATTTTTAAAAATTTATGCTTATATGAACATAACCCCCAAAATACAATAGTTTCTTTTTTGTTGTCATAAAATCAGGATGTAGCCTGTTTCCTTTTGTCCTTCCTTTTTCATAAATGGAGGTTCTTTGGTCCCTTTTAGCCGTTACACTCTAGGATATAATTTTGGAGCCTAGTAGTTACAATCACACGAGGGACAACATAATTCCAAGCCCTTCAAGTAGTGTGGCTGACTGGTGGTGTACTTCCAGTTTTAGTCAGGATTGACCAAAGAGCTAAGCGCAAGAAGGAAGTGAAAGTGGAATAATGTGTGCAGGGGGATGTTCACGTGTCTTTCAAGGCCATGGTAGATGCTCAGTTCGTGGTAGCTGATGGAGAAATACCATGAAGCAGTGAAGGAGCTATGGGTTCCAGTCTGGGTTCTGCTGATCCCCAGCTTTGTCATCTGGGGCAAGTTTGCCTCTCTGGACCTGTCTCTCACTGTGAAGCAGGGAGGCCTGGCTGAGAACAGGGGATCCTCAACTAACCACATGATCCTGCAACTGGCTCTCACGTCTGACCTGTCAAAGACAAGCAAGGTTACTGCTCCAGATCACACCACTCTCAGACCTGCCAGCACCTGCCTAGAATCTGCATTTCTGAACACCACCTTTTCCTAGATTCCCAGTGGTCTTGCTCTGTCCACCTACCTGCCAGGTCAACTCATTGCCCCAGGGCCAGGTAGAAACACCTGTCGGCCCCATTTCAACCTGAAAATTTCTTACGTTGACATATTTTGTACTTAGACAATGCTTTACTGACTCACAAAATTATGCTCAAAACCAGATAACGAATAATGATATGCTCTCCATCCGTTTCCCGTTGTACCATTCACCCCAGCTAAAAACCTGAGAGTCACCCCAAACTCTCCAGCCTCCTTAAATCCCTCCTCCCCACCATTTTCCCCCTCCATTCTTTCACCTTAGTGCTGCAAGTGTCCTTTAGGCCCTCAACATCGTTCTTCTGGTGTATTTCAGTGATCTCCCCAAGTACATTCTCCACTGTATTTTAGTGATTTTCCTTCTCCGGTTGAGCTCACACCCCTTTTGTCCATTCTCTCTCTTCATAACTGCCAGAGTGGTATTTCTTGAACGCAGATCTGCTCACATTACTCTCCTCTTTTGACATCCTTCATTGGCTCCTCATTGCCTTTCGATTTGAGTACATACTCCCTAGAATGACTTCGAAGGCCCTGCCTCTCCAACCCCATTTTCTGCTGCTCTCTGCTGTGCTCCCTACATGCCAAAACAGAGCTCCCCAAATACTCTGTGCTGTTTCATGCATCTCTGTTCTGAACATGCCTGGAAAAACCTTTTTCCCCCCTCTGCTATACCTGGTAAATTCATATCCTTCTGAATCAGATCAAGTCTCTCTTTCAGAAAGCTTTACTGTGTCTTACTTGGTACTGACGTTATATTTAATAATCATGTCTCGTATTGTGCATATCTCTTTGATTGCAATTATTAGTTGTCCTGTGCTGCCCTGCCACACTGTAGTGAGTTCATTATTAACTTCTTAGTTGCCCTTGTGTTCCTGGCCCCGTTCCTATCACTTGGTAGGTGTTCTTGGGTGTTTAATGAATGAGTGAATCCATGCTCACAATGAAGAGTACAGCTCTGAAATCTAGTGTAAACACTTGTTTCATCTCTGCTATTGATGTGTTTTTCTTTTTTGAGAAAAGGAAAGCTGTCTTAAATTCATATCATTTTAAAGCTAAAAGGAAGACTGTTTCAATTGCAAGTGACGTAAAACTAAACTCAAAACTGACTTAAACAATAAAGGGAATTTGTTGACTTAAAAAAAAGGAGAAATTCAGTCTTGTTTCTGGCAGACTTGGTCCAGCTACGCAGGGTTATTACCAACGATAGTCAGTGTGTCTCTGCTCTGTCTTCTGCAGGGTGAGCTCCACTGAGCTCCCCACAGTGCTGCTTCAAGCAGCTCCAAGCTCTGCCTTCAGGGTAGCAGAAACCAGTAGCACATCCTGGCTTTATATCTCTGCACAAGACTATCTAGCGAAGAAGAAGTTCTCTTACAGCATATAGGAGAAAGGAGGCCTCTTTTTCCCAGAAGCTCCAGCAAATGTCTCCTGCCTTATGGTCTCCAATGGGGTTATATTCCCATCTTTCAGCCAATCCTTGTGGCCAGGGGTGAGGGTTATTCCATGTTGCTCAAGCCACTCCAGGCCTCCTCTTGGAGGTAGAAGTTGGGGGTGAAGGAGACGGGCTAACATCCCACCAAAACCATCTGGCTGAGAATGTGAGAGGCGTGAGTTACCCATAGGAAAATTGGGTTATTGTTGGCAAAAGAAGGGAGTAATAAAAGACTGAGAAGAGGACAACTAATAATCATTATAAAGGGCTTTAGAAATTTTGGGGGCCAGAGTCCCGTAATTGTTTCAAGCACAAATGATTTTTTTCTTTCTCTGAGCCCAAGACCTCCAGACAAGGAAGGGCTTCTCAAGGTAAAGTGAGAAGTGGCTGAAAGCCATGGGGTGAGCCTGGAGCAGCAGCCTTGCTTGTCTCTGACAAGTCAGACGTCAGGGCCACTTGTAAAATCACAGTGGCTAGTTGAGGATCCCTGATCTCGCTAGGCCTGCTTGTTTCACAGTGAGAGACTGAGAACCAGAGAGGTTGACTCATTCAGGATGACAGGGCTGGTTATCAGCGGGACCCAGTCTGGAACCCATAGCTCCTTCACTGCGTGGCACTTCTTCATCAGCTACTGTGAAGTGAGCAACTGCCAAGTACTTGAAGACGTGCGTATAAAAACATTTTTTTTGTGGTAAATTACGGTCATCTTGATTTCAGAATGATTGGTTGGACCATCCAATGTACTTTTCTTTTAATATATATTATACTTTGCAGTATTAGAAAAAACAGTTATGAAAGAAAGCTGAAACCATTTTTGGTTGAGTGAAATTTTACCATTTTAGTTTTGTCCTGTTTCCAAGATTCTGCGCTAGTGTGGCATTCATTAAATAATAAATGTATTGTACATTTCAGTGTGTGGTAACAGCAAAGAATGACTTCATAGACCACTTGATCTGCTCTGTTGTGGTTTATGATGCCATCTGGATTCCTTGGTGGAATTATTTCCATCTAAATCACTATAAACTTCTATTTAGTTTGTCACAAATCTAAAGCCAGATATGTTTGTGGTTTTCAGCAGTGATGTAATTCTGGAAGATACTTTGAAAGTTACAAGTTGTCATATACTATTAGCATTTAACTCAGTGCTTCACATAATTTCAGACAAAGTAGAAGCCTGAAAAAAATCCATTTCTCCACTCAATTTTTTACTTTTAAGCATTCTGCTTTTCTTGTCTGTCTTGCCACTATACGTTTAGCTATGCCTCAGTCAAGCATGTGTGGGGAACACTGGGAGGCTCTACGGGCATACACAGTACTATAGGACGTGGCCTCTGCCCTGTCTTAATTTGGAAGCTTAGATAGCTAGAGAGAATATTTCATTAACTAATATATGTCTTTTTCTGTATGGTAGAGAGAGAAAAAGAGAGTCTCACTTCTTTGTCTTTTATATTACTGCTGATTATGTGAAAGAGACTGGATCATGTTGCAATTTACACACCTAGACTATGCAATACTAATTTTATGTAACCACCATCATATATACGATTGGTTGTTGACTGAAGCGTCGTTATACAGCATGTGACTATATAGGCTAGGTGAGTTGAAGAACTGAGAAGGAAAAGGAAATGGGTAGTTGGCTGTATAAAGAAGCAACAGGAGGCAGGGAGCATAGCCCCATAGGAAGCTAGTTCAGCTCATTATGTGTTGGGGAAGGCAGGCTCCTCAGCAGTGAGGCACAGAGATCCAAAAAAGAACTGTAGAAGGGTGAGTCAGCTGTGTATTTCAGGACACATGAAGACCTGGGTTCAGGTTCTGGCTCTACCACTTGTTGGCTCTGTCACTTTGGGAAAGTTCAGATTTCTCATCTGTGAAGTGAGGACGTCAGATTAGTTGGTCTCTTACAATCCTGAGATGTTATGAGGTAAAGAGTCAGCATCTTCTCCAGCGTAGACCACAGACTGGACTTTTAGAAACTGCAGTGACAGTCATTTATCTGTTCAGCAAGTACTGACTGAGCACCTATGATGTGGGAAACCATTCTTCACACAGGGATTACAGCAGTGAGCAAGATGAAATCCTTTCCTCTCATGGACCTCACATTCTCAGGAGAGAGGCAGACAACAATCAAACACATAAACGAATGATTTAATTTGAGGTACCAATAATTGCCATGAAGATGCTAAAATAAGACAGTGTGGTGGAGAGCTACCATGTATTTAGGGGAGGGGCAGGTGGGGAAAACTGAATCCTCTCTGAGGAGATAATGTTCAAGGGAGACCTGATTTGAAGGAAGGATCTAACTATGAGACAATCTGGGGAGCACAGCAGACTGCTCAGAGTGAATAGAAAAGGCCCTCAGGAAGGAATGAGTTTGACACATTCCCGTACCAGGAGCCTTGGAAGCAATTGTAAGAAGTTCAGACTTTATCTCAAGTGCACTGGTGAGGGTTTTAAGCAGAATGAAAGGAAAGATCTCCTGTACGTTACAAGAAGATTGCTCTGGAGGTTTTGTAGAGCATAAAGTGTAGGGTAACAAGAGGAGAAGCAGATAAGAGTTAGGAAGCTATTGCAGTAGTCGTGGTGGGAGATGGTGATAGCTTGGACCATGGGAGTAGCAGTGACGTTGGGAATAGGCGGATAGATAGGGAATGTGTGTAGAGATTTGGGAAGAAGGAAACATGGGTGCACTCCCATCCCCCCACCCTGCCGATCCCTGCCAGCCCAATTTTTTGTGATCTTCATATCTATCCAGGAAATCTATGTATGACAGATTCTGCCATTCCATTTGTCAATTTCTGGCTTGGGAATGCAGGAATACATGTTTTGGTGGTGAATATGGTAGTTCAGTTTTGAATCTTTATAGAAAAGCTTAGTGAATAGAGAAACACTAAAACGACTATGCACTTCTTGGCTTCAGTAGAATGGATTGAGAGCCAGTTTAGCAGCCTGCAGTGTCCTTCAAAGAAAGAAATTTCTCTGGGTCTCCATAAGAATCCGGGAGAAGACTGACCCTGCTTGGGTCACATGACCACTCCTGAACCAAATGTTAGGTCTGGGGGTGAGGGGTGGGGTAAGATGATAGGTGAAGCCTCCTTTATGTCCTGCATCCCATTAGTAAGACATAAAAGAGGGTCAGGGACCGTTCCCTCAAGGCAAAGGTACAGACTAACAAAAACAACATGTCTGTAAAAAT
The DNA here is from genome assembly GCF_021613505.1 of Equus quagga. NCBI lineage: Eukaryota > Metazoa > Chordata > Mammalia > Perissodactyla > Equidae > Equus > Equus quagga. The sequence goes on along the minus strand of NC_060284.1, from coordinate 29,367,455 downwards.
GCCTTCAGTTGGATTTCTCCAAATGCCACAACCCCTGGGAATGCCTGGCCAAAGGTCATAGCCAGGCCTGAATTATAGCTGTCTGAAACTCTGTCCCCATTCCTTTATCTTCAAAAGAACATTTGTTAAGACCAAAATACAAGCCTTCCATTGATAATTTTTTCTCATTGACTTGTTTATATATTTGATTATTTTTTAAAACTATAAAGTAATAAAAACTATCTTAGGATTTTGCCATGGCCTGGCTCTCACTGTTTCCTTTAGGTGACACAGGACATCAAATACCCCAGCACCAACTTCTGTGTGTCAAGCATAGCTAATCTGAGGGCCTTGTCCCTATCAAGATGGCCCCAGGTTCCTGTGCACTTGACTGCACGCCCGCGTAGCAGGGGTAGTACAGGAGCAGTGGGCATAGAATTTTTCAAGCAGTTTTAGGTGCAGAATGGGATGCTTTGCTTGCTCTAACCTAGCAGGCTCCCTTCCCCTTTGTGCTCACACCTCCAAACTTCAGGGCACTCCTCTCTTGTGGACCTGTTTGCTGGGAGAGGACTCACATGGGCTGAGAAGCTCCTTGAGGCCCTAGTGAATGGTCAGTTCCACAAAGAGAAGTCTAGGCTGTGTACCTAGGACACACTGTCAGGGGAGGGGGCATTTGTCTTTGGTTCCTTCTCATCTCTCTCCTGTTCTCCCCAGCCCGTAGGGTTTGATGCCTCCAGGCTCTGGCTGTTTCTAAACTCCCAGTCTCCTGCTTTGCTCAGGTTTTTTCCCTCTAGCCCAGGAATTGCAGTCAGTACAACCCATTTATTGAGTGGCCCTTGCAAGTAAGGGCCTAAGTATGCACTCTGAAATCGCCTCCTTTGTGTCCTTTCTATATTCTCTGTCTAAATGCATCTCATTTGGGTGACAGGAAGATTGAATTAGTTTATATTAATTTGCAATAACATGGTGAGTCATTCATTCAGTAAATATTTATTGAGCACCAACTATAAACCAAGTACTCTTAACAAGCACTGAGAGTGCAGTGATTAAAGTTCCTGGGCGCCTCAGGTAAGTTATATTCTAATAGAGGAGATAGACAAATAAATAAATATGTAATGTGCCAGTGGAGTAAATAGAGTAATTTTAAAATATAACAGCCAGCTTTGTGGTGGGGGAGGGAAGCGTGTGTGTGTGCATGTGGGAGGGGAGGGGGTTATTTTAGAGGTTGGTCGGGAAAGGTGCCTCTGAGGAAAACTGACCTGCTCTGATGGTTGGGCGGAATGGGTGGGGAAAGGCTTGGATTTAAAGAGAAATCTCTTTTTGGTAGGATTTCCAGTTACCTGAACTTATCATCAAAAAATAATAATGTGGAGGGGCCAAACCACGGCCTAGTGGTTAAGTTCGCATGTTCCACTTCAGCGGCCTGGGGTTCCCCAGTTCGGATCCTGGGCACGGACCTACAACCCACTTACTAAGCCATGCTGCGGCCTCATCCCATATAGAAGGGCTAGAATGACTTGCAACTAGGTTATACAACTATGTGCTGGGGCCTTGGGGAGAAAAAAATAATGTGGGGAAGATCTAGATGGAAGTTAGACGTGGAGGCCTCTCTAGTGTCGAGCTGTAAGCCAGCCATCCCCTGCCAGTCCGGGTCATGGCTCTGACCCTTTGCCTGGCTCATTTCTGATCCGCACCCACCCCCCTTCCCCAAGCCGGTCACCACCTTGCTGTTTTCCTGTTTATCTCACTGGTAGAACTTTCAGTTTGGCTCTCTTCCCAGCTACCACTTAAACTCTCATCCTTGATGGTCATACAAAATTGCCTTGGGCTGTTCTGAATAAATTTCCTTCCCTGTGAGTTGGAAGAACCTACTCATTGCCCCACCCTACAGGTAACCATATATTTTATTATTTAAATTGGGACACTTCTGAGAACAGAATTATGTTAGGACTAAAGGTATAAACTGGGGCTGTCTCCAGCACACTGGGTCATTGGTCACTGTAGGCATGTGGTCATTGGCCCAGATAGCTCCAGCTCACAACTGGAACTGAGACTCCCCTCCCCAGCCTAGCATCTGATCTGGAGGCCCAGGTTGGGCTCCTTGCATGGCGCATCCAGAAGTCAAAACAGAGGTCATCACTCCTTAGTCACTACCCTTGTTTTTTCACCCTCAGGCCTGTTTTTCTAGTTTTCTTCTTGGAGCCCCCTCAATTTCCACCCTAGAACATGCCTCCCCTAGTTTCCATTCTTCTGAGAATGGACTGGAGACTTTCTAAACCCATTTTCTCTGCTGCTTCAGGCTGCTAGCTGGGATGAGATGTACACTCATTTTCTCTGTCCAGGTCTAAGAAGGCTGTCTCCAGTCCCAGGCACCCTTGCATTGGCCTTACCAGGGCCTCTGGAGCTAGGAGGAGCTGGGCTTCTAAAGCTGGAGTCGAGCTGATCACCCTTCCAGCCTCTCAGGACACTAAAAATATACAGAAATATTGTTTGTTGCTTCTTTACAAAATTATATGCTCACACTTAAAAGATTCAAAGGACAAGATAAACACCCATGCTTTTTCGAAGAAAATTTTATAGATATTGAGATCAGGTCTCAAAATCTGAAAATAACATCCAGAAAACTTGCAATAAGACCCTACTGGGTTATTTTTACCAAAATAATAACAATGACTTCTTACTGGATTCAAATATGTTTTGTAGTACAGGTTCACAATTCCTTATCTGAAATCCCAAAAAACTGAAAACTAAAAAAAAAATTCCAAGTTTGTCACAAGTTTATTTCACAGCAAAACCTGATTTAAATAGACATGAAGCGTATAGTCTTCATTTATCCCACTTAGTGTGGATATCCATGTTTTACTACAGAAATATTAATATATTTGGTTACTTCCACAAACTTCAAAGGAGGCTATATGATATATGCACCATATTACCTGTTGAAAACACTTCTGACCCAAAAGTTTTCTGATAAGAGATTTTGGCTCTCTAGTATTATTTTGACTGTTGTTTTTCAATTAATAATCTCTACGAATTAGGCAAGCACAAAACCTCAAAAAAGATTCCAAACAAATTTGCCCCCACTTGCTTACTGCTTCCTCTATGGTCTGTAGTTTGGGAGCTATTCAGTATTTTTTAATTCTACATTTATTACCCTAATCCTTTGGAAAGAAAAACGTTGATTTAATAAATGGCTAATAAATAAATAAAAGTAGTGAATAAAATTTTGAACCCAGATCTCTCCTTCTGCACTGGTGTAACATGGAAGGAGGAGGAAATATCCTTTTACCATCATACATTAAAACAGAGTGGCAGTCCATTTTTATGTTGTGCTGAGTATCTAAGAAGTATGCTCATGGGGCCGGCCCCGTGGCCGAGTGGTTAACTTCGCACCCTCCGCTTCGGCAGCCCAGGGTTTCGCTAGTTCGAATCCTGGGCATGGACGTGGCACCGCTCATCAAGCCATGCTGAGGGAGTATCCCACGTGCCACAACTGGAAGGACCCACAACTGAAAAAATACACAACTATGTATCAGGGGGCTTTGGGGAGAAAAAGGCAAAATAAAATCTTTAAAAAAAAAAAGTATGCTCATGCCCTCCTGAAACATAACAGAAGCCTCCAGTCACAGCTTTTTCTAAATGCAAAAACTTAGGACCAGTAGTTGTGTGTCTTCCACTGGTTTAGGAAAAGGCTTTTCTGTTCTTTTTTCAAGGATCGTATTGTGCCTCAAGGCCAGGGGAGGGACGGGGAGGGGAATGTATTAAATATTTAGTTCTTTACTCTCTGACTTAACCTGTGTGGTAGACAGGCTCCCAGAAACCTCCAGTGATTTTTACCTCCTAGTATTCAAGCCTTTGTGTAGTCTCTTCCATGTCAAATAGGGTTGACCTATATAACTAGGAGAGATTGTATAGAAATGATGAAGTTTGACTTCTGAGGTTAGATCATAAAGACTTCGCAGTTTCTGCGTTGCCCTTTCTTAGATCACTTGCTTTGGGGAAGCTTGCTGCTGTGTAATGAGAACACTCAAGTGGTCCTATGGAAAGATCTATGTGGCAAAGAAGTAAGGCCTTCTGCCAAAAACCAATACTGAATTGCCAGCCACGTGAGTGAGCCACCTTGGAAGTGGATCCTCCAGCCACAGTCAAGCCTTCAGCTGACCGCAGCCCCAGCCAACAGCTTGACTTCAATTTCATGAGAAAGCTCAAACCAGAATAACCCAGCTAAGCCACTCCTGGATTCCTGACTCTCAGAAACCATGAAAAACAAAAGATATTTATTGTTTTAAGCTGCTCAGTTTTAGGGTAATTTGTTATACAGCAAAAGATAACAAGTACACCTGGAACTTTAGTCCAAGGAAGAAACATTGGTTTCTCTGATTATGAAGGTAATAATATATTCTTGTTGCAAATTTCAAACATAGATATAAAAGACCTGGAAAATGAAAATATTCTGTGATATCACCCCCTTTACAATCTGTGGCAAATCGTTTCAGATCTTCTCCATGCAAATGCTAATATGTGTATATATGTGTATACAAATACACACATTTGAGTGATTTTTTAATGCACATTGGATCATATTAAACATACTGTCCTGCAACTTGCATATTCACTTTAATAACTTACCTTGGCACATCTTCCATATACGTTCATATGAATCTATGTCATTTGTTAATATATCTCCACATATTTTGTTGTATGGACTTCTCCATTCCCTATTGGAGGGTATTGAGGATGTCTCCGATTTACAAAAATTCAAACAGTGAGACAGTTGCTAGCATGTGGGCAAATCTGTGGGCTATATTTTGGAAGCAGAAATGCTGGATCAAAAGCAGACACACTTAAAATTCTGATAGATATATCCAAATTAGCCTCCCCAAAAGTTGTAATGATGTATTTGCCCAGGGAATGTAAGTGTCTGTTTCCCTACACCCTCAACAGCACTGGGTATCCACAGTTTTTGTTGATCAGGTAGGTGAAAAATGACTCATTGCATTCTTTTATGTTTAATTGTTAGCCATCTTTTCAATATGTTTATTAGCTGCTTGTGTTTCTTTTGTTTGGAAACTATATTATTTGTCTTATTTGTTGATTTGTAAGAACACTTTGTCTATCCACATGTTAAGCCCTTTGCCTAAAACATATTTCATAGGAAATTTCCCCCAACTTATTCTCAAAACTAACTTTAACATTTTTTAACCATATTTGTTACTGTGTTTCACTTTGGTATCAGTGGCCCAGTTGATTTGGATTGCTACTGTTTCCTTCTAGTTTCCCGAATACTTTATTCACCGCATTCCCAGGAGCCGTGAGGTCCACCAGTCCTGGCTCTCCACAGTACTCACCACCTTGTACTCCATGTGGCTCTCCTTTCCCCTGACTCACCGAGTGAAGCCAGATTTGGTACGTATGGCCATCACCAAGGAGAAAAGTCACTCTCCTGTGGATCCTTCGGTCGTAACAGGACATATTGTCTTACACAGCCACCATTTGTCAGTGCGCCAGATACTGTAGTAGACCTTTAACTAACTAACCTATGCTAAAGTTTATCATTTGAATGCACTTTGCTGAAAGAGGTGAGAAATTTGTCTTCTTTTTCTACCTATAACTTGAACTCTGTTTGCCCTTTTCTGCCCCTTGTCTCGTGGTGATAAGCACTAACAGAGAGGTGTCTTTAGCCAATTTGTGCTCCTATCCAGCTGTGGTTCCTGAGCCAACATAATGTGCTTGCCAGCCAGAGAAGAGCCAGTTTTCTATTTCTTTTCAATACTCTTTTTGTTTTTGTCAAGACTCTGTTACCAAATATGGTGTGCAGTGGGCAGAATGTTATACACACTCCAGTTTTTGTAGGAAATACAGAAAATAGAAATATGAAAACTTAATTAGTGCACTGTGTTCAGCCTTACCTTCCTTATCTATAAAGGTCTTAAGTTCTCTGTGGTCTTTAGGGTGAAGTTGTATAATTAAATTCTAATTACACTTCAGTAGACAATGCGGAGCAGATGATATGTTATCACAGTAGTGTACACAGTTCTTAAATAATACTCTTATTCCTATTTAAGGCCGAATCCATTCATCAGCATAGCATGAAAGGAAACTCTTTACTTGCTTCCCATGTACACGAGTTCTGGCACATTGGATGTTATTCTCATGAATAGTTGGACAGAAATGCGTTTAGCTACAATGATTTTGAAAGATCTCTATCAGTTTGGTCATTGCCTTCCATCAGCTGGATTGCACTTCAAGTCCTTCCTTTGGATGAGAATTTTAAACTCTGAATTTTCAGCATGAGTAGTTTGGATTGTTTTCAAAAGATATAATTTACAAACAATGAAATGCACAGATCTTAAGTGAATAGTTTGACCACATGCCTATCAGGATATAGAACATTTCTATCACCCCAGAAAGTTTTCTCCTGCCCCTTCACAGTCAACCCAAGCAACGACTTTCTGATTTCTATCACCAGAGATTAACTTTGCTTATATTTATTTTTAAATTTTTGAAAAAATAAGTTCATCTTATGATCTCCAACCACATTTTTAGTGTAGCTTCACGAGAATTCAGATGTTTACCTACAAGATCATTGTTGCCCTGAAAGATTCAGTTAATAAACTCAAGACAAAATGGAAGGGAGAAAAAGGGTCTTCACATTTTAAGCTGGAAATGGTGGGTTTATATTTACTAAACCACCAGAGGCATAGCCGCTGTCACTGGCAACAGCCAGCTTGAGTGCAGTGACTCTAGCACTCTCGGGTGTTATGGCTCAGAAGGAAGTAATGACGTGATGGACGATGTCTGCCGTGGACACAGAGGAGCTCTCGTGCCTGGCCTGAGTATCAGATACCTCTGTAGTGGAAAGAGAACCGACAGGGCGTTGGAACACTTGGTCCAAGGCCCATTTTGGCTTTTATTTTATTTTAGTCATTTCCCTTCTGGGCTTCGTTCGTTCTTTAGCTTAAAATGAAAGGATTGGACTAGATGTCCTCTCAGTTTCCTTCTAACTTAGTCTAAAATTTTATGAGCACTATAAATTTGCTTGTAAAACATGGAAGGAAAAAGAACTATTGTGATATTTCTAAAGGAGTAAGAGGAAAAAAGGGGGAAATGTGAAATACTTATTTCCATTTTAAACTGAGTTAGTTAAAAAAATTATTTCAAACCTGAACATTATCCGATCAGCTGCTCTGATATGGTCGGCTTCACACAATGAATTCCCACTTAATGAAATCCCCTTTTACAGAGAAAAAAGTTAACAGTTGAGACCTTTTTTACTGCACTGAAAAGCTACAATATGCAGATCTCCCCTGTATTTACCCTCAGCTTTCTTATGACTTTTATCACCAAGCACTACTCCTTTATTTCTTTAAAAAAGTGAAAGAAAAACCCATTCTTAGAAAGGATGGCAGCATCACACCTTAAATTACTGGAGTTGTCTGGGCAGCCGGGTGCCTTTCTGCCTCACTTTAACTGTGTGCACCTGAGCTGGGAAGTCTGCTGCGCCATTCAGCCGTCTCCGGACCTCACTTTGTCATCTATAAAATGTAAACAAAGACACTTTCCTTACTGTTCCAGAGTGAGTGCTGAATAATAGAACGTTTTAATGTTTGTTAAATGGAAATCCATCTGGTATATAATCGCTACCATTTATTGAACAGTTATATGTGCAGACCTGGTCCTAAGTGCTTGCATTCATGCTGTATGAGATAGGCAGTACTGTTATTCACATGTAATGCATAAGGAAATTGAGGCTCTGAGACATGAAGTTACTTGCACAAATCAATAATGGAGGTAGGACTAGAATCCAGGTCTTTCTGATTCTAAAACCCAAGTCCTTAGTCACTCAACTGTGTGCCACCATTTCTGGCTCACACCATGGAAGATGTGTTCGTTCATTCAGACCAATTAAGAATTAATTAATACAGTACTTTTTAAATAAATTACATTAAACGTCATTCTTTCTAAATAATAGTATAAAATGAAAATATATCCTAGCAGCTCAAATTAAGTACCTGCTTTCGTAACAAATTTAACAAACACTGATCTAATTAAATAATAATAATAATAATAATAGTATATATTTCAAAATTAAATGTCATATGTATTTACCAAAATATTTTTAAAACAAAGTGGATAACAAAAATAATGGGGAATAGTACTACTAAGAAATATTATTACAGAATTTTATAAATGAGATTGGGAAAATTAAACAAATTCATATTTACCAATTTCCTATTATAAAAAATCATATGTAAAACCATTGTGAGAATATGACTATTTTATGTCTTAATTGACTTTTCGGATGAGATAATAATCTAAAACCTCAGGTTGTTTGTGAGGAAAAAGTGTGAAAATCTATTTACTGAGTGTATATTAAAATTCATGCTTGTTTCATCCAAACCAATTATTAGATGAAAAGTTTGTCTTAGAGAAAAATTATGAACTTTGTTTTGGAGACCTTAAAGCATTGTGACAGTAATTGGAAAGATGGTTTCTTCTTTTACAAGGTCATTAAATATTTTTAGGTGGTTCTAATATTCTGAACATCGTGTTTTTCAAGAAATATGGCTTTGCCAGGCATCTGTGAATAAAAATTCTAAGTTTGTAAGAGTATTCTTGAGTTTAAAAAGATAATGGGACCAAAACCAGATCAGTAGTTGCCAGCATCTGGAGATCGGGGAGGAATTGACTGCAAAAGGACCTGAAGGAACTTCTTTGGGTGAGAAACTGTTCTGTATGTTGATTGTGATGATGCTGGTTAGTTGATTGTGTGCGTTTGTTAAAACTCAGACCAATGCAGTAAAAAGGGTAAATTTTATTGTGTGTAAATTATATCAATAAATATGAATTTAAAAAAGATAAAGTGGGGGCCACCTGGTGGTGCAGCAGTTAAGTTCTCACGTTCTGCTTCCGCTGCCCGAGGTTCACAGGTTGGGATCCCAGGTGCAGACCTATACACTGCTTGTCAAACCCTGCTGGGGCAGGTGTCCCACATATAAAGTAGAGGAAAATGGGCACGGATGTTAGCTCAGGGCCACTCTTCCTCAGCAAAAAGAGGAGGATTGGTGACAGATGTTAGCTCAGGGCTAATCTTCCTCAAAAAAAAAAAGAAAGATAAAAGTGGATTAAAATGTGTATCATTGCCAAAAGCATCAAAACATTTGACTTCCAGTTGCCTTATGTATGTCATTTAACTGTCTTTGAGTAAAAGTGCTTTGGTGAGGCATTGCTCCCCTGTGTCTTGACACCTAACCACTCCAGTGTTTATGAGGCTTAGAGAAGAGGAGTAAATACTTGAATTGAGTTGACAGCATTTATCTAAAATTTCTGATATAAGATGCAGCACCTTTGTATTAGAAATCTGGGTCAGGGACCGTCAGTGGCAGCCAAAAATGACATGTTTCACAAATGAACTGAGATTTCTGGTCATTTCAATCACTTATTATTTTCTGTTTGTAACCTTGGAAGCAGTAAATAGAGTTCATCAAATTTGGAATGCTATGTTGTATGTCTGATTTGTGGATGAGTCTATCGTCCTCAAAGTGGTAGTTTTTAAAAGGACGTATCAAGTGCCTGCTGTGTGCTGCTTTTCTACTTGGATACCGAATAGGCCTCTGAAACTTTCCTGGTCCAAAACAGTAGATATTTCTTACTCTTTTCCCATTTTGGTAAATTTGCTCAAGTCAAATCCCCAGGAGACATCTTTGATCTTGTCTTCCACACCCTACTTCCCATGTTCGATAGCAAGTCCTGCCAACCATATCTTCAGAATTTATCACCCAATCTGTCCGTTTCTGTCCATCTACACTGCCACCATGCCATCCAACCCCCCTATGCACAATCTTCTGTCTGCCTGTGGAAGGAGTTCCTGACCCCCTGCAATTTCTTCACCACTTAACAACCAATGTGATTTTTAAAAAATATAAATTAGATATTGTTAATTCACACTTAAAATCCTCCAGTGGCTTTCTGTGCTCTTAGAATAAAGTCCAAACTTCTCAGTGTGGCCCGCATGCTCCAGCCTGGACCTGTTTCTTTGACCTCTTCTTCTCCTCTCTTTCCCTGGTTTACTCTGTGCCAGCCACAACTGCCTTTTTTTTTTTTAAACAAACCCAGCTGATTCATATCTCAGAGCCTTTGTACTTTCTGCTCCCTGTGCCTGGGATTCTTCACCCCTGATCTAAACATGACAAGCTCCTTTCTGTTCTCTGAGCTCAAATGTTACCTCCTTCCTAAGGCGTACCCTGACTGTTAGCACTTCCTCCAGCTCATGGCCTCATCCCTCTGTCACATTGCCCTGCTTTATTTTCTTCATAATATTAATCCCAATAAAAAAAATTATCTTTTTTGTGTATTTGTTTATTGTCATTCCATAAGACAGTGTGACTGCCTTGCTCATTGTACTTATGGAACAGTGCCTGGCATGTGGTACCCTGTCACTACATATCCTTGATGAATGTTCTGGTCACTGTGCTACTTACTTAGAGTGCAAGCATGAGTGAGACATGGGCCTTGCCGTCAAAGAGTTTGCACTCTTGTCGAAGAGACAAATGGGAAAGTAAGTATAACGCAGTATGCCAAGAGCCTTACTGGTGACAAATGAAAATTGCTGTGGGAGTATTAGAAGAGGATGTCAGTGGCTTGTTCATTCACAAATATTTGTCAAGGACCCTACTTTGTGCAGGACTTATACTGTGTGCAAGAGGTATAAAGGTAAGCACAGTAGACAGCAGTCTTGCCCACAGCAGTGTGCTTATAGTGGGACAGATCCTCTCTGGAGAGTTGGGTAAGGCCTCAGAGTGGAGACGACATTGAAGGAAAAGTAGATAAGAGTTAGTCAGAGAAGAAGGTCATTTTAAGAAAGTGAAAGTGGGCCAGCCCCGTATCCAAGTGCCACATGCCACGACTAGAAGGACCCACAACTAAAATATACAGCTATGTACTGGGGGATTTTGGGGAGAAGAAGGAAAAATTTTAAAAATAAAATCTTAAAAAAAAAAAGAACAGTGAAAGATTAATAAGTCAGTTGAGTGAGTCGTATAATATACATAAAGTTGAAATCTTTAGACTGTACCTTTATTAGTTGGCATTTTACATATTATATTTTATTGTTAGAAATTAATGGGATCTGGAACTTAACTCAGTGCAGTAATAAGATAGTCATCTTTACAATGCTAAATATTATAAGTACTGTTAAGATGGCATATTGGGCCTTTTTCTCTATAATCCCCACAAACAGGCTTCTTTTCATTAAAATCCACTAGAAGTTAAAGGAAATGATCACTTAAACATTTTATTGATTATCATTTTTTTCTATGAAGATGGGCACCTGAGCTAACAACTGTTGCCAATCTTTTTTTTTCTGCTTTTTCTCCCCAAATCCCCCCAGTACATAGTTGTATATTTTAGTTGTGGGTCCTTCTAGTTGTGGCATGTGGGAGGCCACCGCAGCATGGCCTGACAAGTGGTGCCATGTCTGTGTCCAGGATCTGAACCAGCAAAACCCTGGGCCGCTAAAGCAGAGCGCGGGAACTTAACTACTTGGCCACTTGATTATCATTTTGGTTTATGTGAATGGATCCCCCTAAAAGCCGTATTTTAAAAATATTTTAGAAAATTACCGTTTATTAAACTATTCCTATGTGTCACTATTCTAAGTACTTTGGATATGTTAACTCATTTAATTCTCCTAACAGTCCTCCGACATAGTCCTCTTTACCTGTCTTCCATAGGTCAGGAGCTCAAGGTCCAGAGAGGTCTAAGTAACGAAGATCACAGCGCTAGTCAGTGCAACATAACTCCAGTTCTTTAGAAACGTATCAGATTCTGCCAGAATTAGCTAACTTGCCCAGCAATTATAAACTTAAGTAGTTTTTTAAAAAATATCTGTATTGCAGCAGGCACTGAAAGAGATGAATAAAATATAGCCTGTGTCCTCAAGAACGTTATAATTAGTTAGCGTCAAGGAAAATGGAGTAAAGAAACAACAGGTAGGCATGAAAGAGAGTAATTCCATTGGAAAAAACCTCTTTAAATCAGAAAAAGTTCTTCTGTCTCTACAGCATACAGCTTATTCTGCTACTCAAGGTTCTTTTAAAAAGTATTTGAACACATCTTTTTTTTTTTGTATTTTTTAAAATGATTATAGAGTCCTAAGAAGTTGTAGAAATAATACTTAGAGGTCCATGTACCCTTAAATATAAGTCCATATGCCCTTATATAAGGTCCATCTTATGTTAAGTATTGTGCAATATTGAAAACAGAAAACTTATATTAGTATAGTACTGTTAACTAGACTACAGGCCTTATTCAGTTTTCACCACTTTTTGTATGCATTAATGTGTGGTTCTGTGTGTGTGTGTGTATAGTTCTATGCTGTTTATCCATGTATTTATTTGTGTAACTACCACCAAAATCAAGATACATAACTGTTCCATGTGCAAAGGAACTCCCCTGTGCTACCCCATCCCTGTCCTCTCCCAGCCGTTAATCTGTTTTCCATCTCCACAGTTTGTCATTTCAAGAGTGTTCTATAAATGGAACCATATAGTATGGAACCTTTCGAGACTGACTTTTTTTGCTAAGCTTAATGTCTTTGAAATCCATTCAGTTTTGTGCATGTATCAGTAATTCCTTTTTATTGCTGAGTAGGATTCCATTGTAAATGCCCATGAATGAGATTGCTGGGTCTGATAGAAAGTTCAAGTTTAGTTTAATAAGAAACTACCAAACTATTTTCCATAGTGGCTATACCATTTTACGTCTCACCAGCAGTGTATGAGAGATGATGCAGTTTCTCTGCCTTCTCTTTAGCTTTTGGTACTATCACTATTTCTTAGATATTTAGTGATGTACCATTCTGGTTTTAACTTGTATTTCCCTAATTGCTAATGATGTTGAACATCTTTTCATGTGCTTATCACTAATATCTCTTCTTCATTGAACTGTCTGTTTATGTCTTTTTCCCATTCTCTAATTGAATTGTTTGTTTTACTTTTGAATTTTGAGAGTTCTTTTGTATATTCTAGACATAAGACTTCTGTGCAATATGTTGTTTACAAATATTTTCTCCCAGGGCATAGCTTGTCTTTACCTTCCTAACAGGATCTTTCACAGAGCAAAAGTTTTTACTTTTGATGAAGTCTGATTTATGAGTTTTTTCTCCTCTGGTTCATACTTCTGTCGCCTCTAAGAACTCTTCACCTCGCCCTACATCCCAAGATTTCCTCACATTTTCTTCTGAAATTTTTATAGTTTTATGTTTAAATCCATGAGTCATTTTGAATCAATTTTTGTATAAGATGTGAGGTTTAGATGAAGGCTCGTTTTGGCTATAGATTTTTCAGCACAATTTATTTTAAAAAACTTTCTTTCCTCCATTGAATTGCTTTTGCCCATTTGTCAAAAATCGGTTGAAAATTTAAAAAGTAAAATCAGTTGGGTGTGTTTGTGTTTATCTATTCCTGGGATCTCTCTTCCATTGATTTCTGTGTCTGTCCCTCTGCCAGTAGCACACTGTTGTGATTGCTATAGCTGTACGCAGTAAATCTTAACTTCAGGTAGAGTGATTTCTCCCACTTTATTCTTCTTTTTCAAAATTATTTTAGCTATTCTAGTTCCTTTGCCTTTCCATGTAAGTTTTAGAATGTTTGTCTATATGTGCCACAAAATTTTGCTGGGATTTTTATAGGAATTGCATTATATGTATAGGTCAGTTTTGGAGAAATTGACATCTTTACTATATTGAATCTTCCAAATCATAGACATGATATGTGTCTCCATTTATTATATCTTCTTTTATTTCTTTCTTTAACATTTTGCAATTTTCAGCATATAGATCATGTACATGTTTTTTAAAATTTAATATCTTGTTATTTCACCTTTTTGGAATGGCTGTAAATTATACATGGTATTAGGATTTTAATTTTGGTCTCTACGTGTTTGTTGCTAACATGTAAAAATACAATTTATCTTTGTTTTTTTATCTCATATCCTGTGATCTTGCTGAACTCACTTATTAAATATAGGAGTTTTTTAAACAGATTTCCTGGGATTTTCTAAACAGTTGTGTCTTCTGCAAATTGTTATTAGTGCCATCAAGTTGATTCCGACCCTGTGTACAGCAGAGTGGAACCCTGCCTGGTCTATTTGTGCCATCCTCTCACCTTCTGGCACTATATCAGACAATGCACTGCTGCTATAATAGGGTTTTCATGGATAGTTTTTTTGGAAGTGGGTGGCCTGGTCCTTCTTCCTGGTCTGTCTTAGTCTGGAAGCTCTGCTGAAACCTCTCCACGGTGAGTGACCTTGGTGGTATTTTGAAATACCAGTGGCATAGCTTTTAGCATCACAGCAAGACACAGACACCATGGTATGACAACTGACAGACAAACAGGTGATGTGGTTCCCTGACTGGGAAACAAACCCAGGCCACAGGGGTGAGAGCACTGAATCTTAACCACTAGACTACCAGGGTCTGGCCCTTCTGCAAATAGGGAAAGTTTTATTTCTTCCCTTCCAACCAGTATATCGGGCTTTTTCCTTCTCTTGCCTGGCTAGGACTTCTGGTATGTTGAATAAGAGTGGTGAGAGCAGACATCTTTGTCTTGTTCCTAATTTAGGGTAAAAGCATTCATTCTTTCACCACTAAGTATGATGCCACCTGTAGGTTTTTTCAGTAGATGCTCTTTGTCAAGTTGAGAAAGTCTCCCTCTGTGTCGGTTAAGGTTCTCCTGACTGAGCCAGATCCAATAGGATAGGATTTTATTCAGCCTCTTTGTTCTACTCAGGTCTTCAGTTGATTAGATGAAGACCATCTGTATCAGGGAGGGCAATCTGCTTTACTCAGTCTCTACCAATTCAAATGTTACTCTCATCCAAAAACACCCTCACAGACGTACCCAGAATAATGTTTGACTAAATGTCTGGGCACCTGTGGTGCAGTCAAGGTGACACACAAAATGAACTGTCACAACCTCTATTCTTAATTGCTGAGAGTTTTTTCATGAATGACATTAATGAAAAATCAATGTCATTAATGATAAAATGAATTTTGTCACATGCTTTTTTTGCATCAGTTGAGACAATCCTGATTTTTCTTTAGCCTATTGATATGGTACATTACATTGACTGATTTTCAAATACTGAAACAGACTTGCATTCCTGGAGTAAATCCTACTGGGTCATGGTGTATAATTCTTTTTATATATAGATGGCTTTGATTTGCTCATAATTTATTGAGAATTTTTATGGTGGTATTCATGAGGGATATTGGCCTTTAGCTTTCTGTTTTGGACTGTCTTTGTCTGGTTTTGGTATTGAGGTAATACTGGCTTTATAAAATGATTAGGAAGTGTTTCAGCCTCTTTGTTTTCTGGAAGAGGTTGTTTAAAATTGATGTGAATTCTCCTTTGAGTGTTTGGTAAAATTCTCTAGTGAAACTGTTTGATCCTGGTGGGTTTTTTTCCAGAAGTTTTTCAGTTATGGGTTACATTTCTTTAATAGTCATAGGATTATTCAGATTATCTGTCTCATATTGGGTGAATTTTGAGTTTGTAGTTTTCAAGGAATTATTCCATTTCATCTATTGACACATTTGTCACACAGTTGTCAATTTGTCACACATTGTCACACAGATTGTCAAATTTGTGTGCATAGAGTTGTTTGTAGTATTCCCTTATTGTCCTTTTTTACAACTTTAGGATCTGTAGTTGTAGCCTCTGTTTCATTCCTGATGTTGGAAAGTTCTGTATTCTCTCTTTTTGTATTTATCTTGCTAGAAACTTAATTCTTATTGACCTTTTCAAAGAATCAGCTTTTAGTTTCATTTATTTTCTCTGCTCTTATCTTTATTATTTCCTTTCTTTTGGTTACTTTGGTTTCATTTTGCTCTTCTTTTTCTAGTTTGTTAAGGTAGAGGCTTAGATTATTGATTTAAGACCTTTCCTCTTTTCTAATGTAAGCATTTAGTGCTATAAGTTTCTCTTTCAGCATTGCTCTAGCTTCATCTTTCAAATGAAGATATGTTGTATTTTCATTTGGTTCTAAGTATTTTTTTATGTCCTTTGAGACTTCCTCTTTGATCCGTGGATTATTTAGAGTGTTTTGTGTAATTTCCAAGTATTTGGACATTTTTTTCGTATTGTCTTTCTGTTATTGATTTCTAGTTTGATTCCATTATAGTCAGGGAACATACTCTGTCTTCACATTTGTTGAGGTTTGGTTTATGATCCAGGATACTGTCTGTCTTGGTGAATATTTCATGGACGCTTGAAAAGAATGTGTATTCTGCTGTGGTTGTGTGCAGTGTTCTATAATTGTCTGTGAGATCCTGTTAATGGATGATGATGTTGAGTTCTATATCTTTGTTGATTTTCAATCTAATAGGTCTATTGATAGATACAAAAGACATGGAATATTTCGTTAGCTCTTCTAAAACCATGTCTAAATAGTCCCATTGATCTTGGCCCTTTGTAATGCATTCTGTGATCTTTTTCACCTCGTGTAATGTATACATTGATCCCACAGTAATACAATTTTAAGTACTTCTTGTAGTTCACTGTTTTGTATCTTGAAACCCAAAGATTTCTTCACTATTGTGTCTTCTTTAATTTCTCCTAAAAGTAGTAGTCTCTGAGTGAGTAGGCTGATCTCATACTCTCTAAAAATATAATCCTGAGGAGAAATTAGTTTGTTTCAAGGATAAGAAGAGAAAGTTGAATTCACGAGGTTGCTGATCGTTAAACCGAAGTAAGAGGACTGCTTATGTTTAGGGGGCAGGGAGAGCTGTAAAGTTCTTAAGGGTAAAGGCCATGTATTTTTGTGTTTCCCATGGTCCCTTCCTAGAAAAGTGCCTTCCACATATTTGTGGAATGACTTAAAAATAAGTGAATGAATACTGGATGATATGAGTCATCACAAAAACAAAGACGCCCACTCCCTAAACTGTGCTCTTCTCAGGCTTTCTTAAGAGGCTGAAAAACCAGAAGGGTTTCCTGAGTCTGCAGTGTTTGATTACTGGCTTCATTCCACCCTGGCTGTTCTTAAATGAAATACTGAAGGAAAGAACTCTGCATACGAAATGAAACCTAATTTAATTTTTAATCAAGTAAAAAATAAATTTCAGATTCTACATGTATAACAAATTGGAAAGAAATGGACCATTTCAGCCTAATACTCTGCCTCTTTGCCTGAAGCTGAAGCGGGTTTAATTCACCATGACCAATTTAGATGTATTTATTACATGTACACTGTGCTTTGTATGAAAGAAGGCCATTATTTTACTTAGTCATTTTTTTTTCCCCATGTTCCATACCCAGTTCGAGCTGTGAAATGTCTAAGTTCATAGCAGTAGCAAGTTGATGACATGGATAGTGGGTTATTGTCCATAAGTGGGATACTGTGCTTTTTTTTTTTCTAACTAGGTATTTTCTGTGGTGAGCTACAAACTGGGTGGTGCTAGGATTACCACTGTTAGCATAGTATATAAAATTTTTATTGGCCTATTGATTGACATGTGTTTGAAACATTAAAGAGAGTCAATTAACTTCTTGTGGATATGCCAGAACCCTTACAGGAACTTTGTTTTTCCCTTTAATTGCTGTTGGTTTGATTTTCTTTGTATAATGACTTTCATCTGGTATTATATTTTCTTTGATCAAAAACCTTTATAACATATTAACGGAAACTTAGCTAGATAAAGCAAAGGTCAGCTGACCCAAGATGCCTATTTATAAATGCAATAAAGTGAGAATAAGATTTTTCAGGCCAAATCAAATAAGAAACAATTAGACCACAGTTGTCTACTGCCTCATGTTTCCAGGATTAATGAAATCGTACTTGGGAGCCATTGGTTTAAGTTTGTTCAGTCCCTGTTCGTCTGTTGACCAGTTGTCTGTAACTCACTAAAATAATTCCGGGATGACTTTTTCCAGCATGTATTTCCACTCCGTACATGCGCTGTAAATTTAGCAACCTTCATAAAGATACAGAAGAACCAGCTCTATTGTACGTGCCTTTGGCAAGTCTGATGATGGTCAGAGTCTACTGTGAGAAGTGATTTTATGTGAAAATCCTCCCACATATCTGGTTTCTTATGACTGACAAACTGCTTTTCCCAGCTGCATGGTGAAATTACCAGCTGTGCCACTGACACGTTGGCTGAGTGACAACCTGTATTGTAGCTGCTTCCATCCACAAACGAGGTATTTAATTTAAACCTTGTAGCTTCTGTTTCACGTTTTGAGTGACCTCAGAACAAAATCTGTGTCAAAATTAGGCTGTGTATTATCAGTTAGAGATTGCTTTGAATTATCTCTGTTTCTCTCCAGTTTGGGGGACTCTCTGAAGCTTGAAAATGATTTTTCTTTCCTTTCTAAATTGATCCTTCTCCACTTGGCAAACATTATGTTTTTCCTCTCTGCAGAAGCCAGCGTGGCTTTGCCTACCGTTTTTCTCCCCGTTTCACTTTGCCTGCATCGCTCTCTGAGTTGTTGCTGTTCCAGCCTATCACAGGCACATAGGAGATCTGGGCCTGCTGGGGCCTCTTCCTTTCAAGGTGAAAGCTAGCATGTTTTCCCAGTGACACCGTTGTGGCTACGGTGAAAACAAAAACGAAAGTTGAAGGAAAAGGAATTCAGTTGTGAGAGGATACGAGTAAGGGAAGCGTGATAGAAACAAAGCTGTCTTCAAGAAAGAACTGATGTGTGGGCAGAGGCAGTGAACTTGGAGATACCTGGCCTTGTGGAAAGGGTGGCAGGAGGCACAGGTGGCTAAGTGAGAGCAGAGGGTGGGGAAAAAGAGAAAGGAAATCTGAAATGATCTTAAGTTTAGATGCATAAGTGATTCCTGGAACAGTCCATTTCACGACCTGTCACTGCCTGTTTTACAGTTTTGTGTGAATCAGTATAGCTCTATTTTTATAGCATCTGGCAATCAATAAAGTCATTTTTGTTTAGAATTTTTAACACATCCTTTTGGTCTGAGGGAAAAGAAAGGAGCACAAACAGAACGCAAATAATTGAGTATGGAATGAGAGAGCTTAGGAAGGGCTGCTGCAGTCCGAGTCAAGTGGCGTCATGAAGGGTTGGGACGCGTCTAGAACGACAGTTGGTATGGGAGTAGGTGGGGAGTTTTGAAATCTGAATGCAGCTGTGAATCCCGTGAGGAGAGGTAAGATGTGTGACTCGTCTTGGCAATCCCAGCGTCTGTTTAAGTGCTCGGGGCCTGTGAGAGTTCAGGAAGTATTGAAGGAGAGAAGTTGGCTAGGAGGGAAATGGGATGGGAAGAGTCAGAGAAGCTATTAAAACTTAGCCATGACTGCTTAGAGCTTTTAATTGGGGTGAAAAAAAATAGAATAGGAAAAACAAACATTGCCTGACTGCTCCTTGGTTAACTTTTGCACCCGCTGAATTAATCTCTGGAATTCATCTAAGGGTTTTTTTGATAGCGCGTTTCTGAAGTGTTAAATATTATCTTTGTCAAAGCAATCAAAAGGAAATGGCAAAAGTTTCTCTTTCAACTTAAGCAGTATACAGTTGCTTTACTTCATCTTTTTTTTGGTGAGATGAAATTCACATAATGTAAAATTAACCATTTTAAAGTGTACAATTCAGTGGCATTTAGTGCATTTACAATGTTGTGCAACCACCACCTATATTAGGTTCTAAAATGTTTCCATCAACAGTTGCTTTACTTTAATGTATTTAAGTGTCATGGACCCACTTAGGGATTCTTACTTTATTTAAAAAAAAAAAAAGATTGAAACCTAGGCAATGTTTTCTAACAGCCTTTGGAGACTAAATGCCATCTTTTTCACAGTCTGTCTTGAATTTCTTGTTTCCCTCCCCGTGAGCCGTTGGATAAAATGCACCTCTTTTTACGCTAGCGTTTCCTCTATTTTTTGGTGATTTCTTTTTCTCCTGGCCTCCTGGTATAATGTGTTTTTTTGGTTTTTTGGTTTTTTTTTTTTTTTTGAGGAATATTTGCCCTAAACTAACACCTCTTGCCAATCTTCCCCTTTTTCCTTGAAGAAGAGTCACCCTGAGCTAACATCTGTGTGAATCTTCCTCTATTTTGTATGTGGTGTAGATCCACACCTGTGAAGCAAACCTGGGCCGCCAAAGCGGAGCACACCAAACTTAACCAGTAGGCCACAGGGCTGGCCCAATTCTTATTTCTTGTAGCATGAATACACTGAAGCCTCCTGCTTATGGATTTCTTTTTCTAGTGCTAGACAAAGCTAAAGTTAAACCAGCTGCAGAGAGCTTATCACTTCTCCACATGGAGGCTGAGATTCAAGATTCCATTTATACCAGGACAGCATTTTATAGGAGGTGTAAGCCAAGTGCTTCTCACCTTCCTTAGAGCCTCTCCACAGGGTCAAAAGGGCAAACTCTGATTTTCTCTAAGACACATGGGCAAATCATTATATAAATATTCTTACAATTGGAGATGAGGAAACTCTGAACACCGTAGATTTACTAAGAGGAATGAGTAAGCACCTTACAAATTTCAAACATTGTTGTGGCTTACAGAAAAAGATATTTTGGCATTATTGTTTAGAGGAGTGGAGAAGACCCAATTAGAAACAGGTTAGGGAGCTTGAACTGGTATTCTCCACTCTTAAAAATAGCAGGAAGTTCCCTGCTGGTCAGACCTTTGAATTACAGAAAGAACATGTTGTGACTGATCATTCCTTTTAAGAAATGTGAATACCAGATTTATAAGTTTCATATGTTTATGATGTCAAAATTTCCATATTCTGCCAGAAAGAATGAAATCTGCAGTGGGATCAGAATTGTAGAATTGCAAAGGGCAGCAAATTCCACTTGTTAGGAGAATACCATTTTTGCATTCTTGGTCTTCCTGATTTCACATTTAAGCCATTTATACAAATCTTTGACAAAGCCATTTTAAAAAATGTTTACAGCTGACAGTTTATGAAAACAGGTTTGCTCTTATGGGCTAAATAATTACTTTTCTCTAAAGACAGGTGTCACGTGCTCAAATCTTCAAAGCTCCAGATGCTATTTTTCAAAAGTTTTGTTTACACAATACAGTATTTTGTAGATAAGTCTTGTTAGTGGAGGCAGTGCCCGGAGCTCAGGGGGGACTTGATCTGTTGTTGTTTTGTTATTCCTAAGCCAACTTTCCTGTGTCAGCTTTTCAAGGAGCCATGATTCATCTCTGTGAAATCACACAGGGAGAAAAAATTCCTCACTGCTCACTACCAATGGAGAAGAGAATTGGGGCCGGGTAGGAGCTGGGAGTGGGTGTGGTGTGGATTTCCCTCCTCTCTATGGGAACTGGACGAGACTTAGTAATGGCAGACTTCCAGTGTTCAGGTCACAGAAGAGTTCTCCATTTTTGTTATATAGGTTTCATCAAGATTTCACTGAGTATTTGCTTTATGCTTTTTCTTGAAATTTCCGTAGTATTGTTTTCTTTAGTTTGTATCCACTATACCTTAGTTGTGATACAGGAGAAAAAAATGCCATACTGGGAATCAGGAGGTTTTGGGTTTACTCTCAGCTTTGTCAATACTTCGGTGTGTGAGTTGAAGCTAATCAGTTAGCTTCTCTGAGCTTAGCTCCTCCTCCCTATCAAATGGGAATAATAAGAAGCCACAGTGGAAGGAGTAGAGATGTCAGATCTGCTTGCTTTTAAACAGGCCACTCCCTCTGCCAGGAAGATGATTTCCTACCATTCAAAACCACTAACTCCTGCCTGAATGGCTTGCGCTCCTTGGAGCTCCTGCACCTCGTAGTATCTTAGATATAGTGGATGCCCAAAACATGTTTTTTAAATTATGATGATGCCTTGGCCCTTAGAGTCTTTCTGGGGTTCCTCATGGTTTATGTAAGGAGCACCTGTCACCCATAACACACATTTGGAAAGCTTGGCTACTGTTCTATCACTGCCCTGTGCATTCTCTGTGGCCTTCTTCTCTCTTCTGTCTCTTTTCATATTTTGTTCTTTTTCTTCCTCTCCCTCACCTACGTCTCCGCCCACATTGGATCCATGTTGAAGCCCCTGCTTCCATCTTCTGAGATCCTCTCCCACCTTGCTTTCTTTATGAAGTCCCTGGGGTTTGGCCTGTTAAGCACCGCTCCTTTGCAGTTGCCGTGACCAGCTTCTACTGCAGGAATTCTGCTTCCCTTAGGCCTGTTGGCACATAGAACTTAATTTTAATTTTCAAGAATTCTCCTAATTTTTCTGTCCCTAAACCCACACATTCACCTTTGTTGTAAGAGCTTTCTTGCTCTTGACTATAGGAAGTGGATAGGCGTGGGTATGACTCATAAACGTTATGGGAGTTACATGTGTGAGAGCTTATGGATTATTGATGGACTGTATTCAAATGTGAATTGGATAAGATCTGTCTCAATGACTTTTCCTTTTCCACTTCAATGAGCCCTTTCTTTTTAGTTTAGGACCAGCGCTCATCAGGCTTCCTGCCTTCTCTTTTTTGTCAGCTAATTCTGAAGTAAACTGATGATCCTTGAGCCACAGGTAAATAAAAACATATTCTGTCACACAGAATCAGAATGTCACATTTTCACATAGAATCAGAATTTGGACCACATAGTTGTTTAAGGCATTTCACATTGCACAAAAACCCATATTCCTGGCTCTTTTTGAAAAATCAGAAGGGCAGATGACTGCAGGGTGGATATTAGCCGGAGCCGAGTAGTGACTGCCCTGTACAGGATATGCGCTCTCTGTGGTCTCTTACTCTGGATGTATCATTTATATAGGTTCCCTGAGTGGAGCATGTTTCTGTCCAAGCCTTCAGACGTTTTCCTGAGGACCTTAATGGGTGGTAGCAGTACATAGAGGTGGCTTGTAGGCCTCATACACGTCATGGAGGACTAAATGCAGACCGTATAAGTGAAGGCAGTGGGCTTACTGTGCACAGTAGCAAGACAAACCTGCTGTCCCTGAACCCTTCCTCTTTAAAGTCCTGGAGCTGCAACTGCTGTTGTGGCAGAATAGTTAATATTTATTAGACTATTTATATCTTGGTGGATTTCTAGATACAAAGATCATTGTGTATCCTCATAGTCCCCTCCCTCTTTTTATTAGAACAGTCATATTAAGTCAATCCTGGTGGGGAATCTACTTGCACACTTAGAATCATAAACTTTTATAGATAATACCTTAGCAATTATTTAATCCTACATCCTCTTTTTAAAGTTAAGATAATAGAGCCAAGAGGGGGAATGCTTTGTCCAGACTCTTAGAACTAATAGCAAAGCACAGATAAAAACCCAGTTCTTCTCCCTCCCAGCTCCAGGCTCAGCTCTAGACCACAGTACAAATGAAACTTAGATTTCTCTCCTCTCTAAGGGTAACCTTAGAGTTGGAGTAGAAGAAATGGGCTTGGGCACCGAGCATACTAGGGTTCAGAATCTAGGTCTGCCATTCTGATATTTGGGCAAGCTTAAGTGAACTATTTAATCTCCATAAACTTTCTTTTCCTCATCTGTAGAACAGGGACCATAATCCCTACTTCATGGTCTTATGTGAACATAATCAGTATGTGCATAAAGAGCCTTCGTAGTAGGTTCTTAGATCGCTCCCCACCCCTTTGTCACTAGGTTAAATATTCTTTTCCAAAAATTGAGAGACTAACAAGGAGTTAATAAATATTTTAAACTTAGGCCAAGGAATGTCTGCACAGTGCCCGACGTTGATGATGTGGTATGTCTAACTGTTTTCATGTTGATTTTCATGCCATAGTGAGCCCCTTCAGGCATGAAAACAACCAAGGATTATTTGCTTCTCTGTTCTTTCTTTTTTGGCCCTCTTGTTCTGTTTTCATCACAGACTCCGGCCCTTCCAAAGCAGTCTGTCAGGAATTACCTGGTTCTCAGCTCTCTCCTGCTGGACCACCATTCAGGGACATCCTCCTGAATCTCCCCTTTCAAGGTGGAGCTCATGGGCATGAGCCCGATTCTCAGTTAGACCATTCATTTCCTCATTTTCTGGAAGCATCTTCTGAACTTTGTCTCACGCTATCACTCCATGCAGATCTTTCACTCCTGTGAACTCTTCTTGAACTTATAGGTTAACATTTAGTTGTTCTCTAGTCATCTCACTTCCGTTACATTTCTCCTCCCCCAAATTAGATTGTGAGCACTTTAAGGGCCAAAAACTAAGTCTTTTGGCTTTATTATTATCCCCCATGGAGCTTAGCGATGTGTTGGGTGCTTAGAGAGGTCTTTGATTAATAAGTGGATTTTAAGAAACTGGAACACACCATGACAAAAATTAGCGGCTCCTGATCTCAGCTCCCTGCAGAACACTGCACTGCCTTTCTTCTCTGTCAGTTAAATATCTCCTCCTTCGCTACCACCCTTTTTTCCTCCCTAGGTCCCACTGAGAGGTAAATGGAGTTTAGGGGACCCTTGAACCACCTCCTGGGTCACCTTTGTTACTGTGACTCTCTCTCTGTCACCACCAGCCGAGTGTGCCCTGTCCTCTTAGTTATCAAAGAGCGTGGGAACTTGGACCTCCTCTTCTAAGAGTGCCGTGGCAAGTTTAAAACTGTGCAAAGCTCTCTTCAGATTAAAGAGGATTAGGAAACATAACCAAGACTTAGGAACTCAGGGCTTCCTCTGCTGCCATTCCGCCAAAATGCCCACTTGATTCTAAGGGATAATGTTATTCATTGAATTGTTTTTTTATTTTTTAAGAGGACCTGCAACTATCACTTTAGAGTTGCTTTCTTATGCCATTTCCTAGGATCATAAAACCTAAATATCAGAACAAGGTTTTACTGATTATCGTCTAAATATCTATCTGTTGAAGTTACTTATTTCTGAATTTGTTATTGTATAAGCTTGTTATTTACAAATAAAGATCATTTGTAAATAAATTTACAAACAGTTGTAAATAAATAAATTATCCACAAATTTGTTATTATTTTGCATTGACTGACTGCTGTGAGCTGAGACCTGAGCTGGGCACTGTGGAAGATGGAGATGACTATGATAAAGTGGATGGCAGTTATGCTCACAAGAGTCTATCATCCAGGAGACAGGCATGGTCCCAAGTCCTAGGCTAGGATGGAGGGATCATGTGGACCAGGAACTGAACTGACCTACCTCAAGGTTCGATACAGAAGCACGAGTGTGACTATTTGGAGGCGTTTTATTTCCCAGGCCCTCTTTAGGAGGTAAGAGCAAATTAATTAACCATTATTCCATTATTCCCGGCTGCACAGACTGCATAGTGAAGAATATAGCATGAGGGCTCAGGGTGTCTGACAGTATAGTTCCAGAAGGCAGGAGCAGCAAATGCACTTCAGAGAGCCCAGAACAAGTAGCCCTTTAGGTCAGTTTTTAAATCAATAACAGATCGGGCACTACAAGAGGAAGCCTGTTTCCCAGCCAAACAGTGAACAATGCTAGAAGCCCAGGCTCCCACAGTCTCCGGGGAGTAATGAGAACTTCTTCAGTAATCAGCCAATTTGGATTTCAGAGAATGATTCTAAACACAAAATGGTAAAAGTTGGGTAAAGTAAACCAAACCATTGCTTCATAGACGAATCGCATAATTAAATTAGAGAAGCATAAAGTTAGAAATGCTGGAGGGTTTTTTGTTTTATTTTTTTAAGGAAAAATGATTTAAAGGCAATACTATTAAAATAATAACTCATGGCTAAAAATATATGCTGAAGCGTTTATCTCTCTGGGGACATGAAAACAGTATCATATCCAAGTTGGAGTCTAGTCCCCATTAGAGCAATAAATTAGTTTTGGAACTCTGAAGTATTTGTTTGATTTCTTTTGTCTACATAGCTAGTGCAGATTTAGGAGATTGTTTCTTTTAGTTGTTGGCAAAATGCTGTAAATGTCAAGTTCTTGTTGCTGTATTTTTATAATAAAGTACAGAAAACTTAGTTCCATCAAAAGAAATGGAGGGTTAGGATAAATTGTGAATAAACAGTAGTTTTTGGTCAAGTTAAAATACAGTCTATTGTTTATCCTGTACTGGAAAAATGAGACAATTCTATATTTATACCTATAGAGCAACCCTTATATTTGTGATGAGAGGGACAGATTCTTCTGGATTGTTTTTTGTTTGTTTTATTTTGTTTTGTTGTTTAATCAACAGTGCAAACACAAGAAAGAGTTGAACGGCATCTTAACAGATTATACTTTTTCCCTGTGATATCACTTTTGATCTTTAAGGTAATTCCAGCTTTAAGGGTCTTTGATTCGCTGATTCTAAAGTACTGTACTAGGAAATTCCACCAAAGCAGGGCTGCCTGGAACAGGCCCTGTTGGCCCTGGAGCGTAGATGTTCTCAAAGGGAACCCAGTATATGATGATGGAGTATGTGACTAACTTGCAGAGTACTGCCTGATCAGAGGTACCTCAGAACTTTCCCTAAGTCTGCTAACACAGCCTTGGTGACCACCAAATGTGCCATTTGTATTTCTGAGTAACAAATATGGAGAACTAATTACTATTTAATGAGCAGCAAAATCCTACTGGGCTCTACTACAATAACATGGCAGCTTGTTCTAATAAGACAGAACAACTGTAAAATAGTTCATAAAAGTTTAGATCCAGCTCCACTTCTGACTGAGTTGAATGGTATTATTTCCCTAAAGATTTTGGGTTACAGTGACATTCACCAAAAAATCTAAATCATGTTTACATGGAAGTTCATATGATGAAACGCTAATTAAATTTGGTTAAATGTTTCAATTATTTTCACTTTTTATCACTTTTACTCATTAAAAGTGAACACTAAAACACTTAGTAATCAAATTTAGTTTTTTAATTACAATAATAAGGAATAATAAAGAATCTTAATCCTATTTTATATGGAAGTACTTGAGACCTTCAGGTTTCTAGGCTAATTTAGATATCCCCACCATCTCTCATTATTTCCTGACTTGGCTTTCTGATCATAGTGTGGCCAGATCAGCACACAGTATTCGAAATATATGGTCAGAATGCTTCCTCTGACTTTATTCAATTTCTTTGTTTAATATAATAGAGAACTTTGCTTGTTTTTATTTCTGCTAGGCCCTGTTGGAACTGGAATTTTATTTTCCAAATTTGTAGTACTTTTCACTAAATATGGAATGATATTCTGATATTTTTTTCCCTTCTAATCAACAAGCACTTTCTTTTCTTTGTAGAACTTAGTAATGGCAAAAAGAACTAACTCATCCTTGTGGTATTTTCTAAATCCATAATACACAAATGAATAGTTACATGGCTAATAGAATATCAGTATACAGTAGCTT
This sequence comes from Equus quagga, assembly GCF_021613505.1. Classification (NCBI taxonomy): domain Eukaryota; kingdom Metazoa; phylum Chordata; class Mammalia; order Perissodactyla; family Equidae; genus Equus; species Equus quagga. The sequence continues at coordinate 29,340,208 of NC_060284.1, read as the reverse complement.
CTTGTTTCTTTCTCTCACTTTTTTTAAAATAGATTTTATTTTTTTTAGTGCAGTTTTGGGTTTACAGCAAAATTCAGAAGGCACAGAGATTTCCCAAGTACCCTCTGCCCCGACATGTGCATAGTCTCCCCCGTTATCAACATCCCCTGCCAGAGTGGTACATGTGTTATAATTGATGAACCTACATTGACACATCATTATCACCCAAAGTCTGTAGTTTACATTATTGTTCACTCTTGGTGTTATACGTTCTATAAGTGTTGACAAATGTATAATGACGTGTATCCACCATTATAGTCTCAAACAGAATAGTTTCACTGTCTTAACATCCTCTATGCTCTGCTTATTCATCCTTCCCTCCCCCCAATCCCTAGCAACTGCTGATCTTTTCACTATCTCCATAGTTTTACCTTTTCCAGAATGTCATATAGTTACAATCATGCAGTTTGTAGTCTTTTCTGATTGCCTCCTTTCACTTAGTAATATGCATTTAGGGTGCCTTCAAGTCTTTTCATGACTTAATAGATCATTTCTTTTTATTACTGGATAATATTCCATTGTTTGGATCTACCACAGTTTGTTTATCCGTTCGTTACTGACAGACGTCTTGACTGCTTCCAAGTTTTGGCAATTATGAATAAAACTGCTATAAACATCTGTGTTAAGGTTTTTGTGTGGATGTAAGTTTTTAGTTCCTTGGGTAAATACCAAGAATGCAATTGCTGGATCATATGGTAAGAGAATATTTAGTTTTGTGAGAAAGCACCAAACTGTCTCCCACAGTAGCTGTACCATTTTGCCTTCCCATCAGCAATGAATGAGAGTTCTTGTTGCTCCACATCTTCATCGGGATTTGATGTTATCAATGTTCTGGATTTTGGCCATTCTTGTGGGTATGTACTCGTATCTCGTTGTGGTTTTAATTTGCCTTTCCCTAATGACATATGATGTGGAGCATCTTTTCATACATTTATTTGCCATCTCCACATATATCTTTGATGAAGTATCTGTTAAGATCTTTCTCCCATTTCCTAATTAGTTGGTTCATTTTCTTATTGTTGAGTTTTAAAAGTTCTTTGTATATTTTGGATAACAGTCCTTTATCAGATAAGTCTTTCACAAATATTTTCTCCCAGTCTGTGGCTTGTCTTTTCATTCTCTTGACAGTGTCTTTGAAGAACAGAAATTTTTTATTTTAATGAAGTCCAACTTATCGATTATTTCTTTCTTACTTTTGGTATGGTATCTAAAAAGTCATCATCAAACCCAAGGTCATGTAGATTTTCTCCTGTGTTATCTTCTAGGGATTTCATAGATTTGCAGTTAACATTTAGGTCTGTGATCCATTTTGAGTTAGTTTTTGTGAGGGTCAAGATTCATTTTTTTGCATGTGGATATTCAGTTAGTTGTTCCAGGACCATTTATTGAAAAAATTATCTTTGCTCCATTGTGTTGCCTTTGCTCTTTTGCCAAATAGCAATTGACTATATTCATGTGGCTCTATTTCTGGCTCTCTATTCTATTCTTTTGATCCATTTGTCTGTTCTTTCACCAATACCACACTGTCTTGATTACGGTAGCTTTATAGTAGTCTTGAGGTCAGGTAGTGTCAGTCCTCCAACTTTCTTCTTCAATATTATGTTGGCTATTCTATGTCTTTTGCTTCTTCATATAAACTTGAAAATCAGTTTGTGAGTACCCACAAAATAACTTGCTGGGATTTTGACTCGGATTGCATTGAATCTATAGATCAAATTGGGAAGAACTGACATCTTGACAATATTGAGTCTTCCTATCCATGAACATGAAATATCTCTTCACTTATTTAGTTCTTTGATTTTGTTCATCAGAGTTTTGTAGTTTTCCTCATATGGATTTTGTACGTATTTTGTTACTTATACCTAAGTATTCCATTGTTTGAGTGCTAATATAAGTGGTAATGTGTTTTTAATTTCAAATTCCAGTTGTTCAATAGGAAAGTAATTGCCTTTTCTGTGTTAACCTTATATCATATAACCTTGTTATAATCACTTATTAGTTCAAGAAACTTTTTGGTCAGTTTTTTCAGATTTCCTACATGGACAATCATGCCATCTTTGAACAAAGACAGGTTTGTTTTTTCCTTCCCAATCGGTACACTTTTTATTTCCTTTTCTTATCTTAGTACATTAGCTAGGACTTCTAGTACAATGTTGAAAAGAAGAGATAAAAGGGGATATCCCTACCTTGTTCCTAATCCTAAGGGGAAAGTGTCTAGTTTCTCACTAAGTATGATGTTAGCTTAGTTTTTTTGTAGATATTCTTTATCAAATTGAAAACGTTCTCCTGTATTCCTAGTTTTCTAAGAGTTTTTTATTGTGATTGGATATTGGATTTTGGCAAATGTTTTTCTCCATCTATTGATATAATCATGTGATTTTTCTCCTTTAGCCTGTAGATGTGATAGATTATATTAATTGATTTTTGGATGCTGAACCAGACTTGCATACATGGGATAAATCCCATTTGATTGTGGTGTATAATTATTTTTAAACATTGTTCAATTCAGTTTGCCAATATTTTGTTGAGGATTTTTGCAGCTATTTCATGTAGTTTTCTTTTCTTGGTATTAGTATTGATTTTGGTATTAGGGTAATTCTGGCCTCATATAATGACTTAGGAAGTATTCCCTCTACTTCTATCCTCTGAAAGAGACTGTAGAAAATTGGTATAATTTCTTTTTTTTTTTCTTTTTGCTGATGAGGATTAGCCCTGAGCTAATATCTGTGCCAGTCTTCCCCACTTTATATGAGGGTCACCACCACAGCATGAGTGATGAGTGGTATAGGTCTGCACCCAGGATCCCAACCTGTGAACCCAGGTCGCCAAAGTGGAGCACGCAGAACTTAACCACTGTGCCGTGGGGCCAGCCCCAAGAGAATTGGTATAGTCTCTTAAAAATATAGAACACTTAGTGAATTTGCATGTCATCCTTGCACCATGGCCATGTTAATCTTCTCTGTATAATTCCAGTTTTAGTATATGTATTGTCAAAGACCAAAAAAAGACATTTTCACCATTGAAAATGTCCTGAATTCACCGGTAACCAATTTTTGCAATCTCTTTTGGCTTTTTAAAGTACAACTTAACTGTCTGTCACTGGTAAAGATGGCTGGATTTCAACTTTATCCTTTAGTGAATGGACTACATTGGATGTCATACTACAATATAGGTGTACATACTGCTTTCGAGCAGGGGGTAGAGGTGACTGAGGACATGTCTAGGCTGAGTCCTGTATTTCTGACTTGGGTAAATGAGTGAAATGAAGTTTAGCTTTAGATACATGCTGAACTTCAGCCGACTCTGGAAGTGGAGATGTCCAGTAGGCTAGTGGATGTACTGTCAAGCTCAGAGAACAGTCAGGACTGTGAATGTTAATTTGGCAACAGTTGAAGGGAATGATTCTTTGAGAAAATAGAAATGTAGGGAGAGCTTTCCTATGCAAAGTCTGTTCCAGAAGCTAGAGTTAGAAGCATTGGGAGGGGGTATCTAGGAGGAAGAAATGTAAAGCCAGGATGGCAGTGAGAGTACAAGAGAGAATTGGTTATTAGAGGCACTAACCATAAAATGATTATATTTTTCTTCTTTTCGAATGTGGAAGTCTCATTCACGGATCAATTTATAACTTCAAATTTATTATTGCTATTTCTGATTATCTGGCTTAACAATTTCAGATGCTCATTAAAGTCCAGAGACTGTAATTCTTTTTAGCTTTTTATTTTGGAATCGTTTTAAACTTACACTTAGCTCTTTACTGTGGAATCATTTTAAACTTACATAAAAGTTGCAAAAATAGCAGATAATTCCTGTATATCATTCATCCAGCTTCCATTAGTGTTAACATCTTATATAACCATAGTACAGTTATCAAGACTGAGACATTAACACTGGTACGATACTATTAACTAAGTTACAGCCTTTATTTGGATTTTGCCAGTTTTTTCACCATTGTCCTTTTTCTGTTCCAGATCCAATTCAGGGTCGCACATTGCAGTTGGTTATCAGGTTTCCTTATTCTCCTCTAGTCTGGGACATTTCTTCAGTCTTTCCTTGTCTTTCATAACCTTTATAGTTTAGAATAGTATTGATCAATTATTTTACATACAGAGACTACAATTACATGATCACATAGTGGGATTCATTCTTTGTTTCTAAATGAAAGGTTGAGTTTTCTAAAGAAGACTGGATTTCATGTTTGTGAAAATCCTGGTATTTACATTTTAGCAAGTTGCGATTATTGTGCCTTCTTACTTTCTTGAGGATCTGTCATTACTGGGAAATTCCTTCCTCCTTCACTGCAAGGAAATGATATGTCCTCTGTTCTGTTTACCGTAGCAGTCTCTCTGGCTCCAGTAATGATATGTGAAGATATGTGAAGTATCAGAAGAACAACTTACTGGTTGCTGTATATAGTTCCTAAATTAATAAATTTTTATTTTAGAAGTCATCTTTAAAAGCCTTACACATTTTCCTCAGAAAGCTGAAGATAGAATTACTGTATGATCCACCAGTTTCACTCCTAGTTATACCCAAAATAACTGAAAACAGGGACTCAAACAGATACTTGTACACTAGTGTTCATAGCACCATAGCCAAAAGGTGAAAACGACCTGTGTCCATCAACAGATGAATGGATGACAAAATATACATACAATGAAATATAATTCAGCCATAAAAAGGAATGAAATACTGATACATGCCGCACCATCTGTAAACCTTGAAAAACATTATGCAAAATGAAATAAGCCAGACAAAAAAAGGATAAATATTGTATAATTCCAGCTATGTGAGGTTGCTGGAACAGGCAAATTCATAGAGACAGAAAGTAGAATAGAGATTACCAGGGGCTCGGAGGAGGGGGTAATGGGAAGTTATCATTTAATGGGTACAGAGCTTTTGTTTGTTTGATGAAAAAGTTCTGGAGATGGTTAGTGGTGACAGTTGCCATTGTAAATGTACTTGGTGCCGCTGAACTGTACCCTTAAAACTAGTTAAAAGGGTAGATTTTGTTATGTATGTTTTACCACAACTTTTAAAAAGCCTTATACAACCATAAATCTCCTGCCCCCACCCCCATTTGTTGGATCATTTTAATTCAATATGTAGTTTTTTTCACATTTCACAGGTTAAATTTTTTCTGAGAAGCCTTAAATAGCATTATCATAGTAAAGTTGACATTATAAAAATTGTATTTCATCTATCATTAGAAATTTGAAAAAATTTCCTCTCTATTTGAATGTGAATAAGATAAATTCTGATATGGTATTGGATTAGTTATGAAGATCAATAATGTTAGAAACATAAGCTTATGGTCATTAGAGGTTCATTTTATCCTGTTGGCTTGGGTTTTGTGAGGGACGCTCATGTCAAGTTTAGCCTCTGAACAACCTACCTGCAGAATATACCACCCACATTCATCAAACCTCCTGACGTTATGCCTCGGATTCTCCAGAACTGAGAACGAGTGCAGATACCTGCTTAACTGTAGGCACTCTAGGGGCTAGGGACAGGCGGAATAAGGAGATCCAGACTCATGACGTGATTTGCTGGCTTGTTCAGTCTCATGATTGGCAGCCCCAACATGCAATAGGGAAGAAGCAATTTTCAAAAGAAGGGAATACTGGGCAAAACAAAGATTGATGTCTGCCATACCAGGTCATTTCATTAACTCATTCAACGGCTATTTGTTGAGCGTCCGTTATGTGCTAAGCACTGTTCTAAGGGCTGCGGATACCTCAACTAACAAAACAGGCAAATATCCTTCCTCCCATGTAGTTTGAGCTGGTCTGTTCAGCTGTAAAAGCATGTTAGAACTTGGACAGCCAGCAGATGTGACATAAAGTGCTTAGACCTCTGAGGCTAACCTGTCCCTTATTTTTTGGTCAATTCATTGAAGTCATTGCATTCATGGAGGATAGCAAGCTAGTATTCATGCCAGAGTGGTGTCCTTTTGCAGAGTTCTGCTGTAGCTTCCAAAGGTTTACCAGTGGATGGTGTCACTGTGGCTTAAGAGTCCTTAGCATCTAGAATGAGGAGATGAACTGGTACTGTTTCAGCCCCTGGGGACAGTGTGTTGGTAAGAGCCAGTCAGGTTATTGCTGGATTTCAATCTCAAACCAAAATCAGGAGCCTGGATGGAATTATGCTTGGTGGGGCTCAACCTGAGGTTCACTAGACACTCAGGAGTGCAGGGGCTTTCCACACACACACCGGATGCAAGGTTAATGCAGAAATACTAATTCCAGTTTACAGGCCAAGCTCCTGAAAGAGTTGTATACCTGCCAGTCTTGGTTAGATTGACTTGGGACATGGGCAGGGCCCAGTCTGTTAAGAGAAAAATGTCTTCACACAAGAAATGACTGTAGGATGGTGGTAAACAGATGCTGTCAGCAAATAAAAATAATTTTTAGTATTTATTAGCCAGACCCACATTTTCATTTACTCCTCACAACAAAACAAACTAGGGAAAAAAACTGTTTGAGATCAGACCTCTAGTTGCAAGTATTAAAAAATTCAGATTTAACTTGCTTAAACAAAAAAGGAAAATTTTTCAATATTGGCAGTACAGTGATGATTAAGACAGATCCCCCCTGCTTCCTCCCTCATCCTGGTCTCACTGTGTGGAGCCATAACATTTTCCCCTTTTTGGGATATTAAGAAATATAGTTATATATTTCAGCTCTGGAAACCACATTCAGTTCTAGGCATCACACTTTTAAAGGGCCACTGACAACTTGGAGCATGTTCAGAGGAAAATGACCCAGATGGTGAGGGAATATGAAATCAAGTTGTATGAGAAACAGTCAGAGAAGTAGGGAGATTTGGCCTAAAGAAAAGAAGATTAACCAGAAAGTATTACAGACTCCACAGTTTTCAGATTCCCAAAGACACTACATAGGCTAGGGATTCATCCTGCTCTGCCCACTGGAGCCTCCCAGAACAAGGGCTACTGTTGGGGAGATACAGGAAGAACATCAAAGAGAACTCGATAAAAATCAAAGCCATGCCAAAGGAGTGGACATCATTGGAGGCAGAGCCCAAGCCCCACATCTCTGGAGTTATTCTAACAGAGGACATCAGTCGGCGCCTGCTCACATCCTTCCTCCCTGAGCTTCCCAGCTTCCCCAGGGCCAGGGGCATCTCTTTCCCTTGTTTTCCCTTGTGTGTACTTTGACCTCGCTGAGGTGCTTCCATGGTTTCCTTTGTGTTTTAGTTCCATTTATGTATCTGTCTGTCTCTCACTAGTGATTGTCAACCCTTTCAACCTAATGTCTTCTTTTTATGGCAAATATTTTGTAACATGCGCTTTCTTATCCTGAAATGAAATTCATAGTTAATGTAACATACCTATGCAGCACATGATTCCAAAATGCAATGTAATGCCCTAGTTGTAATAAAAAGGAGAAGCAAAAAGAAAGTGATTTATAATCAGATTACATGTCTTACGTTATCTCCAGGCATGACCACACCAGGAGACACAGTCAAGTAGATAGATTTGGGATGTGGCATCTCCATGTTCAGGATGACTACAGTGCAGACAGATGCAGGGGCGTGGTGTTGGTACCTCAAACACTGTGAGTGAGTTTGCTGCCTGTGACTTTCTTTTCTTTTTTATTTTCCAATTTACCATTTTAACCACTTTTAAGTGTACAGTTCTGTGGCATTAAACACATTCACTTTGTTGTGCAACTGTCAGCACCCTCCATCTCCAGAACTTTTCATCTCCCCCAGCTCCTGATATAATTTTCATGAATGGTGAACAGTTCTTGGTAAAGGTCCAAACAAAACAAAGTACAGTCTTCCCTTGATTTCCATGGTAGTTCTGTTTGGAAAAATTCAGTATATATATAAAACATGCAAAAACATATTTTGTCTTTCTATGTAAAACAGAATTAGTTTCTAAGCTCAGATAATTATAAACAGATTATCACCATGTGGATGTCCAGTAGAGCATAAAATAGTGCTTTTTTGTATTAAACAGCCCCAAATATTGCAGAATGTCTGTATCCAGGGCACCTGTCCACTAAGTGAAAATAGCACCCCTCAGTCACTATAACACGAGAAATGGTCTTGTTAGTTCCCTGATATGTTGCAACCATTTGGAACCAGACTGTATAGTACATGAACTCTGGGAAGGCAAGACCCAGTTTTGTTCTCTTTTAACTTCCTTAGTACCTGGTACAAAAGGCACTCAGTGTTTGTTGAAGTAGAGAATGCAGTATAGAGTTTGCCCAGATATCCCTCAAGTGTTTGTAACTCAGCTTTTCTAAAACTGACATAAGGTATCGTCTTCCTCTTCTCTGCCCATGCTCCTCCCCAATTTGTCTTACTCCTTCATTCTCAGTCTTTACAGTAGTCTAGAAAGCTAGCAACTACGATTTATCTCCCTCACTGCACACATCCAGTAGGTCCCCAGACCATAAAGCTTCTGCCTTTCCTAACTGTGGCGTCCTCTTTCCCCTGCTCCAGCCTCCCTTTCTGTCTTCATCCCAGCTATTGGAATAGCCTTGCTTCCCGGCCTCCATGTCCCCCCACAGTGAACTCTGAACTTTCCACCAATATGCCAAGCCCTCCGAGGTTTGGAAGTGTAGCTCCCTATGCCTAGAGAAATTGTTACCTTTTTCGCCTGGAAAATCTCCCTCCTCATGCGTCAAGACCCAGCTTAAATGTCTCCTCCTCAGGTCCCAGACTGAGACAATTACTCAATCTATGTCTCTGTTCACATCCTTGTTGTGGCATTTCTTGCATTAAAATTTATTTGTTCACATGCCTGTGGTCTCTGCCAGAGTGAGAGTTGCTTGAGTTGAAGTTAATTGCTCAGGCTTTGGAATCAGTAGCTAGAGTTTGCATCCCACTTGAGTTAGCAGTCCTGTGGTCTTGGGCAAAGTCCTTAATCTCTTGAAGCCCCAGTTTTCTTATCTGTAAAATGGGTATAATATAATGCTTATAAAGTGTTTAAAACCAAGCTTGAAATATTTATCATTGTCATTGGCTTTGTATCTGTCCTGCACCTCAGAGAAAGTGTAATAGAGAAGGTGCTTACCAGCTATTTTGAAGGATGGAAGGAAGGACTGCTGATATTGTCAAATTCTGAGATTTTATTAGTCACAAAAACACATGTTATGTTTGGCAGTTATACTCAATTTTGTCATGGATAAATTTATCCATGTAAAATATTCCTAAAAGAAAAAAGTGATCTATTTGCCCCTCTTTTTTAGATGCCTTAAAAAGCATTCATTCTGAAATAGTAATGTAAAAACCCTGGGGCTTGTAAAGCCCACACCCACTGTGGAAAATTATGTGCCTAGAAACTCCTGTGTTTTGGATTTTGGCTTGTATCTTCCAAAATGTGAAGGATGGGGAATGTCACCTTTCTCTTATTAGGCTGGAATGGTGATGAGCAGTGAGTAACAAGGTTTGTTGAGCTAAACTCAGTAACTGTCCTGCAGGTGACTCACCTTCAGTTAAAACTATATATTCTTATTCAGCTTATGGCTCAATTGTTTGTTTGCTTTAAAAAGTCTTTCTTTTCTATGTCTTAAGCGCTGTTTGCAATATAAAACTAAATCCTAAATTTTAAAAACTTCCATAGCTAATACTCTCTAAATGTTTAAAGCCTGACATTTAATCTCCATGAACTGGAGCGCTCTGATTTCACCGTTTTGCAGCTAGTAAATGTCACTCTGAACATTGTTGCTTTCACTCACACTTAAGCGCTTTCATCTGCAGTGGGTGCAGTGTGTCAGAGAATTCTTTGTGTGCCACTCTAGTGAGGGAAAAAAGACTAAGCCCGGCCTTTAAACAGAGTGAAAAAAACTGCTTGGAAGGCAAAGGCGACCCTGTTTTTATACGGTGTTTGTGAACACACAATCCTGAACTCTACTAGAGACTGAAAAAGCGGCTATAGTCAGAGCAGGGTCCCTGCTGAGCTCACACTGGTCGCCAGCCAAACGGCTCCCTCCTCTTTTTGTGACTGGAGGGGGATGGAGGAGAGACCGGGTAGTAGATGCTGTCATTACTTTAATTTCACTTTTGCATGCTGGGTGGAGGAATCTTGTCATCCTCTGGCTCCCCAAACTATTTCCAACCTGGCTGTTTTATTTCTTAGTCCCTGAAGGCTACTGGCACACAGGTCAGCTCTCACTTCTCATCATCTTGACGTGAAATGGAAAATCAGTTTGTGGCTATTTTCATAGCACCTGATTTACTCCTGTTCTTTTATCTGTCTCCCCTTTATATTCTTTATTTGTTTCCCATCTCTGGAGCCTTTTGTTCTTCTGGGATTTTTGTGTTTGTTCTTCCTACCCCTGCCTCCTCCCATCCCCCAGCCCCCTAAGTCCCTCTTGGGCCTTCACCCTCCTCTTGGTCCCCAGCCCCTTGCCCTGCCCCTTTTGTGCACATCTTGCTTTATGCTTGGCTGCCTGCCTTTCTCCTCCCCTGTCTATAACATGCACTGCTGGTGCCACCTCTGCTATTTCTCACATCTTCCAGGTACCTCTTCATGTACCCAGAGGGCTCGGTCCAGATTGGCCCATGATATAGCTGACAGCAAGCAGACATGCTGAACTTATCCCTAGTCACTGCTGTCGACAAATAGATTATCAGCTAAGGTCTTAGGCATACATGTCTTTTTAAGGGTGGTTAATGCCTACACCACCCATTGTTTCCCGTTTGTTAGCAGCTGTACTGAAGCATGAATTAAAGCCTGGAAATAGACCATCTACAAGAAGCACTGAAGTGGGATTTTAGAAAACCATAAGCTTTTCTGTCAGACATGGATTCAAATCTCTACTCTGTTTCTTATTAGCTGTGTGGCCTTGGACAAATTAATTCATTCATTTAACAATTATTTATCGAGTGCCTATTACGTGCATTGTATTTGGCTTTTAGGGAGCCAGTTAATAGCCCTCTGTCTTTTCCTCTTATGTTCACGATCAAGTGAGAAACAAGACATGGAAATCAAAATATGAGCTTTATAAACTGATAAAAGCCAGATTGGAGGATGTGGCTTATCCATGCAGCCTCCATGGGTTACTAATACTTCTCCCCTAAATTAGACTGCAGGCCCACCTCTCCTCTTCTCTGCTGAACACACAAGCCAGGGTATAGAGGACAGATGCATGTTGAAGACAGACAAGCTGGAAAAAAGAGAGTGGAAAAGCCCATGGGGCCTGGCTGAGCTGAGCATCCTCAGTCTGTTCTCCTAAGCTCACTGAGCAGGCAGCCACTCCTCCTCCCTAGGGAAGGGTCGAGCTCGCAGATGGAGAAGAAGAAGCTGCACTCTTCCCTGCTGGGACCTGGAAGTTCCTTTCCCTCCAGGGAAACAGCAGGGCTGAGTACTCCCCTGTAACTATAAGCATTATGCTTAACCAGTGATTACATAGGAAGCAAAATAAATGTTGTTAGTCTGTCTCCTCACCTATAATATGGGTAACCATACCCCTCTCTTATTGTGGCTGTGGAGACTAAAATGAAATGAGATATATTTACAAATATGAGCACCCGTTAACTGTCATTCTTTGATCAGGTCCAGCCTGCAGTAGAATTGGTCATTCAGGGGTCTGAAGTATCTTTGTTGCCCTCTCTTTCTTCTGTCTTTCTGAACCACAATTTGGTGATTTTCCCCCTCCTCTCTCCTATTAAAAAAAAAAAAGTGGGAATGCTGGTCCTAAAGCTTTTGGTTTCCAGTAAGCACACTGGCCAAATCTTTTCTAATCCTGGCTTATGTGTTACAAAACTATTAATTTGGACAAAGAAAGCATTTGGAACAATTAAGTCTACTTTAGAACTACAAAACTGGTTGTACCTGAAGGGTCACCAAGGTACAATACATGGCTACAAACAGGTATTATTACCTGAAAAACACATTGTGATTCCTCACATTTATCATTGTTATATTAACTTGAACAATACTCATGAGTTTCCCTATTACCGTAGAAAATAATTCAGGTGTGGCCTGAAACCACAGTGATGAAGAATAACAGTATGCATAGTGAGTTTTAGGAAAGAACTTTTAATTCAGGGTATTTGGACTTTATTTTAAGGGCAGCAGGAAGCCATTGATGATAAATGATACCTCGATCAGATTTGTATTTTAGGAAAAAGTCCTGTAGCAGCACTGTGGAGAGTGAACAGAGGAGGAGGGGGCGAGGCTGGGAGAGCAGGCAGGCGGCTCTGGGTAAACCAGGGAGCAGGGGAGGTGGCCCACACCAGGTAGTGCAGATCACGGGCAGGACCCTGACGGAAGAGGCTGTAGAAGAAGAACTGGCAGGGTTTCAATGAGAAGAGGGAAAGAGAGAAATATATCAGGGAAGCGGACTGTTTCCTGAAGTTAAAATAGTATTTCAGGTGGCAGTGCTACCAGAGGCCCTTCCCCAGCAGGATTAGAGGGTTAACCTGGGGAATCCAGCCTGAGAAAGACAGTTGGAGCCAAAGGAGAGATGGACTCAGCCATTAAGAGCAGCTGGACCAGGCCCCCAGGAGGGAGCTGGAGAGGAAACCTGCTGGCAGGTTAAAGCCTCCGGGTACGGTGCAATACAGAGGTTTGCCTTCCACTGACTGGGAAGAGCGAGAGAGAGAGGAGGAAGAAGGAGTGCAGGAGAAGAAGTCACTCAATGTGTCGGGGACATTTGGGAGCCACATGTTTTCAAGAATTCCAGGATGTTATAGACTCTTCTGCCTCATGCTTGATTACGTCTTACCATTCACATAAAGCATATGAAGGCTTATTTCAGTTTTTCCAAAAAACAGATCTAACAGAAGTACTTAATTGGATACCTAGCTAGATGTTTTTTGTCTTGTAGACTATATCTTTCTTTTCTTTGGGTTTTTTACATTCCATTCTTTTTCCTTAAATTGCCTGGGGTGGAGGGAATTCAATCCCTTGGCTCTCTTCTTTTAGTCTGTTTTTATAGGATATAACGAGAACTTTTGGATTTTAAAACAAGGATCTGAAAACAGTGAATAAGAAAAGATCAGTAATACCCTTGCAAGGTGGAAGGGGAAGGAAAGGCGAATGATTTTATGGCTTTAGAACAATCCATGATGTTCTTCTCTCACCTTTTTATATCTACATATTATCTAAAGGTTTTGATTGATTGGACATAGCACTCTGTGGCCCTCGTAGCAGAACGTTATTGGGCAGATCATGGTGAATGTACACTTTAAGTTTTATAAGTGATTACATGAAACAGTGACAAAATATTTTCTCTATCTGTTTAAAGACTTAAGCTTTTCCCTCCATTTCATAGCTTTTAAAGACTCAGTATTGGAACGGGGAGTGTTTAACTAATGACAAGTGATAAAAAGTTTTTGTTCATATTTCAGAGGCAATTTACAAACCATTGTTTTTTCTGAGCTATTTGTACCATTAAACCAGCCAGCGCCACTGGAAAGCCAACGAGTCAGCAGTTCCTGCCGGCTCCCCTGCGACTTTTGTTGGACACCCGTTTTGTGCAAAGTGCATGGTAGGGGCTGAATGCAATCCCATGTTTCTAGACTGATGGCATCCTGATGGCTTGCTCATCTTCCCAGGCCCCAGTGCCAAGAAAAATGCCAGGCATCATTGTAATACTGTACACGTGTTAACTCATTCAATCCTTACTGCAACTCTATGAGTTCGTTACCTGCCATTGTTTATCTCTGATTTCTAGATAAGAAAACTGAGGCATAGGGAGAAAATGGACTTGCCCAAAGTCTGCTGGCTACTAAGTGGCAGAGACAGGATTCAAACCCAGATAGCCTGAGACTGCACTATCCTTACACTAATCAATATACTGTGCTCCCCTTCTGCTCAGGACGTAACTATTGAATTCATGAATAAATACAGTCCTACAGATGAGACAACCCAGAGTGATGGGCTAGTGGTAGTTATTAGAATTACAACATAGATTTTAACATACTTGATTATAATTAGCATCAAATATAAAGTTAGCGTCTGTCACATGTGTGAGTGCCTTGCTCCACCCTCCAGAATTCCCTTTGCCAACATTTCCCCCAACCAAAGGGAGCTGGTTTTGTTTTTGGCCCCAGCTCTCTGTTTCAGAGACTCAAACCATGGTGGGCTGGCAGGGGAGACTGAATGGAGTGAGACAGCCAGTGGGGGTAGGAGTCATGAACAACAATGAGCGAGTGACATTAAAGGCTGCCCGGCGCTTACTCTCCCTGGAAACGCTCTGTCAGACTCAGGAAGTGTGATTTAATCCTGGTTAAGATAATTCCATTTTAGACCCCAGAGTGGACTGTTTCTCTAAAAGAATTTTGTTTCCAATCTTGCCCTGGGAAGCCCTACCAGTAAATAATTTGGTGTATGTTATTTGCCCTGTTAACTGAACTGCACAAAATAAGGGTTTATTCTTCTGCCATCCCACCTCCTTTTCTCTCAAAAGGCTCTTAAAAGAGGACCTGAGAACCTGCTGCCCCAACAGAAAATGCCTGGACCGTGGCCCAGCAGGGTTTGGGGAGGAGGGAAGAGTGTAATTCAGTCAAAGAGCCACTGTTGATCTTGAAAGAATATCAGCCGTACAGATGACACAAGGGTTCTGTTCCCCCTTCAGCTCTAAGGCCCATCTTTTGGTGTTTGTTGTGAGGCAGCCCTAGGCAGAGAGACTAAGAAAAATAGCAGCAGCAAATATGCACAAGGGACTTGCCGAGTTCTAAAAAGTGCTTTGCAAACTTCACCTCACTTAATCCTCACTATAACGCTATGCAGAAAGTACCACTTGAATCCCCGTTTTACAGATGAGCAAAGTGAGACACAGAGAGGTGAAATACTTTGCCCAAGATCACACAGGTAGGAAGTGGTGGAGCCAGGATTCATTCTCCAGCAGTCTGGCTGGGAGTCCATGCTCTAATCGCTGCCTTTTCCCTGGACTGTCAGTACCTCGAATATCCTACCTTATTTACAGTTTGACAGAAACTATTGTTTCAAGAGACTGGGGGCTCCCTATTTGAATTAGAAAACCTGGAGGTTTGGTATTTTCTCCATAGTGGCTAAGAATCTCTTCCTTAACAAAATTTTGGTCATGCAGGATGTTTCCCAGATTACCTGCTGGATTAAAACCTGCCCTTACAATGACTCTGGCAGAGGAGTCACTCTGGTGCTACTGACAGACTGAGCCCCACCATTGAGGCCCTGCTCATCCAGCCCTCCCCTCCCCAAAGACCAGTTGTAATGCCAGCAGCGTGTGGCAGACCATTCCCCACGCTGCAGAAGCACTCCTTTAGCATGGGTGGGATGGGGAACCTTGGCCCTAAGATAACTTTGAGGGACAAAAGATATGCTGCCCTGCCACCTGCCACCTCCTTATTAATGTCCCTGTCTGTCCTTCCACCCCTCAGGTACCTTTTCTGTATGCTGTCCTTTTTCTCAGAATGCTGTCCACTAATCCCTTTTCAAGTATTAACAGATAATTAGGGAGCGAACCTCTAGTCCTTGAGATAGGACTCCTCCCAGGGAGACGTGCTTTCTCAGAGATGACTCTCTAAGTCTAGTAAGCAGAGAGAGGGGTGTCTTGGCTCCTGAGCACCTCAGTTTCTGGCAGCTTTCTCTGCTATTAGGAGCCTCGGGCTCACTGAAAAGCTCCTCTGGATGAGTTCAGCAGGGCTGCGTGTCTCCAAAGTGGTTTTGAGCAGGACGAGAGAGAAAGTGGCCTTGGATGGATCACCAGTACCCACATCTCCTTCTCCCGTGGCTTGCTCCCTTAGCACACAGACCCCTTTTGCAGGAATGAATGTAGATGGAGTACCACATCCGAAGACTGCCAACCGCTTTCCTGTAGGATAGAGCAGAGGTTTACAAGCTCTAGTTTGCACCCATCACCTGGGAGCTTGTTTAAAGTGCATATTCCTGGGCCCTGGACCAGAGTCTGATTTGGAAAGAATCTACATTTTTGACAAGTGCCCTGGATGAATGTGATGTGGCGGCCTGAGAAACACTAGCATTGAGTCACTTCTCTACTTGCTGGTTTAAAGGGGTCCTCTGAATGGAACTGGGATAGACTCCTTGCTGTTCTCAGTTCCTACCAGTGCTTCTGTTTTCTGAGCCTGTAATAGAGGGGAGTCCTTAGTGAAGCCAAACATACCTAACCAAACTCAGCTAAGCTTGAAGTCCATAAAAACCTTGAAAAAATAGCCTGATTTTGACAAGCAGCGTCATTCTGCTTCTGCAAGTTACTGGTGGAGTCAGGTGCACCATTGCTAGGATTTTGATAAGTGTATGGTGGACAATGAAGGGGAAACAATTTTCAAATGCCTGAATGCACAGAGGGAAGCACATGTTCTTCAGAGAACCTTGACAGCTTCTACAAGGTGTGGAATCCAAGCTTGGCTCCAGAGTCCCGTGTTCTTCCAACACACTAAGATACAAGCACTATAAATGCACTAGCATTTCCATTTGTTGAATTCTGTCTTCTTGCCTCTGTTTCACTGTCTTTGAGTATATATGTCTGTCTTTGACACACACACAACCAGAATCTCATGAAGAAGTGTTTTTATGTATCCTTTTGTCTGAATTAAGGAATCAGGTAATCCTCTAGAAAAATTCATAAAGCTTTTTTTATACTGCAAAAATAATCTGTGTGCAAATTATCTATGAAAAACCACCAACTGGTTTTCAGTTCAGCAAGACAGAAATTTTATACATAGGTACATGTGAAAAAAATTAGGGGGTGATCATGAAGAAAATATCACTTACCTACTTCAGAGAGGGCCTTGACAGAAGTCGGGAGTTATATAATTGCTTTGAATTCAAGCCAGATCTTCCTGTTTAGAAAGGATGCTCCCTTTTCTTTTGAAAATGTTAACTATTTCCCCTATTTTATTTGCTGAAAAGCCTTTCTAATCTATCTTAGTCCAGTGGCATGTTACAGTCTGCCACTGATTTCTCTGTTAAGGCTATAAAATATTAATAACAATTGCCAGAATTTCACCTTTATTTAAACTCCCTGTGTCATATCTGCCCTGGAGCCTACCTTGCCTGCAGCCCTTTTCCAGCTAACAGTGCATCTGGTTGGCAGATGCAGGACAGTGCCAGACCAGGATGGGGGACAAGGGAGCCGCAGCTTGTCTTCCAGAAGCTGAGTTTGAGTCAGAACTAAACCGCTAACTAGTTGTGTGACCTTCCATAGGTTACTTAATTTCTCTGTGCCTTAGTTTCCTTGTCTGAAAAATGAAGGTAACAACATCCCCCTCAGAGGGCTATTGTAGGGTTTAAGTGAGGTAATTATGCAAAATGCCACTTAGGCTCTGTGCCCAGCAAGTAGTAGGTGCCTTGTAAATGTCAAGGTCTTTCACTTCCTCCTCAGGCTAGAGGGAGAGGATTGAACCAAGTAACTCCCTGAGGCTACATCTGTCTCCAGAAATCTGTGCTTCCTGGAGGGCCACTTGGTATAGAGTGTGGGGAAAACAAAAGGAAAAAATACTGAATTACTAGGATTCAGAGACCTCTGTGAAATCATTTCAGAGGGCTGAAAATACAATGAAAACAAAAAAAGACCAAGAAGGCAGGAAATCGTCACCTTGACCATTTGGTCCAGAGAACAGGAAAAGTAAAAGATTCAATTTCCTCAACTGAAAGTAGAAGCAGCCAGAAAGGTTAGGAAAACAATATTTGGTTTGCCTGACAATGATCATTAATGATGATGCAAAGCAGGCATGACTTAACCATTTAGACAAAAAAACAAATTGTTTTAATTTTATCTATGTATTTATTTTTTATGATGGAACATCAGGGCAGGGAAATTAAACACCAACACAGTGTGGGCACTGACCCCTCTCAGCTCTTTCTTACTCTGCACTTCCACTTGGAGGAGTGCCATCAACAAGCATGGAATGCCCAAGCTGTGTGGAGCTTTAGGTCTGTAGGATCTTCCTAACAGACACTGAAACTACAGTTGGGTGGCCGTGAGTTGTAGAAGGGCTATCAGAGCCTCATGTCTGTGTGTCTCTGCCACCTATTTAGCTACCATCCCTATAGCTCAGCCCAAATCCAACAAATCAGGATGGTCACAAGAAGTTTGGGAACTCTAGTTTCCCATACAAGGGCAAGTAGCCAACTCTTGTTTTGAAATGAACAAGGTGGGGCTTATTCATCATGTCATCAGGCTTGTTTATCGTGTTACGGCCATCGACTTTTGAGGCTATTTGGCCACAGGCTGAGAAGTACACTACAGAGGCCCTGCAGATCCAGAGCAGGGAAGCTCAAGAATCCTTCAGTCATCTACCCTCTGGAAACCCAGACCATACTGCTCTGGTAATCAGGCTCCTTCTGTCCCTTTTTTCCATAAGTGTTGCTTGGAGTGGATCAGGCAGGGCGAAATGTGACTGGATGATAAAGAAACCAAAATGGGTGGTTGGTTCTTCTTCCGATGTATTTTCTTAAGGGTAGAATAAATCATGCCAGGTCAGTGCCATGTCTGAGACAGAGTGAAGAACAAGCCTTGTACCACACAGTGCTCTTCAAGTTTGAAAAATGCCACAAGGATACTACTTTACTTTTGGATGAATTATAATAATAACTGATGTTTATTGAGTTTTTACCATGGGCCAAGGACTATGTTAAATGCTTTACGTGTATTATCTTATTTAATCTCCACAGCAACACTATGAAGTAGATACTGTTTTCCCCATGTTTATTTCTGGTTGGATTACCACTCCCTACTCCTAACATTCTGTACCTTACCCCTACAAACTCCCAAGGAGGAGAATACATTAGAACTAATTATCCACCTCCCGGAAGGACCGTCAGGACCATTCTCATTTTGTCCTATCTGTTTTTCTTTGCATTACTCACCATGAGAAGTTCAAACCCCTGAGAAGGAGTTTCACCTGGCTGTAACAGCTCCGTTAAATTATAATCTGTCTCAAGATCCCACCCCTCCCCAGCCCCCCAAACCCTTACAATGGCCCTCAGTAACTTATAGTCAGTCCACAAACTCTACATCTTGTTTTTCCTGCTTCTTGTGTTAGTTGATGGCTGATTTACCCAGAATGCCATGCCGCTTCATCAGATATTGGTCACAAGTCACCTCCTCCCAGATCTGCTTTGACCTCTGTATCTCCCTTGACCTCTGTATCTCCCTGTTCCCTTATCCAGCTTTATAGTATATATTTAAATGTGTGTCTGTTAGTTTCTGTCTACCCACTGGAATATAAACTTTGTGAGGGCAGAGAATTTTGTTCACTAATACATTTCTAATCCCCAGAACAGTACCTGGCATATTGTCTTTGCTCAATAAATATTTCTTTTTCTTTTTTTTTTTAAGACTGGCACCTGGGCTAACAACTGTTGCCAATCTTTTTTTTTTTCTGCTTTATCTCCCCAAACCCCCCCTGTACACAGTTGTATATCTTAGTTGCAGGTCCTTCTAGTTGTGGGATGTGGGACGATGCCTCAACATGGCCTGATGAGCGGTGCTATGTCCCCGCCCAGGATCCGAACCCTGGGCCGCCGCAGCGGAGCACGCGAACTTAACCACTCGGCCACGGAGCCGGCCCCAATAAATATTTCTTGAATGAATGAATCCATAATTGAGGGAACTGAGACATGGAATGGATAAGCAGTTTGTCCCTGGTCACATTGCTGTTAAGCATCCAACTCAGGTCTGTGTGATTGCAAAGCCCTGGCCCGTAAGCACCATGTTGTTCAGCCTCTTCATGGATTATGTGAAGGCAGCATGAGCAAGAATACTCTGGCTGAACTGGAGTGGTCTGTGTTGTGGTATCAGTAGAGGGAACTTATCAATTGGACAAGATCCTACAGGACAAAGTTTACTGTTCTTTATTTGATTACACTGGGAACAGTTTTTTTGAAGTAGCACCAAGCAAAATGCAAGTAACTGATATTTGAGCAGCCAGCAATAAACTCATTGTGCTTACAACATGAGTGCATTAGCCTAGATAAAAATAACTTGCTTACCTTTTTGATATGGTTTAAGAGAAAATGAAAGCTGTGCCTGGGTAAAGAGAAGTAGGGAAGTAGCTAGATGGACTGTGGCAAGTTCGTTCAGTGAGGCAACTAATGCCTCTGTAGAACCATGGACTGGAAGTAGTGAAATAGCTGGAAAAGTAGACCTCAAAATGCTATATAGACAATGAAGACAACTCTGAAAACTCCGTGTGTGTTTGCAGTAGAATTGTAAGAGACCTTGAGGTTCCTAAGTAGTTGGTGATTCTAATATTTAGGATTTGTTTGCCTATTTCGTATTGGTCTTGATATCTAGATGTTTCTGTTTAACTGTTACTTCTCAAATGATTAAATATGCATCAAAAAAAAGAAATACAGTGTATTATAATCTGAGCCAAGCAAATACGTCATCCCATCTGCTACGCATCCTTTTCCTTCCTGCTGTCCACCTCGGCTGATCGCTGACGTTCAGCGCTGCCTTTCCTCAGGCTTCCCCCCAGCCTTCCGGTCCTCTGAGTGTAGCCTCTATGTGTTACAGCCCACCTGCCCTCCAACTGCATTTTCTTCCTGACCCTGCTAATTACTCTCAGATGCTTCTCTATCCAGTTTTTTGAAGCTTTCATCCCACTGCGCTTGCTACTCCTCCTCTCTCGGATGAGGCCTTTTGTGTGTCCTTTCCATAGGCTGGAGCACTCACCTGGGCTCTTCTTGCTGCGTAGTCCTCATCCGTGTTGCACTCTGTCTGCTTCCTGTGCTCACAGTCCAGTGCTCTTAGCTCTGCCTGAGGAAATCCTATGACTGTTCTGACATGATCCATTCCTTCTCTAACTGCATTTGCTGCTCTCAAAGTCTGTCTTCTTCCAATCAGGGTTCTTGGTAACAAACCAAAGAAATATACTCTGGCTGATTGAAACAGAAAAAGGATTTAGTGAAAGGCTATATTGAGAGCTCTCAGATTTACCTGGAAAGCTACTGAAATAGGATTCAAAAACACAGAGGCATGAGGTGGGAGCTGAGCAGCAGATTCCATGGCCAAGATTCCATGGCCACAGAGCTGGTTTGGGGGGGACACTGCTGCCACCACTGCTAGACAGTGAACGCTGCAGCTGGCAGCACTGGTACTGGACACTAGACTCTGCCAATGGTACCTTTACCACCAAAACAGATTCTCCTCCAGCCTTGCTTCTCTGCACCACCAGCTCCTGGCCAGATCTAAGCAGAAACATCTGGCCATGTCACTGGCCCATCCACCGGCTGCAAAGGGGGCCTGGAAAGGAATACCTCACTTGTGCTGTGAGAGATGGGCTCTGCCTGCTGCCACAACATATACAATGGGAAATCGCTCAAACAGATTCCAAACAGGCACAAGAAAACAAAACAAAAGACCACATGGCCCATCCCTGATTCATGACAGTTGTTTTACTAAACTCTCCCCAACTTCCTTAAGTCCTTGAAGCTGTTTCTTCTAACCTCTCACTCAGCAAGAACTCTGGAACATAGTTCAATGCAAAATTAAAACCTTAGGGGTCACAGATTTATATACGAAGATGTTCATAGCGGCTGATTTAGAATGATTTAGAATAGTGAAAGAAAAAAAGGACCCTAAATTTCCAACAATAAGGGAATAGTTAGATGAATTATAAGTTATCCATAGGATTAAATATATTTAGTCTTTAAAAATTATGGATTTTTAAAAGCTTTTTACAACACACAAAAATATAACTGAAAAGAACTTAACAATATTTATACATATAAGCTCTCACAGTTATGTGTGTGCATATATGAACATATTTATAGTAAAATATAAATGTACATCTAAAGACATAACGTTGGAGTAGAATACACCAAAATGTTAACAGATTGATGAGATTGGAAGAATTACTTTCCTTTTTATACTTTTCTGTAGTTTTCACATTGAGTTAAGAAGTTACTACTATTTAAAAGAAAATCCATTGAGGGCGAACTTTCTGTACCACCCTTTTTATTCTTTGTCATATTGTCAGACAGTAGTTTTTTCCAAACCAAGCTCAAACTAAATACTCTGAATTCTTACTCTTTTCTCCTGGTGTTGAAGGAACTCACCCTTTTCTATGTAGTCAGGTCCTCCCTCAGTACCAGTTCGTTCCCACTGATCTTTGTGTTCACAGATCATTCGTTCCGTTCTGTAAACCTTCTCCCCAGCCCTGCTTAGCTCACCCAGCTCTTACCTGAGCTCCCCTCCCACATGCTCACTCTCCCCTGCCCTGTATTTTAGCCCAAAGATGTACTGAAATAGCCATCTCTGAGGTTTCCATTAGTCTTTGCCAAATCTGAAGATCTCTTCTCTGTCACTGTCTTTTGCAGCTTTGCTGGCTGCAGGAAACATTATTATTTCATCATCTTGACACACTTTTGGGCATAAGTTGGCAGGTGACCTTGGGGTTTTCTTATTTCTCTAAATAAGAAGGTGCATTCCTACCCACCTTACCTGATTTGCTTCCTATTAAGCCTTTCAATCAAGCTCTTCTTCCCGTGTCTCCTGACTGTTCGTCCAGCTCAGTGTTTGCGCCCTTCCTCATCTTCCCGTGTACCTGTCTACATAGTGGAGCCAATAGCCTGTAAACCATGAAGTGTTGATTCTGACAGAACCTGTGACCTCCACAGAGACTGCCTGCCTGAGCCAGCTGAGCTCTGACGGCAGGCTCCGGTTCTCCAGCTTCACCCGTGGCCCTGGAAGCTCAGTGGACCTTCCCTGCAGCCGTGTTGCTGCAGTTCGTGAGCTCTCTCCAGCCTCTACCTCCACTAGCAAGGCGCTGTCTGAAAGTCTAGTTTTCAGGCCAGTGCCTCGGAGTTGGGACTCTGCTTCTCTGTCTGATCTCTTTGGATCGCAGCCCTAGGTGGACTCTCCATCTAGCTTTCACTCTCACTTTCACATGCTCTCTCGGGTCACCCTCAACGTCCTGGTTTCTGACCTTCAAACCAGCCCAGACCGCAGACATCTTAGCCCATATTCTGTGTATGGGGTTCCCACTAGGCTAGGGGGTGAGTTCAGACTACCCAAGTTCAATATGTCTTTTCCTACATGCCAGTGTTGTGTTTGAGCCAACAGGACTTGACTTGTAGTGACCTAAATCTACAGAACGATAACCCTCTTTTAACTATTCTTGATCCTTGATCTGGGTCATCTACCCTCATGACTTCATATTTATATTATCCTTGACCTCTTTCTGTTTTCTAGACCCATAGCTTATATTATCTTTAGTACTTCTTTTGGACTTTCTGCTCTCAGAGAAGTTTACTTATTAATTTGTTAATTAACCAGTAGGCACGTATTACACACCTACCAGTTGGCACTGCAGATGATCAGAGGCTAGTCAGGGAGTTAGACA
Organism: Equus quagga; assembly: GCF_021613505.1. NCBI lineage: Eukaryota > Metazoa > Chordata > Mammalia > Perissodactyla > Equidae > Equus > Equus quagga. The sequence goes on along the minus strand of NC_060284.1, from coordinate 29,316,898 downwards.
AAATAAAGTACTTTGTCAGTTAGGATACTTTTAATTGGTAGTGACAGAAGTCCTGATTCAAACTAGCTTAGCAAAAGTGGAATGTATTCCCTCACATACCTGGCAAGTCTAGGGGTAGGTCTGGTTCCCTTCAGGCACAGCTGGATTCATGGATCTTAAATGCTACCTTTGGGACCTGGCCTGTCTTCATCTCTCAGCTCTGCTCTGTTCTGCTTTGTGATGGCTTCATTCTTAAGCTCTCCACGTGGTGAGGTGATAGATGTTAACAGTGCCAGGCGCACACTCTCCTAGGTTCCAGTGCAGCAGAAAAGGTACCGCTCTCTCAGCAGCCCCAACAGATGTACTACTATGGCTCATGTTTCCTCACTGGATTATTTGCTTTTCCCGGAACAAGTGACTTTTGCCAAGGGAATTTGATGCTCTGACTGGTCAAAATGGAGTCATTTGTCCTCTCCTGATAGTTGGGTGTGGAGTCAACTCTACTCAAGCACTTAAGTTGAGAACGAGGGGTATAATGGTTCTCCTGAGGAAAAGGCAAATGGATGTGGGATAGTGAAAAATAAAAAAATTAAAAAGCTATCAGTCACAGCCATTATGTTTATCATAAGTATGTATGATAGAGTTTGAAACAAGGGTGAGTCTGGCAAAGGGAGCATTTGACTCCATATCCTCCTCCCTTACCCCCTCACTGCTTCCCTTCCTTCCTTCATCCTCTTAGCAAAATTTCGTGAGTGCCTATTTTGTTCCGAGTGCAGAGTATAGACTTTCCTAGAAGTTGACCCTGCCCATAAGGAGCTTACTAAGTACGCCTAGACATACATCAGAGATATTACAGGTTCCTTTCCAGACCACCACAATAGAGCAAATGTCTCAATAAAGTGAGTCACATGAATTTTTTGGTTTCCCAATGCATATAAAAGTTATGTTTACACTATACTGTAGTCTGTTAAGTGTGCAATAGCATTATGTCTTAAAAAAACAATGTACATACCTTAATTTAAAGATACTTTCTTGCTAAAAACTGCTAACCATCATCTGAGCCTTCAGCGAGTCTTAATCTTTTTGCTGGTGGCAGGTCTTGCCTCAGTGTTGATAGCTGCTGACTGAGCAGGGTGGTGGTGGCTGAAGGTTGAGATGGCTGCGGCAATTTCTTAAAATAAGACAACAATGAAGTTTGCCACGTGGATAGACGCTTCCTTTCACAAACGATTTCTCTGTAGCATGCAGTGCTGTGTGATAGCATTTTGCCCACAGTAGAACTTCTTTCAAAATTGGAGTCAATCCTCTCAAACCCTGCTGCTGCTTTATCAACTCAGTTTGTCATATTCTAAATCCTTTGTTGTCATTGGAACAGTCTTCACAGCATCTTCACCAGGAGTAGTTTCCATCTCAAGAAACCACTTTCTTTGCTCATCCATTTAGAAGCAGTTCCTCAAGTTGAGGTTTTGTTAGGAGATTGCGGCAGTGCAGTCACATCTTCAGGCTCCACTTATAATTCTAGTTCTCTTGCTGTTTCCACCACATCTGCGTTACTTCCTCCACTGAAGTCTTCAGCCTTTCAAAGTCATCCATAAAGGTTGGAATCAACTTCTTCCAAACTCCTGTTAATGTTGATATTTTGACTTCTACCCATGAATCCCGAATGTTCTTAATGGCATCTAGAATGGTGAATTCTTTTCAGAGAATTTTCAATTTACTTTGCCCAGATCCATCAGAAGTATCACTATGTATGGCAGGTACAGCATTACAAAATGTATTTCTTAAATAATAAGACTTGAAAGTCAGAATTACTCCTTGATCCATGTGCTACAGAATGAATGTTGTGTTAGCAGACATGAAAACATTTATCTCATTGTACATCTCCATCAGAGCTCTTGGGTGACGAAATATTTTGAAAAGAATCCTTTTTTCTGAGAAGTACATCTCAACAGTGGGCTTAAGATATTCAGTAAACTATGTTGTAAACAGGTGTGCTATTGTCCAAGCTTTGTTGTTCCATTTATAGAGCACAGACAGAGTAGATTTAGCATATTTTTAATGGCTCTAGGATTTTCAGAATAAGGAATGAGTGCTGACTTCAACTTAAAGTCACCAACTGCATTAGCCCCTAACAAGAGAGTCAGCCTATCCTTTGAAGCATTGAAACCAGGCATTGACTTCTCCTCTCTAGCTATGAAGGTCCTCGATGGCATCATCTTCCAATATAAGGCTGTTTCATCTACATTGCAAATTTGTTGTTTAGTGTAGCCCCCTTCATTAATTATCTTAACTACATCTTCTGGATAACCTGCTGTAGCTTCTGCATCAGCGCTTGCTGCTTCACCTTGCACTTTTGTGTTCTGGAGACAGCTTCTTTCCTTAAACCACATGAACCAACCTCTGCTGGCTTCAGATTTGCTCCCACAGCCTCTTCACCTGTCTCAGCCTTAGAGAATTGAAGAAAGTTTGGGCCTTCCCTAGATTAGACTTTGGCTTAAGGGAATGTCGTGGCTGGTTTGATCTTATATCCAGACCACTAAAACTTTCTCCATATCAACAATAAGGCTGTTTCGCTTTCTTATCATTCATATGTTCACTTGAGTAGCACTTTTAATTTCCTTCAAGAACTTTTCCATTGCATTCACAGCTTGGCTAACTGTTTGGTGCAAGAGGCCTAGCTTTTGTCCTCTTGCGGCTTTCAATATGCCTTCCTCACTAAGCTTAATCATCTCTAGCTTTTGATTTAAAGTGAGAGACATGCAACTCTTCCTTTCGTTTGAGCATTGAGAGACCATTGTAGGGTTATTAATTGGCCTAATTCAATATTATTGTATCTCAGGGAATGAGGGGGCCTTAGGAGAGAGGGAAAAATGGGGGCATGGCTGGTCGGTGGAGCAGTCAGAACACATACAACATTTATCAATTAAGCTCACCATCTTATATGGGCAGAGTTCGTGGTGCCCCAAAACAATTACAATAGTAACATCAAAATAACAAATATAATAATAGTGGAAAAGTTTGAAATATTGGAAGAATTACCAAAATGTGACTCAGAGACACGCAGTAAGCACATGCTGTTGGAAAAATGGCGCCAATAGTCTGCTCGAAGTGGGTTGGTACAAACCTTCAATTTGTAAAAAATCCAGTATCTGTGAAGCACAATAAAGCAAAGCACAATAAAATGAGATATGCTGGCAGTGAAGAAGAGAGACAGTAAGAGCTATGGCCCCGCATTTGTTGAGAATTTATATTTTAAGAAATAGAAACATGAAGAGTATTTCTGTGTTTTTTATAAAATTAAAAAGACAGCGCCAACCATTACATTGTTTAACATTTTCTTTACCCAGGCTGTAAAGTAAATTATTTTTTGTTCAGTGCTTGGAATAAATTTCTCTGGTATGCTTCACTAAATAATGAAAATGCCATAATCCACAATTTTTAAATTTTTTGCCTAGGCTGTCATAAAATGCAGAGTTAAAACCTGTGCTTAATTAAAAGTAGCTTTCCTTAGCCTAAGTTTTCCTTGAGATTAGTTTGCTTTTTTTCTTTTAATACTTTTGTTTATGGTTTTGTGGTTTATTGTTGCTGGGACTTTGTAGTAAGGTACCTCAAAATGTAGGGGTACAACAGAGATAAGCAAACAAAATACCTTTAATTTCCACTTTGACCTTAACAGTCTCTGCCTCTGGTCTACGGCAGGTTGTTAACGCATCTCCCAGCCACGCTCAGTCATTTCTCCTCCTGGATACAGACATCTCTATCAGTGTATTCACAGCTTGTGTGTAGAAGGCCAAGCAGATATTGAAGTGAACACGGGTGGACATGTACATTTTTTTAAAAAAACAACAAATGTGAAAATATTTTTGTGAATTCAAGATCCAACCAGCAATCTTTATATTGTTTTTTAGCTGTAGGTTTTCTTTTGTTTTGTACTATGGAAAAAAAGATTGAGAAAATCAACACAAATAACCCAAGGATTAGGGAATACATTAATACAGTGGCTCTCAACTGTAGACATTTGGCAGTGCCTGAAGACATTCTTAATTGTCTTGACTACTGGAATCTTGTGGGTAGACACCAGGGATGCTGTTAAACATCCTACAATGCACAGGACAGGCCCCCACAATGAAAAATCATCCAGTCCAAGATGTCAATAATGCCACTGTTGAGAAACCTCACATTAATAAGATTTTTAGAATTCTAAACCCTGAAAGGATTCAGAACAATCTTGTAATTTAGGCTTAAGACAAAACTAGAGGCAAATTAGAGTCATAGAATTACAGAATCCTGGAGCTGACTGGGAAAGTCATTGAGTCCAGGCTGCCTGTTTCCTACATACGGTGACTGAGTCACCTAGGAAGAAGTGACCTGAAGCAATAGAACTCCTCCACCTCCGAAACATGGGACCAAGCAACTCACCCAATCTCTCTGTGCCTCAGTTTCCGATTCTGCAGAAAGGGATAATGAAACTTGCCTCACATGATTACTGGGAGAATTAATTAAAATAATACATGTGAAATGTTTAGGACAATATCTGGCCACAGTGAGTTGTTAATAAATGGTGGTGGTGAGGGCTGGGGTGGTGATCATCATTACTGTTGCTGTCCAGGGTCACAGAGCTAGTTTGCATCTTGTTTAACCCTGTCCCCCTGACTCTCAGTCCCATTTTCTTTCTATTACCCTGCCTTGAGGGTCTATGAAGAAAGGTTATAGGGGCAACTCAATGGGGATTAGAGAAGACTGGTCTGGAGAGCAGCTTAGTAGCTGGTAACTCAAGAGGAAGTCTGAACAAAAGCTCTCCATGAAAGACAGATGGGGTTTAAACTGTAGATAGGAGCTTTAAGAAAGACATAAGAAAGATTGCTTCCTACAACTGAAATCTCACAAGGTTGTAATCTATCATAACATTAATTAAAAAAAAAAAAAAAGAAAGAAAGATTGCTTCCCACCTGAAACAGGCTGCCCTCTGTCTTCCCAAAGCTCTGTGCATGGTGTTCCAGGTGGTCACGCCTCCAGGAAGGGTGGAGCCGAGATCAGATGACTTTGATCAAACCCTTACAGCCCTGACAGGATGTCTGTCTGTCTGTCGAGAGTCCCTGAAATGCCCGGATGATTAAACAGTGTATCTGGGGACCCTTTCAACTCTGAGATTCTCTGATGTCTAATAAGTTTTGTGGACCTTGTGCTGGAAAGATCATGTGACATTGTAGATAATGCCCAATAGGCATTTGTAGACAACCACAAATCTTGTTTTATGATTTGGGGAGTAAAAATGCTTTGTTAGGCTTTACTAATTCCATCAACATGAGCATATGATTAAGATGCTGTGTAAAACACTTTTTCCCTCTGAAAATAATAATAAGTTAATCTTACCAACAGTTCTGTGAAATGAGTTTCCTCTCATTTTCTTAGGAGACTTATAAAAATTGTTTGCAGTTGCTCTGAGTTGAATTTTTATTTCTCTTGTTGAGTTTACCAGCTAAATTGTTCTTTGTGGGGACTTTTTATTGAGATATAATTGACATATGACATTGTGTGAGTTTGAGGCGTGCAACATGTTTGTATATTGCAACATGATTACTGCAGTAGTGTTAACTAACACTTTTATCATTTCACATAGTTATTTCTTTTTTGTTTTGAGAACAGTGAATATCTAGTCTCTTAGCAACTTTAAAGTTTATGATACAGTATTGTTGACTATTGGATCTCCAGAACTTATCTACTTTTTGTACCCTTAAGTTTGTACCCTTAAACAACATCTTCCCAATTCTTCCACCCCAACCAACTAAACTGTTTTTAACCAGTGGTTTTCTATGAAAATTAGCAGAATTCCAAAGCGTTAAAACTCTCCAGATTACAAGCATGGATTAAATTCACTTGAGGGAAAATCTCGTTCATTTAGTAGCCTTCGCTCAAATATCCCATTTGTTGAATTGAACTCCTAAAAGGATTCTACATGCCACAGAAATATTCTAAATTAGTCATTTAAAGACATTTTCTCCTGTATCTTACATGTTGGTGCTCCAACTATTACAAAGATTATTTTTAAAAACCAACAGAACAAGTTGGTACGTGAGAAAACAATGAATCACAGCTGATTTTATCTGTTTTCTATATATTTGTATGACATTCAAGATCCGCAAAGCATTCAGAGAAAGGCAACACGCACCCATCCAGTGGGTGCTGACCACCAGGCACTGTGCTGGACACCTCCTGCAGCACAGGGCCAGCCACACAGGCACAGAGAAGTTAAGTGATTTCCCCCAAGTCACACACTTGGTGAGCAGGAGAGCCAACAGCGCAGCCCCGCCTGGCTGCACAGTGCACAGGTTTGCTCCATATGAGATCTTGGCAAGGAATATTTCAAGACTTAGAATAATAACAAAAACCCTTCTACAGTTTGACTGTTTTTAATTTAAAATGCCTCATTTAGATTAGTATTCTGTACTTTGATTTGACCTTCAACTTTTTTTTTTTTTAAGGTGTTGTGTAACGGACCGGGAACATGTGTTCCTATCTGTATATCTGCCCTTCTCCTTGGGATACTAGGAATAAAGAAAGTGATCATTGTCTACGTTGAAAGCATCTGCCGAGTAGAAGATTTATCCCTGTCCGGAAAGATCCTGTTTCACCTCTCCGATTACTTCATTGTTCAGTGGCCGACTCTTAAGGAGAAATATCCCAAATCTGTGTACCTCGGGCGAATTGTTTGACAAATGACAACTTACTGCTTTAGAATTTTGCAGTCAACAATATTTATGTTTCAGGGAAAGAAAACTACATGTTTATTGTGAAGGCTTCTGAAAGTTCTGAGAATTAGTGGTGGTCAGGAGTGAAAAATGTGTAAATAACCCAGTGAAGAAAATGAGGGCGCTCTTAGAAAACAAACATTAATACACCATTAAGTATTTAGGCCTCTGTGCACCAAATTTCTTTTCTATATAAAAATATCTGGGCCAGCTTTGGTGGCCTAGTGGTTAAGTTCAGCACACACTGTTTCAGTGGCCCGGATTCGATTCCCAGGCACAGATCTACACTGCTCTGTTAGCGTCCATGCTGTGCTGGTTGTCCACATACTAAAAAATAGAGGAAGATTGGCATGGGTGTTAGCTCAGGGCAAATCTTCATCAGCAAAAAAAAAAAAAAAGTAAAATCTATCACTACCTGCAAGTTATCTTCTGACTTGTTTTACTAATATTTTTTTCTAGAACTAAATCTAGAATTTCTATGATTAGTAACATTTCCTGTTCTGCAGCTTGTTTTTTTTTTTTTTTTTTTACAGTATTCTGCATTATAAAAAGAAAAGAAAAAGAAAGGAATTTCTTCGTTTTTGTTCAGGTACAATAGGCTCTATTTCCTGTATGGAAGCAGCAAAGTCCCTAGTGAACCCTCTCAGTGTCAAGGAAGCAGTTGTGTTAAACTGGCTTCACAACAATTTGTACTCCACAGGCTTCTAGAACCTTGAGCCTAAACCAGTGTCTTTTTTTGTTCTTTGGTTTTGCTTTGTGAGTTGTTGCCCTCAATCCAGAATATCTTTTTTTTTTTTTTTTTTTAAAGATTTTATTATTTCCTTTTTCTCCCCAAAGCCCCCCGGTACATAGTTGTGTATTCTTCGTTGTGGGTTCTTCTAGTTGTGGCACATGGGACGCTGCCTCAGCGTGGTGTGACGAGCAGTGCCATGTCCGCGCCCAGGATTCGAACCAACGAAACACTGGGCCGCCTGCAGCGGAGCACGCGAACTTAACCACTCGGCCACGGGGCCAGCCCCAATCCAGAATATCTTTTTAAAAATGTCTTGTTTAATTGTTAAAATAAATTAAAAGGTGACTCCTGTCAGAGTAATAAAACCATAATTCTGTTTATCAGAAATCCAAACTCTCCAAACATCAAAAAAATGTTTTAGTAAATTCACAACATCATGGCTGTAGTCATCTCTGGCATTTTGAGATGTCTAGGCTCAGTCAGGTATCTGTTTAATAAACATTTATGTAGTGCTTGCTGTATGCCAGGTATTCTTCTAAGCCCTTTTCAAATATTAATTCATCTAATTCTGATGATAGCACAGTGAGGTAGGCACTGTTATTAACCCCATTTTACAGATGACTTGTCCAAGATCCCATGACTAGTAAGTGGCAAAGCCAGGATTCAAGCCCAGGCAGCCTGTCTTGAGAGCAAAGCCAGTTTCATGGGCATGTGGCCTGTGCAGTCACATGGGGATCCACACTTAGGAGGCCCCTGCATTGGTTTAATACTCTGCTGTCACCCTCTTGAATTTCTTAATATATTTTGAACAAGGGACCCACGTTTTATTTTGCACTGAACCCCACAAATTATTTACCTGGTCCTGCTTGAGAAGCTGTGCTCTGAATGATGCCATGTCAGCTGCAACGGAAGTAGCTCACCCAGTGTGGGGCCTGGCCCAGGGGACTCCTCGGTTAATGGGAATTCAGTCCCCTCCCTGTAAGCTCTGCTCCCTTAACAAGGCAACAGACAAGGAGAAGACCTCTTGTAGTAGTTGAGTTTTTAATGTTTTCCTCTTAAATCTTTTTTCTAAGTTTGATTTAAATCTAATAAAGAAATGGTAAGAAACTGGTGAAGAGATTGTCTTTTAGTGAAAAGAGGCATGATTACCCGAGGCGGTGTGAAATTAAGAAGCTGAGGCTGATTCAGCCTTTCTTGTTCTTTTAGAGCCTCTCCTTCTCTGAATAAAGTAAAGAAGGGACATCTGTTGTCAGGACATTTTCCTAGGTTTTTGGCTGGAGAAATGCACAGCAGAAGACTCTCAGAACAGTAAAAGCACTTTGACATCTGGAGCCAGCGGCCATGGGGCAGCCATGCGGTAGTTCATCGTACTTTGACCTTAGATCTCAGATCTCAGGTTCTGGCTGTGTTTCCACTGACGTAAAGGGCTGCAAGATCATCTCAGGAGCTGAGATGAAATAAGGCTCGACTTTTCCAGAGAGAAAGTGATTTTTTAGGGACAGTAGCACGTGCATTTTATTCATCTTTGAATTTTTGTCTCCTCTGTACTTTGTTCCTAAGCGGCACTAAGTAAATAGTTGATGAGTGAAGTTGGACTGCGCTCAATTGCGTTAATGCCTGTCTGTGCACCGGGGCGGCCTCCTGGGCCCCCACAGGTAATCCTGCTGCAGGGCCTCCTGTCGGGCCAGAGCTGACACTGCTTAGGCTGTGGAGAGTTGTCGAAAAGATGCCATGATTTTTTCCAGAAACACATGTCCCAGATGTTTTGTAGAGCCTTAATTTAGCCAGTGGTTAGCCTGGAACATCAGAGAAAGAGTCTGTGTGTGTTATATCACTAAAAGTTTAGAAATGTCTTCCCGGCTTCAGGCTGCTGTGCACATTCAGAATTAGGCTGAGGCACATGTTATCATGCCTTCTTGCTTAGTTCCAGATTATTTGGTAAACAAGTGCGTGCTCTGCCATGTGGTGGTGTTATGGCTAATTTGCGTCCTCGAGGTCACACTAGCAAAGGGGGCTCGTTTGAGGTGATAGGGGTCTCCCTGCTGTGCATTTCTGCGGCTTAAGAAAGATAGTGCGCTAGTGTCAGCTCCAGCTGAAGATCAGCAGCTAGCTGGGCCTTTCCCATCGCCCTTGAAACACTCTGGAATGCAGCTTTTACTGGAAGAGGCTGTTCATGAGAAGTTAATTGCATCAGCCTTTCAACAAGAGGCAGGGAAACCACACATCCTGCCCACACCTACTTCCCTGGAAGATTTTTATCTGCAGTTCAGCTGTCCTGAGGGGTCTCAGCAGCTTCCCAGGTCAGAGAGTCTGGCTATTTCAAATAGGACGTCCAGAAGTCGTTACAGGAAGCTTTAGCCTGGAACGAAGAGTGCTATGAAACCGTGTCAACAAGAGGAATGTCGTATGATTTTAAATTGAAAGCAAGAGGTCCTTGCTAGAAAGGAGTTGACCCGAGCTTCCCCTTACAAAAGCAACTTGAAACACATTGTTTGCATGGCCTTCCGAAGACAGGTTAAAATTGGGAAACATACTACCCCTTCCTGTGCAGGTCCTTCGGTTGAGTCAGTACTTTATTTCTTCTGAAAAGCCCCATCTCACCAAAAGGAGTTTGATCGTAATAAGCATCTTTCATCCACAATAAGAATGTCATCGTGAGTGTTAAAGAAGATCACCCTTCTCCGTACAGCTCACTGTTGGGTGCCTCACGGAGTTTCTTCCCCATGATTTCAGCTCCAACACACGATGAGCAGGCACCCAGATTTTCCTGTCTGCCCTGAACTTTCTTCTGTTCGGGCCCATCACTCTAGCACTCTAAAAACAAATTGTCTACAGTTGTGTTCTTGTTGCCAACTCACTTTAAACATGGATCTGACATAGCTCCTCCTTTTCCCCCAGGGTAGTGAACTGATGCTAGCCTCTGTCATATCTCTCAAACAACAGACTCTGGAGTAATTTTTGTTTTTTACTTTCTTTCCTTAATCCGCTTATAATTAGTTGCCTTTTTTTTAATATCCCCAGAATTTTCTGTTGTATTTTCGTCCTCTTCTCTCCTTGTCCTCTCAGTTCCCCTGTTGATGCTGCCTTCGAACTAGTTCGTCTCCACGCTTTCCTTTTCAGTCCCGTGGTCACAGTCTAAGCTACTTCAACATAAGTTCCTTATTTTATTAGCACAGTTTTTGGGGAACTGAGGCATAGAGAGATTAGGTAACTTATCCAAGATTTTAAAACTGGAAAGTGGCAGAGCTGGCATTTGAACCAACGCCTTTAGCTCCAGCCAGACTTACCCTAATAGCTATGTTAGGTTTAAAGAAAAGCGGGGTGGGGGTGGAAAGGAATGAAGAGGGAGCAGTGATGGGGAATAAGGCGCTGGGTGCTCTAGAGAGCGATATCAGGGAAGGCCTCTCTAAGGGATGATTGAGGTGAGATCTGAAGGGTAATGCCTTAGTCCTTCCACTTCCCCTCCCAACTGACATTTCACCTCCCCCATAAAGTCCTCCCTGTCTCCCACAGCCTTGTTTCAGCAACTTCTTCTCTGAACACTTCTGTGACACAGCCACCCAGACCTGAAGCTGGTGCTGAGTTCCCTGCCATCACACTGCAATACCCTGTACTGGGAGATGCCTGTGGAGGGAAGAATTATTTCTTTATGTTTGCCTTACTTGAGGGACTATACTTCATACTAGCTTTGTATCTTTGCTCCACTCTTGGTCACACCCACCACAGTTCTGGACAAAATGTAGGCATTAACTAAACATATAAAACGTAAATTCTTATACCTTCTGGCTTTGTCTAGATGTACTTAGTTACAGTCTCATTCATGAGACTAATGGGTCTCAAACTTTTTGATCTCAGGACCTCATGACACTTAAAAAATTATTGAAGACCTCAACAAAGTTTTGTTTATGTGTGCTATATTTGTCAGTATTTACCACATTAGAAATTAAAACAGAGAAATTTTTAAAATACAAGAATACACAAGGACACATTCCATTTTCCATCAGAGCAGTGATATCATCACACATTACATAGCATCTAAAATCTATAAATTCATGAGAATGTGCAGGAAAAAGGCAAATAACATCTTAGTATTATTATGAAAATAGTTTTGACCTCACGGACCCCTGGAAAGTTCTTGAAGACCTTCAGGGGTGCCTGGGCCACATTTTGAGAACTGCTGCTTACATAATGGCACATCAAGGACTTCATCTCTCACAGCCTTGAGTCAGTCACTGATCTGTGTATTAGTTTTCTGTTGCTGTGTAACAAATTGCCAGAAACTTAGTGACTTAAAATAACGTGTGTTATCTCACAGTTCTGTAGGTTCCGAATGCAGGCAGGGCTTCACAGGTTCACCACTCAGGGTCTCTCAAGGCTGTGATCAAGGTGACGGCCGGGATTGGGTTCTGATGTGGAACTCTGGATCCTCTTCAGAGCTCATTCAGTTGTTGTTGGCAGAATTCAGTTCCCTGTGGGTGTAAGACTCATGGTAACCTGTTTCAAGGCCAGCAGGAGAGTCTGTACTGCTGCTGCTTCTCTTTTAAGGACTCACATGTTTGGGTCAGACACACCTAAGATAATCTCCTTTATAATTAACTCAAAGTCAACTGATTAGGGACCGTAATCATAACCACAAAATCCTTTTTGCCATATTAATGTAACATAATCAGGGGAGTGATATCCCATGATATTCACAGGCCCCACCCATATGTCAGGATGGGGATTAGGATGTGGACACCACGGGGTGAAATATTGGGGACCGTCTTAGAATTCTGCCAACCACAATCTGCCAAGGGTTTTCTGTTTTGTTTTAAAAAAAATTTTTTTTTTAACCTTTCACTTAGACTACCAAACTCTTGCCTTAGTTAATCCAAGTTCTCTAACTTTTTTTTTAACAGGGGAAATTAATGTCTTGCAAACTCCATCCCTTTTCTAACAAAACATTTGATGCCTTGGTTTGTTTACTTGTCAGATAGGCATGGCAATGGTACCTACTTGTGGAGTTGTGAGCATCAAACTAGATGGTACACATACTGCCTTTAACACAGAGTCTGACACATGGTCAGTCCTCAGTAACCTTATGTCTCCAAGTGACAAAGGTGACTTCCTTGCTGTGTAAATGGCCTAAAGAAGGGATCTCTTTAAACCAAGTACAGCAATAACTTCCCACCATCTAGGATGGCTACAGTCAAAAAAAGCGGAAAATAACAAGTGTTGCCAAGGATGTTGAGAAATTGAAATTCCTGGTGGGAATGCAGAATGGTTCAGCAGCTGAGGAAAACAGTTTGGCAGTTCCTCAAAAGGTTAAACATAAAGTTACAGTATGACCCAGCAATTCCACTCCTAGGTATATACCCCAGAGAATTGAAAACATAACGTTTACACAAACACTTATACACAGGGACCGACCCCGTGGCCAAGTAGTTAAATTCACACACTCCACTTCAGCAGCCCAGTGTTTCACCGGTTCAGATCCTGGGCGCAGACCTAGCACCACTCATCAGGCCATGCTGAGGCAGCGTCCCACAAAGCACAACCAGAGGGACCTGGCAATTAGAATATACAACCATGTTCTGCTGGGCTTTAGGGAGAAGAAGAAGAAGGGGAAAAAAAGATTGGCAACAGATGTTAGCTCAGGTGCCAATCTTAAAAAAAAACAAACTTGTACACAAATGTTCATACCAGTATTATTCATAGTAGCCAAAAAGTGGAAACAACCCAAACATCCACTAACTAATGAATGGCTTATGTGGTATATCCGTACAATGGAATATTAGCCACAAAAAGGAATGAAGTGCCAATACATGACATGCTACAACGTAGATGAATGAGGCTTGAAAACATGCTAAGTGAAAGAAGACAGTCACAAGAGGCGACATATGTTATGATTCCATTTATATGAAATGGCCAGAATAGGCAAATCCATAGACAGAAAGTAGAATCGTTGTTGCCAGGGACTGTGGGAGAGGGGAATTGGGGTGACTCCTAACAGATAGGGGATTTCTTTTGGAGCTGATGAAAATGTACTGGAATTAGATAGTTGTGATGGTTATACAACTTTATGAATACACTGGAAACCACTGAATTGCACACTTTAAATGGGTGAATTTTATGGTACGTGAAATATTTTTCAGTGAAAAAACTGTCATCAATAGTCAAGGAATCTATGCATATTTATTTGTGAATGTGTATATAGATGAAAAAAGACAAAACGAAAAACTAAGCACAGCAGCCAGGAAGTTGCTATAGGGAGAATTTTTGTTTATAGTGATTCCACCTCTTCCCCTGGGCAGAGACTAAACAAAGACTGAAGGTGCTGGAGACAAAGCATGGCTATCAGGGAAGGGCTGAGTAAGAAGGGGATGAAAAGAGCCTAGTGGGGGGAGGCTGGGGGAAGATGATGGATGGCCGCAGCATGAAGTAACACCCTCTCCCACCTCTTTGCTGAAGATGCCTCATTAAAGAGCCTCACACCAGCAAGAGCCAAGACAACTGAGTGAATTGTATTTTCCAAAGTTGGCCATCCACGTGCTCCTCTGCAATATGACCTGGCCACCTCCCCGTCAAGAGGTAGAGCCTGGGGTTTCTCTCCCTTTGACTTTAAACTGGCCTGAGTGACTTGCCCCGCCACTGGAATACGGCAGGAGTAGGAAATGGCCTTCTGACTTGACGTGCTTGCCCTCTGGACTCTCCCTTGGGATGCCCCCTCTGAACCCAGCCACCATACTGTGAGAAGCCCAAGCCACATGGAGAAGCCATGTGTCGGTGATGACAGTCGAATCTGAGTGTTCATCTCAATCCAGGTGCTGGACATGTGAGGGAAGAAACCCCCAGAGGATTCCAGCCGTGCCATTTGAGCCCCTCCCAGGTTTTCAAATCCTCCTGGCTGACGCTGAGACAGAACAGTCCTCCTCGGTCCTGTGCCCTTTCAGTTTCGGATCACAGAGTCCATGAGCAGAATTAAATGCTTGCTGTTTTCTGCCACTAAGTTTTAGGGTAATTTGTTACAAAGCAATAGGTAATTAGAACAATGACCTTTCAGAAGGAGCTGGTCCCCCCAAAGGTTGGTTACTTTGGCTTAATATGAGGAAAGGAAACGATTTCTCACCCCAAAGGCAAAAGGAAGAAATACATTTCTACACCACAGATAGGAAAAGGCGTTTCTTCTCCTGCTCCTTGGCCTGCCTGTAACAGTGAAACAGAAACCAGTGGATGCTTTTCAATCTTTTAACCATATGCAGATGAATAAGCAAATGGTTGGACTTTATTCCTAATCTCTTTTCCTTTGCTGTATAAATGAGGGGTTTTTTTTTCCACTCTAATAAACTTTAGCATTTAAACAGAAGTCATGTGTCACATATATGACGATTAGCAGCAGGAATGTCGACAAGGAGATAGCCGCTGAGCACGAAGCCTTAATTAATAGCCAAGCCGTTCAACTGGAAATAAGAACAATGTCTCTGGCAGGGGAATGTGAAATCTTTTTTCTAATATTTTTTTTCCTCTCAGTCTTTATAGGATAATGATTTAAAATACATTGACTGTGAAGAGAACTTTTTAAAGTTTTCAGTTGAGCTCTAGTGGTCGAAGTGCGGTAATCTTGCAGTGACATCACGTCACGGCACCCTCCCCATCCCTGGGTCCCCAAGTGAATTGCCAAAGCCCAGAATATGCAGACTGAGACCAGCGCTGGAACCAAACCGAAGCAAAGCCAAGCAGCAGCAGATGGGATGGAGGAGGCTGGAATGACAGTCTTCTCTCTCAAAAAGAGGGAAAAGAAGTTTCATTCTTCAAAGAAAAGGGAAGGAAAACAAGGCTTTTATGGAAATACCATATACAGAGTTGGCAGAAATTCAGCAAGGAATTAAAAGTATCCAAAATGTTCCCTTATTCAGTTCCAGCCTGGCGGCCAAATGAAAAGAGGCTCCGTTTTCAAGCTGATGTGCTCTGAATTCTCTGGACCTATAACCACGCAAGGCCTCTCGAAGGGCCCGAGCTTTGGTCTCTCTTCTCCCCAGTCAAGCAAGCTGAGTCTAAACAGCCAGATGGAGAGAGAGCTTAAAGTGTTCCTCAAAATCTTATAGAAAACAAAGTATTTATGGATGAAATGATAAAAGCTCTGAGATTTTTTTTTTTTTTTTTTTAAAGATTTTATTTTTTCCTTTTTCTCCCCAAAGCCCCCCGGTACATAGTTGTGTATTCTTCGTTGTGGGTTCTTCTAGTTGTGGCATGTGGGACGCTGCCTCAGCGTGGTCTGATGAGCAGTGCCATGTCCGCGCCCAGGATTCGAACTAACAAAACACTGGGCCGCCTGCAGGGGAGCGCGCGAACTTAACCACTCGGCCACGGGGCCAGCCCCAAAAGCTCTGAGATTTAATTCAAAATCCATTGCCAGAGTGGGAAGGAAGAGAGTTTATAGATGAAACAGGGTTAGCCGGACATGATCTCTGTGGAAGCTGGGACAGTGGGAACATGGGGCATCATTATAGCAAACTCTCATCATATTTTGCCCTCTGCTTTCATACATGTGTGAGCATCTCCATAATTAAAAGTTTTAAAAATATAAATCATGTAAGAAGTCTTCAGATTCTAAAAAGTCAAAGAATGTATTGATTATAGATAAAATGAAACAAAGCTTTAAAACTAAAACAAGAAAATAAGTTTTTTAATTACTTTTATTTCATGTTTAACCCATCAATAGAATTTCAGTCCTTCTACAGATCTGATTCCTGAACCAGAGCAGGTTTTTCTGACTTTAAAAATATTCAGTCCTGGCCCTTTCAATACACTGCTGTCAAGGACAAAATGTCACCTTCTTTATCCAGGAAAGGGCTGTGCTGCTCACTGTTCAGTAAATATTTGAGGTGTTCCAACATCAGGTTGACCTTCACAGGAGGCTACCGGGCGCCGGCTCCCACTGAAGACGTCCTCCTTCTCCAAGGACACACTCCCCGCCCCTCTGGAGACTGTGCCAGCACAGGTCAACTCTGTGGACCGTGAATATTAAAGTTGGTGCTGACCCCAAACTCTAGGTGCTGCTGAGGAGCTTGCAGTGTGGAGCAGGGGAGAGGCAGCTGAGTGATGAGAGCCCTGGGTTCGGGTTCTGGCTTTGCCGTATACATCTGTTTGATTGTGGTTCGTTTTAATGTTTCTGTATTTCCCTACCACATAATACGAAGGAGCTGGACAAGATTATCCTTGAAAGCCCTTCCAACAACAGTGCTGCCACCACAGTAACAACGGCTTCCCTCATTTCTCAAGGGCTAGTGCCACACCAGCTACTGCACTACACAGTACGTGCATTGACTCATCTCTAATCCTCAGACCTAAGCAACAGGGGCCCCACACTTGAGAGACCCCTCTACCTGCCACTTCCCTCCTGGGGGGCCAGAAAGCTGCGACCTTCCCCAGCCCACTCTCCCTTTCTAGACCAAGCTCTGGCTGCCTGGGACCCCAGAATTCCCTGCCTCAATGGCCCAAGCCTTCTTCTAGGGCTTGCATGGGCCTCTTTCCAGGAATGCCCTCCCAGGGAGGCTTACAGAAGTGCAGTATGTGGAAGGATTAGGACCTGCAGGCTGGGGGATGGACAGCGTACACAAGGCTCCTCACAGTACGAGAGGAACCAGGTAGACAGAGAAGGGAGATGGGCTGTTATTTGGGCGTTTGGTTTGTCCTCTTACCTGGGATCCTGTAAAGTTGGGGTGGGCCTAGTGAGGTAAGGATTGTTATTATTACCACCTCTCTTCTACAGAGAATAAAACTGAGACGCAGAAAGCCTGAGTAATTTGCCTGGGGCCGCACAGCTGGCGAGTGGCAGAGCCAGGGCTCAGACTGCAGTCTGTGATTCCACGCTCTTCACTTTCATGCTGCCACCCAACAAAATCCACAGAATCGGCGGATCCCCGTGGCTCTCAGGAGACAGACACGGTCCTGAAAAGCCGTCTTCCCCCAGCTGAGTTGCTTTTCTTCTCCATTCCACTTTGTTGGTGCCAACTGAGAATGTGGCAGACAGCAGTGGTGGCAAAGCCTCATCCAGAAAAAATTACCATGGGAACTTGATTCAACAGAAAAATATTTGATACAGGAGTATGACAGTTAATCCTAGGATTTCACTTTTTGTTCTGAACTTCTGACCCACAGCTGCTAGTCCAACCACGAAATACCAAGAAGCTACCTTAACTAGATGTTAACCCTGTTAAACAAGTGTTTGGCCAATCAAATAAGTTGGTCTTTGTTGATTTCCTTTAAACTCTAAAGCCAGGAAATTACTTCTAATATGTTGAGACCCTCGCCTTCCCTTCAAGGACATCCTGAGGCACAGAAATAAAATCTGACCAAACGTACTTTCAATTACGACTCATAACGAAATGTCCAGCAAATTATAGGTAATTTGAAAAAGCAAATTTCTGAACAAAGCCATAAAAATGTTTCTTGCAGTATTTTTAGAAGGCGTAATTTGACGTACTTAATAGCAAGGAGTCAATTTTGTTATATTTTGAATACTAACCACAAATCTCTAAAGTTAGTAATAAGAATAGTAGCTAACAGCAGTGAAGGCTTGTGTGCCAGGCAAAATTCTCTGTCTTTTAGATGCATTTGCCCTCTTGATCCTCTCAACAACTGAGGGAAGCCTGTGGTATTTTTATTGCTTCTTTACAGATGGGAAAACTGAGGTATAGAGATGTTAGTAAGCTTAGAACTAAGATTATACACAAAGGGGTTTATCAAAGTACTATTTATAATAGGAAAAAAGTGGGAAACTATCCAAATTGGAAAATGTTTAATAAATTACGATATGTCCACATAATAGACAATGGTGCCGTCATTAAAAATCATGTCATTGAAGAATATTTAATGGCATAAAAGAATGCTTAAAATGTTACGTTAAATAAAATTTTTTAATGATGCAAACAATTGTGTATTAAGAGCACAATTTGAAAATCTATGTAAATGTATGCAAAGTTTAAAAAGTTCTAAAAACATAAAATGTTGAAAATGGATGTCTCTGAGTTAAGAAATTATGTATAAAGTTTGTTCTATAATGTTTTAAATTCTATTTTGATGATGTATTACATAATGAAAGAAAATAAGACCAAAAAAATGCCTAAATTCCTGTGAGCCATTAGTTCAGGGAGTAGGAAAAAGGGAAACATTATGACGTCTTCTAAGAAATACTGTACTTGCAAGTATAACAAATAATAATAGAAATAATTACTTAATAAACGTGTCCAGTACGTGCTGTTTTACGTGCAGCTTTCACACCATCTCACTTAGGCCTGCAAAGGCACTGAGAGGTAAATAGTCTTAGTGCCCATTTTGCAGGTAATGAAAATTAAGCTCAGAGAGGAGGTGACTTTTCCAAGGCTCCACGGACGATACATGGTCCAGCCAGGGCTGGAGTCTTTGGACACTCAGTCACAGTGCAGCATCTGTGAACACAGACTCAGTGCGTGGGCAGAGCCAGTAATGTGTAATACTGACCATGTTCGGACTCATTCAATGTGAGACTGAGTAAGTAAGGCAGCAGCCTACGGGAGCCTCCCGCTGACTTATGGGGAGGTCCAGTGAAACAGGAATTGGGATATTTCAGTTCTAGTCTTGGCTCTGCCATTAATTATGTCTATGGGCAAATCCTTTGACCTCTCTGAGTCCCTATTTGTTCATCGAGATACAACTCAAATGTAACTGGGCTTCCCGGGCCTAGTGCCTGTCCTGGAGGTCAGGTGCCTGCTTTGTCACGTGCCAAAATCCCCTATGTATGATTCTGAAGGCTTTGAATGGCAGTGTTGATTTCTACTGAAGATGAAGGGGCAGGAGGGTTGCATCACACATATCACAAGCAAAACGTCCTTACGGTTTCCTTTAAACACTTCTTCCCCCCCCCCCCCCCACATTCCACCTTCCTCTCCCAGCTGCCCAAATTCTCTTTTTGTTTCCTTCTCCCTTTAAAAAACAAAAACCTTTGTGCCCTTTCCTTTCTTGAACCACACTCCTCAAGATTTCTTCGTATTCCAAGTCTGTTATCATTCAACAAGCATTCATGCCCACTGTATCCTAGGGCCGCTCTTGTGCTGGAGGACTTCACATTCATCCCTTTCTTACGTGGAGTTATCTGACTGGGTCTCAGCTTCTTAAATGTGCATCCAGCCAGAGGCAGTCTGTGGGAGAATAGGGAGGATTTTCATTGCTCACAAGTTCTTTAGTGTTACATGTGATGAGGATTTTAGGCTGGTTAATTTTAAAACTGCAGATGAGAAGCAGGCTCTGAGGAGCAGAGTTTGCTTGCCCTTTGAGAGACATTTGCATTTGTGAAGGAAGAGGGGATGGCCTTACCTCTGGAAAC
This sequence comes from Equus quagga, assembly GCF_021613505.1. NCBI lineage: Eukaryota > Metazoa > Chordata > Mammalia > Perissodactyla > Equidae > Equus > Equus quagga. The sequence goes on along the minus strand of NC_060284.1, from coordinate 29,297,094 downwards.
TCTTAATGGGGAAGGCAAGGACTTAAGTTGTTTACTGTCTGGCAACCTCATGTAACTGACCCCCCCCCCCCCAAAAAATCCTCCTTTGTCTTTAGCTGAACATAATATTTAAGCGGTGACTTCTGCCATTTACTCAATCCGGTTTGATTCTTATCTAAAAGTTGTGGGACCGCCCAATGCCCAGACCCTACCGGCACTGGTACCATTTTACCTTTTTTTTTGTCTTATAAAGAGATAACTCACATACCTATGCCTTAAATTTAGCCTTACTCTCCACCCATGTTTGCAGCAGAAGCGGCAGCAGCAACATGCCAGCAGCAGCTCTGCCTGCCCATGGGTCCTGCCCCCATGACAGCAGCAGCAGCAGCAGCTCCCCATGCCAGCAGCATCTCTGACTGCCCGTGGGTCCTGTCCCCACGCAGCAGCTCTGCCTGCCCATGGGTCCTGTCCCCATGCTGTTCCACGCTATTCTCTAAATAAAACAGCACTCCTACCAGACCTTGAGAGTCCACGAAATCTTTCTTTCAACTCCTTGGCTCACCAACCCCGCATCAACATATAGTGTGAGAGGTGAATACTTCTTGCCCTCAAAGGACCTCCCAGCTCTATTTTTAAAAATAATTCTATGAAATGAAATTCATAACAATATCTCCTTCAAAGACACTGATAATTATAACAAGCATTTATTAGGTACTCACGGTGCCCCCAGCACTAATTACCTTACAATGAACCCTCACAACCCAGTGAACTATAGGTACGATGATTAGACCCCTTTCTTTGATGAAGAAACTGAGGTTTAGAGACGTTTGGTGACTTATCTGGAGTCAAATAGCCCCTGGGTAGCAGCTGTAGGATTCAGAGGCAGGCTTGCCAGATTCTAGACGCTGTGCTTTTAGCCTCTGGGCTGACTGCTCCATCTCCCCATCCTGGTCTTCTCTTACTCAGAGTGTGTTATCACTGGGAGGATTGACATGGTATTAGAACCTGTTTTCCTGTTCCATTTTTGCCATGTCTTCTGTCCTAGTCCATTCGAACTGCTATGACAAAAATACTGTAGACTGGGTGGCTTGTAAATATCAGAAATTTATTTTTCACACTTCCCGAAGGCTGAGAAGCCCAAGATCAAGGTGCCAGCAGATTCGGTGTCTGGTGTGGGCAACTTCCTAGTTCTTAAATGGCCGTCTTCTTGCTATAACCTCATGTGGTGGAAGAGGCAAGAGAGCTCTCTGGGGTCTCTTTTATAAAAGCACTAATCCCATTCATGAGGGCTCCACCCTCATGACCTAATCACTTCTAAAGGCCTTTCTTTGATGGAAAAAGCTCCATTCATGATGTTGGTTAGAGAAGTAACTTGTCTGCCACTCAACATGCTTTAAAGTCATGGACTCAGTAAAGCCACTCCAGCCCCCAAGTGTGGAGTCTCTTTTCTCTTTTCTCTTTAGTTTTTTCTTTATGTACTCCATGTTTCAAAGTATTACTATGACCTCTCATCTGTAACAATTTTTTTTTTTTTGGAGGAAGGTTAGCCCTGAGCTAACATCTGCTGCCAATCCTCCTCTTTTTGCTGAGGAAGACTGGCCCTGAGCTAACACTCGTGCCCATCTTCCTCTACTCTATGTGTGGGACACCTGTTACAGCATGGATTGACAAGCAGTGCGTAGGTCTGAACCCAGGATTCGAACCAGCGAACCCCAGGCCACCAAAGCAGAAGACGCAAACTTAACCACTGTGCCACTGGGTTGGCCCCTGTTACAATTTTTTTAAAAACAAAGTCTGAGAAGACTGCTTTTCTCTGTGGCTCAATGAGAACTCCTGGAGGGATTCAGAAAGAACCAGGACAGGTTTTTATTTCTGTCCGAAAAACAACACAGTCAATGGCAACATGTCTTTGGTGAGCTGCCAACACATTCTTCACATCAACATTGGCTGGAGTGATATGGTGTGAGCAACAGAAATCATTGAATTCTTACAAGCATCAGTGATTTTTGTGGAGGTTCAAACCTGACATCAATCAAGACCATTCCAATTTAGTGTGAGGGTCTCTATGGATTGGTTGTGTCTCCTGTTGTCTAACAGCATTTCAGAGGTGAATGCACATAATTAAAGTATCCAAGGGCCACCACAGGAGTCCTGCCTTACTAAGGATGCTGAATATATAGATTTAAGTGTAAGACAATGTATGTTAAAAGGCATACTCCACAACTGAGAAGGAAACAGATCAGTTATACAATGGAAGGATTTCCTTACTTTTCCCCTACTGTTCCAGAGAGGGATACAATGGTCTGAGACCCGGATTTGTTTAACCAAACCTGCTAACATTGTTTTTTTGTAAGTTACTGGATTGTAAATGGGAGTTAATCTACACCATACATAAATTATATATTAAACGTTTTGGAAAACTAAGGGTCTGGCTTATCACTATTACATATATAATATATCCAGTAATCATACTTCCAATATTTTTAAATCTTTTTTTTTTCCCCAATGACTACCCATGGATTCTGAAACTGGTGTCCATAGAAATGTTTGCAAAATGTGTGATTTCTCTATGCATTTTCTGGAAAGATAGGCCATAGCTTTCGTTAGATTCTCTATAATCCTTCCCCCACCTCCCAAAAAAAGAGACAAAGCCTACACTTAAGATTCTGAGACTTTTTAAGGGCATATTTATTTATTTTAGAGTCTTTTTTTCAATCTGAGTCTTGAAATTTAATGGAAAAACAAACAACCACATCTCTGCTTTTCCTTCTGTGCCTATTCAATCATCCTACTCCTTCAAAAATGAATGGAGTGTGTGTGTGTGTGTGTGTCTGTCTGTTAAACCTTCTCTGGCGGCAGCAGGATGCAAGGAAAAAAGGAAAAAACAGAGAAGTGGAAATATTTTTTAAGAAAAAAATTTTTTAATAGAAATCTGCCTTAAATTTTTAATTTTTCACCTGAGTTCTTGGGTGTTGTTATTGTTATTTAGTACTCTTCCCTGTGAATTCTTTTGTGGATGGCTGTAAGTGACTAGACTCCATCTTAGCTAGAGGAGCCGACACAGCAAATTTGTGTTCTGTTCTAAATTCAGTGATGTGATGACATATGCTTAGTGGTCAGACTGACATGCAAAATAAATCAGATATAATCATTTGAATATAAGTTTGAGATATAAAATAAACCATTTTGGGATCAAAACAAAAGACAGAACCATAGGAGTAGCAGTTTGCCAAAACACACATCAGCTAATTCTACTTGTTGTCAGAAAAGAAAAATCATTTCAATTGGATGTTTTACTTTTCTACTTCTATGAGTACCATAAAGAGAAGGTAATAACTCAGATGTGCAAACATGGAATTTAGAGGTGGAGGTTCATAAGCAGACACTTGCACTTTTATTTTTAACAGGTGAGGACTCAGGACCAAAGACACTCCAGGACATGGGGCTGACTGGTCACAGAAGCTCTAACTGGAACCCAGGTGTTCCGACTCCCAGGCCTGTTTTCCACTGCATCCCATCCAGAAAACTAAAGTGAGAGCAATTAACTTTCGACTTATCACAAAGTGATATTAAAGAGTATGCAGTTAAAACACATTTATGATACCTGGGCCCCGGATAATGGCATGCCTACCATCAGAGCTGAAAAGATACCACCTGCCACTGAGTGACTGATAACAGAACACACCATGGGGCTCAGGTTGAACTTGTCATTCTGGTTCTTAGGCCAGAAGCCAGTTTTTAAAATTGACTTCATTAAAATCATTTTCTTCATTTAAAGTTATACTCACCCTGTGAAGGAGATACTATTAGGGAGGTGAAGGACATTAACATTTTCGAGTATGCATTTCTGAGTAGTATTTGAATTTTCTCCCTGTTCAGGTAACCACCTGTTACTTGTATAATTTAAGTGAAAAAAAAAAGAGGATCCTACACAGTGAGGGTTGTGTTTGATGCGCTGTGGCCGCAATGATCTCATCTACAAATCTGACACCAGCAGTTGACTCTTTGCAATGCTTAGCGTATCAAAGGAATTAAAGAAAAAAGACCTCACCCTATTTGTGGAGCGATTCAGTTATGATTCCTTTCTTTCGTGCCTTCAAGGAAGACTGGACACCAAAAAGTTGATTCAAATAGAATGTGTAACTGGAAGAAACTTTGGCATCGTTGGGCAAACTGCAACTTACTAGACGTGAAGAGGCACATCTCCAGGGGCTGTGGGACTCCCAGAGCTAACACAGCTAGTAAATAAGGACGCGGGGGCTCGACCCCAGGCCCCTGTTCTCCCACTGCCCTTCCACTACCCACGGTTATTGCATTCCGGCAATGGAGCAATCCCGGGCCTAAGTTATCCAATTTTACTTCCCATTGGTTTTCTATGGCTTGCGTTGGGGTGTCCCCCAGGGAGGTCATCATTCCTTGTGTCCATATGTCTCATCTGGACATAAGGGGCTGAATCAGAGCCTGGCTAACAGTTGCTGTGTGCCTGCGATGTTTCGGGCACTCCATGGGACAATCTACATACATCAGCACATTTGCTCTTCAGCACAGCCTTGTAAGATAGCTGCTACTATCCCTCTTTTCTCTGTGAGAAAACTGAACTCAGAGAGGTGAGGAAACTTGCCTAAAGTCCCACAGCCGGTAGGTGATGGGACTGAGATTTAAAGCTACATAGGTGTGATTCCAAAACTCACTGGAAACACTGTGGGTAGAATTAGGCTTTATTTGCCTTTGTTTTCCTGACAGATGCTAGCGCATTGTTATGCAAATAGTAATTGAGTATTAATAAGTATAGTGAGTATTAATGAGCATAGTATTAGTGAGTAGTGAGTACTAATGCTTTTGGAAAGAATGAACAAATGATAGATTTAGTAAGAACAAAGCATAAGAACTTTTCAAATGTTCTCGACAACATTTCAGATTGGTTTTGTTCACCTCTTGTTGGGGGAGAGAAACAACCTACACCACCTAAAATCCATCAGTCCATTAATTATCACCTTTCCCCATCATCTGACCGGCAGTCCAGCAGAGTGGCTTAACCCGGGGCCCTGGTGCCAGCCTGCCTGGGTTAACTCCTGCCGTTTACCCGCAGCTCAGACAAGTTGCTGGGCGTCTCTGTGCCTCAGTTGTTTCATCGTAAGGTGAGGATTCTAGTTGTGACTTCTTTATAGGGTTGTTTTGAAGATGAAGTGAGTTAAGAGATGTAAAGAACATTGTAACACACAGTAAACACTCAATAAAGAGCTTTATTAACTTAAATACGTTTCTTCATAGCACTTGTAAAACCCTTACTGCCCTTTGCAGTAAAGCATTTTCAAAAACTGCTCCATATCAGGGACCCAGGGTTATCTTTGTGCTCTTTTCCTGCAGGTTCCTGTGTGCCGACTGTGTTGACATCACATTATTAATATCTTTTGCTGCCTGGGCTGCAGTCAGAGTTTTTCAAGCGGCCTTGGATCCCCCTGGGGTTTGCTATACTTCAGTGCACCGTGAAGCATGATAACAGGAACTGAAATGGCAGAAACTGAAAGCAAAATTTAAAACTTCAGCCTAGAAATGCTTGGCTGTTTTTCCCTTTGCTGCGTATTTTAAAAAAGGTAAATTGAGAACCTCTGAAACCGATGAAGTCCAGCATGTTGTATTTCAGGGGTTTTTTGCTTTGGTTTTCTAAATATCAGCGCAGAGTTTTCATCCCTCCCTTCAGCAGACATCCATTGTTTACGCTGGTGTGCCCTCATTCCCCGTATACATCTGGTGTCCATCTAGAGCAATCCTAATTTTAAATATCTTTGGCATCCTTTCATGGAAATAAATTAACAAGGCAGGGGAAAAAAGCCTTTGTGAGGCCCTCTGGCCAGAGTCTTGTTTCATATTTAATTTCAGCTGTTTTTCTGTTTGCCCTGAGCTTAAGAGCCGCCTAGTGAAAAAGTCTCGTCCAGTCCTGGAAGGCTGCTTGACCAGGGTAGGGGGATGACAGCAAGGTACCTTCTGTGCCCTCTTTGGAGGAACACTTAAATATTAAGTTTTTCATCTAGAATTCTGGTCATTTCTTTGGGGCTGGCAATACTGGAAACTAACATTTTATATCATGTATTCTTGTAATGTTTGCTTTTTTCATTTTTACAATAAGATGCATTACTGTGATAGGCAGAAAAGGAAATAAAGGTTTTAAAACTATTGACTTATTGCCACAAATGAAATGGCCATTCTATTTTTAAGCAGCCCCATAATAAGGAGTGATGCACTCTGGGAAGCCGAAAACTCTACACTCTGTGAGCACAGGGACCGTCTGCTTTTCTCATCTTTGTCTTCCACAGAGGAACGCTCTATAAATACCTGCAAAGCAACGAAAAAGACCTCTTTCATATTCCTTTAAACATATTTACTTTCCCAAATAGGAAGACTGAACACTGGTTCACCTTAAACATGACAAAAATTATGTATCACACACACACGCATATCTGGATTTACACACAAGGTATTATTTCCTTGATAAAGGATTCACCAGATCCCTATATATAGCAAAACTCCTCAGTAGGTTTAAAGTATAATTTGATTTGCTTCATTTTGCCTATGAGATAATGGAGTGGATTAAAAGAGCTTTAGTAAAACAAAAGCCCTCGGTTCAGATCTGCTTCTACCTGGGACCTATTGTGTGTCTGTGGGCAGGTGTGTGTGTTTGTCTGCTTGTTTGACCTCTCTGTGTCTCAGCTCTCTCCACTGTAAAGTGAGAATAATTGGAAGTGTTGGAGGGTCCTCACCAAAGCCCCGGAACAGTGCCGGAGCACAGATGTAAATGGTAGCCGCTATTATTATTGTTGTTTATTAAAGCTTTTCAGAACATCCAGTACATGAATTGAAGTATAATTACGGTGATAACCGTGAGTCCCAAAGTGCATCATAAGGGCCCACACTTAACTGGTAGGAAAAAAGAAAGCTTTTCATGCTCAAGCCCAGCCAAGAGATAGAAATGCTCAGACTCACAGCATTTCATGGCTGGAGTTCCAAGAGGACAGAGGCCTCCTTCACTTCCTTGTTTATGTGACCAGAGGAGGGGAAATCCCACCCTCCTCCAGCCTCTCCAGGCTACCCTTTTGAGCCACAGCTGGAAAGAAAAGAAAGCAGCAGTTAAATTCGGGAGCAAGGACTGGTAAGCTGGGATGTTGGCATTGTAGCCTAACAGAGGAATTATTAAAGGTTCAATTCAACAAAAATACCTAAACTTCAGTATAAACTTTTCAGTCTGATAAATAAGCCAAGAGCTGCACTGGATGGTGAAGTAGGAACTCTCCCCCGTGACAGCCCCTCCCCTCTAAGGCGGGAGAGACCCCAAAGGGACTGACTGGCATGTGGGCCGAAAGCCTGGGGATCCCTCCAATGCTGCCAAACAGGGAGGACTTGCTCCAGATTCATGGTCCCAAGCCCCAGTGAGCTTCAAGAACCAGTGACAGGGAGAAAAAAGAGGAGGAAGCAAGGAGGGAGGCAACGGACAGGTGTGTTTCCTGCTCTAGAATCTGGTCTCCAGCAGTTCTGGTGATGCATGTACCAGTCAAGCTATGTCTGTGGGGCCGGCTTCCCTGTGGTCTGGGGGCGCAGTAGACTTTGGCCCTTTCCTAAGACCCTTTGCAAGTCAACAAGTGAACAGACTTCCTCCCCATGCCCCACCTGCCATGATCTCCTTCTAGAATCGGGGAGGGACCCTTGGGAAGTGGATAAGGGGCCACAGGCTGCTGAGCACTCCCACCTCGACCCCACAAATGAGAAGATCTCCCTGTTCCCTCTTGTCCACGTAGCGAGTGCATGATTCCACTACAATTCAAAGATCAGAGAGGCAGAGTGGCTTTCAAGGGAGGAGACCCATAAACTGGGCCCCTCTTTCTGGTCATAGGCAAACAGTGTTCAGATACTCCAGACAAGGAAAGTGCCAGAAGAACACAGGGTTAAGGTAGGATAGCATTATCCTTTAAGTGCACACACACACAGTTAGTGTACACGGAGATTATACATGAAGAGTTATTGAGATATATGAGACTACGACTTGCACTACTGTGAATCCTTTACAGTTCCTGACGCAGCACTATATCACAGTAGATGCTCAATTGATATTTGTTGAATAAATGAATACACGCCTGTTGAAGTAAAGACCCCTGGGGTGGCGAGGGCAGGCTTCCCCGAGAAAGTAGTAAGTTACCTGGATCATTATGGGGCATTGACCAGAATGTTGGTTTTAGTAAAGTTTTCATTGTTATTGTTAGAGCTACACAACCTGTAGTAGTCAATAAATATTAAGAAACAGTATCAATTCTCTTCTGCTTCTTTCTTAAAAGATATGGTGGGGGCCAGGGGAATGCTTAACTTTTCAGAGATCTTTTTGCTGCTGAACATAAGGTAGTTTGTTTCCTGTGATCCTGGAGTAGAGCGGTCCTCTCCACAGTCCTCTTTTTCCACTCTGCTTACAAGCTTCATCATCAGAACAAAGACGTGAAAGCCACAGTGGTGAGCAACAGGGGTGAGGAGATCGCACCGTAGGAGCCGCTCGTCACAAGAACAACACCTCGCTTAGTGCTGTTGGAGACGGACGTGGAGGGCAGGCACCTGGGCGATCAGCTTCGCTGTGCCTGATTCTAGGAAGAGATATAAATTGTTTATTAAAATTCACGTGACTAGATCCTTTCTGATGCAGCCATGATAGGTTACAGTGTCCTGATTATAGAGCATTCTCCAGTGCTTTTGCAAATTGTTTGTCATATCTTTGTAGAAAGTTGGATGTTTTCAGCATATTTTGAAGATAACACGTCTTCCTTTACCAGAGCAGGAACAGACTCTGAGTGAAGACAGAGGAATGAGAAATACGCCATTTCTGCATTGGTGGGTTGCTCTTTCCAACATATCTTGCTGTAAATTAAAGAACTACTACCTGCTTGTGATGGTTAATTTTATGTCAACTTGGCTAGGCCATGGTGCCCAGATATGTGGTCAGACATTATTCTGGAAGTTTCTGTGAGGGTGTTTTTGGATGAGATTAACATTTGAATTGATTAACTTGGTGTAAAGCAGATTACCCTCCATGAAGTGGGCAGTTCTCATCCAATCCATTGAAGGCCTGAATAGAACAAAAATGTGACCTCCCCCTAGCAAGAGGGAATCCTGCCATCAGATGGCCTTCAGACTTGAACTGCAAAATCAGCTCTTCCTGAGTCTCCAACCTGCTGGCCCATCCTGCAGATTTGGGACTTGCCATTCTCCACAATCACATAAGCCAATTCCTTACGATGAATTTCTCTCTATATATATATGTATGTATCTATATATACACATCTTGTTGGTTCTGTTTCTATGGAGAACCCTGACTAATACAATGCTGGAACAAATAATCCCACACATTTCAGTGGCTAAACACAATAGAAGTGATGTTTTGCTCAGGGAGCAGCCCAGTGCCAGGGTTCCTTGTCAGGGGCCAGTTTTTCACCATGTGGTGATTCAGAGACCCAGGCTGTTTCATCCTATGATTCATTATCCTCCAGGCCCTCCAAGTCCTCCATGTCCAGCCCAGCAGAGAGGAAGGTGATGGTAGAGAAGGCACATCTGCTTCTTAACCACATTGGCCAGATGCAACACACATCATTTCCACTCATTTTCCATTGCTGGGAACTAGTCACATGACTCTATCGAGCCGGATGGTGGAGCTGGGAAATGTGGCCCTTGACTGGGAAACCACTTCCCAACACAACTCTCTACTAGAGAAAAGGAAGCAAGAATTTGGTAGGTACCACAATCTTCTTCACAAACATTCACTTTCTTACGTGTATTTTTGAGAAGACATACTCCACCTCAAGTCTAATTCCTTTTGTGTTTTCTTTGGTGAATCTGTTTCCTTCTGACATGACACAGAGCCTCTTCTGTCAATTTCCTGAGTGATTTACCTCACATCATTAGAGTTTTCACAGATTTAAAATCTAATGAGGAGAGCAAAGTTAACAGAAATAAAAAGGTCAAATAACAGTAGAAGGAAGTATGTATTAATAAATGCATAATGAGCAGGACAGATGATAAGTACAATGGGTTTTCAGAAGAGAGAAAGAACTCTTGGGTTGTTATCCAGAGAAAGCATTTATTTAAGAAGTGTACTTGACTTGGGACTTTAAGTAGGAGTGGGATTTCAATGGGCAGAAGGGAATGGGGAGAACATTCCTCAGAGGGTGAATGGGAGGCATGAGCAAGAAAACAGAGGGAGGAATGAGAAAGAAATTTTTGAGGTATGGTCAACAAATCAATCTGACTAGAGGGAATACTGGGAGAATATTTGTTTTTTAAAAAAAGCAAATCAAATCTGGATTGTGCTTGAACTGAATTAAAATCATATGCAAATAATGGAGATCCTTAGAAGATTTTTGCATGAAGAAAAGTTAGAAAAATAATATAGTGGAAGGGTGCAGGATGGTTCAGAGGGGAGCATGCAGAAGCAAAAGACCAGAATCTTCGTGACCCCTGAGTGCAGAATCTTGTGGCTATCTTTGTATTAGAACTCTTTTAGTTGCATGAGAAAGAAGTACAACTCAAACTAGCTTAAGAAAAAAGAGAATTTCTTGATTTATGTAAAAGGGAAATCTAGGCTGCATCTGTTCTAAGCATGACTGGAAACCAGGAGCAAAAAGTGTATCATTAGAGTTCAGTCTTTCCACCTCTCAGCCCTCTTGGCTCTGCTTGTAGTCTTTTTCTACATGATGGGCAACATGGCATTGGCAGCTCCAGCCTCACCTCACATCTTGGCCATCTTACTAGACAGCGCCTGTAGGGAAGTCCTGGGGCAGATGCTTCTTGTTCAGGTTTGGGTCACACGTGCAATCCCTGAACCAATACTATGGCCAGAGGGGTGGACAACTCTGACCAGTGCTGGGCCATGTGCCCCCAGGGTCGGAAGATATGTGTATTTGGGGACCATGTGGAGAGGCTAACCAGTCCCATCTGAAACATCAGAATGGGTCTACCATGAGAAAGAGAGACTCTCTTATCAGAAGAATGAAAGGGGTGCAGCTCACTACCACCTCTAATTTTTTGAATTAGATTTTCTTTTTTCCTAAAAATATTTTAAGTTCCTCATTAAACCAACAAATGCTGGAGTGCGTCTTCATTGGCTGCATTATCTTTTACTAATGTCTTACATCTCATCTCCCTACATAACCTAGGCTTGTGCTGAATACGTAGTCACGAGTCAACTTTCTCTGAATTCTACTCCAGAAATAGCTCGCACTCACCCCTCCATCCACACTCCTCATCCTTATCCTATGAACAACACCCTCATGCTTCCTGCCCGGCTTACTAAAACAGACTCCCTCCTGGACTTCCTACCTCCAATGTCTGGCCTTTCTAATTCATTAAGTACAAACCACCAGAGTCATCTTCCTAAAACTCTGGTCATAGTGTGACAGAACAAATTCCATAATCCTTAATGTGGTGATGTGGTAGTTTGTTTAATTCCCACAAATTCCTCCCATCCCGGTATGTATACCGCTTTGCAATGTGACCTTGCTGCTTCTCCTTTAAGGAGTGGAGTCCATTTTTCTGCCTCCTTGAATCTGGGTTGGCCTTGTGATTTGGTTTGACAAGTCAAATGCAGCAGATGTGACATGAGAGTTCTGAAGCTTAGGCCTGACAGGCCTGGCAGCTTCTGCTTTGCTTGTTTGGAACGTTATCCTGAGACTCTGATGTAAGGAAGCCAGTCTAGCCTAATGGAGGATGAGAAGCCATGTGGAGAAGAACTGAGGCTCTCTAGCCGACAGCCAACACTCAGAGCCAACTGCCAGACTTATAAGGGAGGCCATCTTGGATCTCCCAGCCCAGCTAATTCTCTACCTGTACGCAGGCACATTAATGAGCCCGGGAGAAGCAATAGAGGAATTCCCAGCCAAAACATCGAATTACGAGAAATAATAAATCATTGTTTTAAACCACTAAGTTTTGTGACAGTTTGTTACAGAGCGATGAATAACTGAAACAGGGAAAATCAATAGGATTTGTTTGAAGGTGAGGAGATGACTACAATGACTCCCGTTAATTGAAGTTTAAGGAAATAGATAATGAGTTCAGATGAGGATGTAATGAGCGCTGGGAGTCTTTGGGATGTCCCAGTGGGGATGTCCAGTAGGTAGTGAATACATGGATCTGGGGCTGCCTGGACTGAGTCATCAGTTTCAGTAGTTGGGAGTGGATTAAATCACTCAGGACCACCCAGTGAGCGAGGGGAGGCAGAAGCCAAAGGTCAGAAGAGAAAACCGTGGGGAACACTAACCTTTAAGGCTAGGCAGAGGAAGGAAAGCTGGAAGAGGAGCTGGAGTTTTGTAACAGTTAAAAATGGGTAGAATATGTTTACGTACTTTACTCTCATTCTTCACCTCTTTCTGGCTGGTCAAAAAGGAAAAAAAGAAAAACAACAGAAGCCAAGAAGCAACGTGGGATGGTAATGTAAGGATGTCCCAGGGACCCAATCAGTCATTCTCAGGATGCAAATCCCCCCTGGAAACAGAGCCGGTCAGTGGTGGGAGTTCCCCACTGCACTCCAGGACACAGGAACACGCTTAGCTCAATGGCAAACTGTGCGGAAAGGCAACCAACCAACCTGGCTGCCCACACTGCTCTTTTCCCCAGACAGAGATCTGAGGTAAACCCAAACAAATTCAGAGAAATATAGACAAACTAGCTGCTCTAGTCAATGCCAGAAGAGGCAGAGATGTGTGCAGAGGCAATCACGGAAGGACACAAATCAGAATCCACAGAACACAGACAACACAATGAGGAGAGAGACAAAGATACGTGAATGCAGCAAAGAGGGGTGTGTCTTGTATGCTCCTATCTCATCCTCAATGTCCTATCTCTTTCAGATACAATACGGTTGCAGCTTTATGGATACTGTCCTGTGGGAAACTCGATTGTTACATTTATATTTCCGGATATGTCAGTATACTATTGCGTATTTATGCCAGAGTCAAAAATTCCCCATCCAAAAACCACCATAATTGTTTAAATTAACAGAGCTGCCGATACTCTTTACAATATTTGGGGTATGTGCGTGTGTCTAGTAATCACATCATACCCCCAAAACCAACTCAGCTATCTTGAATTTGGTCCCTTCATTTTACAATTTTTTTTGACATTTTCAACAATAAGACTGTAGCACTGTTTGCCACTCTCTGCCTCTCAACCAAAGGCTTAATTTAACAAACACATACTGGACACCCGTATCGTGTGAAGTTCTGCAGGACACACACAGTTGTAGGCAGTGGTGTCCCAGTAAACCAGCACTCCAGAAAGAAAAGACCTGCTTTATAGCATTTGCTAATTTTTTTAGTGTAAACACTGCCACTATGGCTGATTTCAAGCTATCAATGGTTTCACAGCTGGCTTGCAAAAATCCTGAATATTTAGCTGCCTTGGGACAAACATTTAAGAATGAGTTGCCACACGGGGGAAATCTGAAGTGCCCTAGACAACAGCAGCACCGACTGTCAGCTGTGTGTATGAAACCATGTTGGTCTTTCCAGCCCAGCTGGCCTGCTAGTACAAAGTGTGCCCCAGCGAGACCAGCACAAGAACCTCCCAGGCAAACCAAAGAATCATGAGAAATTATAAGTTGTTGTTTTAAGCCACTAAGTTTTGGGGTGTTTTGTTATACAGCAATAGCTAACTAATACACACAGAGTACAGATTCTGTGGGGGAGGGTCAGTCTATAGAGAAGCAAGAGCCCTTTTTAGCTTTGCCTCTCCTTTTTTGCATGCCCAGTCCTCTCCGCAAGCTCTCTGGGAAGTTTCAGTCTTTCTCTTTGCTACAGCAAGACTTTCTGGACATGTGGTGCTGAACATAAGCCTTGGCAGCTCTGATGCTCTTGGTTCTTTGAATATGCCACCAGTCCAATTTTTAATCAGACTGGAGGCTGAACAAAGCAAAGATCTATATGTACAAGCAGTGGTTTTAGGAAAACCTGTTTTATTGAAAATCAGGACTGATGATTCCATGAAGTGAGGGGATTTGGAACTGCCATGAGCAAGACCACCGAAAGCAGAAAGAATGTTTGATAACAGCCTCCTCCTCTGTTTTATTGTCTCCTCTGGAAACTGATATTTCTTATCTGTCCCGCCATCAGTAACAGCCTTTGCCCAAGTGTAACTGATTTGTTAAATATTGACTTGATACAGTAGCAAGGACCCAGGATCCATTTATTCCAGGACATTCCATTCCTGAAGTTAGTATTTTATGTGGGGGTTAAGCTCTGTTTCTCCACGCATGTGCAGAGCAGGCCCCAGGTGGACTCCCCTAAGGGTCCTCCTGCTAAAGATTTCCAAAGACAAGATCTGTCCCTTTGGCCTCTGTACCACCATCATGAGTGAAACAGTATCAGTATCTAATGTGTCAGGAACGAGGGCTATGATAAGGCATCACCTCAAAAATTCAGCTTCCTAAAGAAAAGCAAGAAAACGGTGATCATGAAAGTCAAGATAGCATTTCCTCCCAGGAGGAAGGAGAGGGTTATTGATCAGGGAGGGACACAGATGACACAGAGAGAAGGCTTCAGGTAATGTTCTATTTCTCACTTGGGGAGCAGGGTCACATGGGATTTGCTTCATAACAATTTTTTTAAGTATTCATGTAATTTTTGTACTCTTTTGTGAATGTAGGTTTTATTTCACAATAAGAAAAATAATCAATTTAAAAGTAGTACATTCTGATTTCTTATTGTATCACCTAGGAGCTTGTTAGAAACAAAGAATCTGGACCCCACCTCAGACCTGCTGAGTCCACTAATTCCCAGGTGGTCCGTCTGCCCATTGAGACTGAGAAGCGTCGTCCAAGATTAAAAGACCATAAATCACTCATCCTGAGGTATTGGGAAAGTCACCTTATCCTTGCGCCTTCGTTTCTCATCTGCAAGATGGGCATAATGGTACAGATCTGGCCGCCCTTCCAGGCTGCTGGGAGGAGGGTGCGAGATGATGGACGTGAAAGCACTCTGAAAAAACAGTAAAGCGCCTTCTGAATGCTAGTTGTTACCCTGGGATAGAGCCCTGAAAGAATCGATTACAAGGAAGCAAACAATTCCCCTTCCCTTAAATTTCATACTTTCTGGAATCTTTTCGACTCCAATGTTCTGGCAGCCTCCTGCTTCTTGATTCTGCTTTGTCAAAACTTGCTTTCCTCCTTGCCCTGAGGGTAATACTAGCTTCTGACCAGACGCAGGGTCCTCCATGCCTTTTGCAACATCTCTAGGGCAGGTGGCCCCTTTCTAAAGGCACTGGGGTTGCCAACGTGACTTTCTGACAAATCGAATCCTGCTGGATGACGGCAGGGTTCTGGCCTCACCTGGGCGGAAGCTGAGCTCCAGAGGGATCTGTGAACAGTACGTAGGTGGGCTTCAGACACACTTTTGATTGCTCATCGCTCTTGATTTTTTAAAAAACAGTAATCCTGTGCTCTGCACATTGTAAGGACTCAAAAAATGATGATGCACATGTGTATTATTTCATAAGATATTATGTCTTCTAAACTTCGAAAAATACTAAAACAGTTCACAAAAGTTCCAAATGGGAAGGTAATCAAAAGACTTATTGATGTGGCTGGCCCAGGTTTCTTGCATGAGGCTTCTACTGAGTTTCATGAATTAACATGATGTTGACATTTAAGGAAATGGTACATAAACACTAGACATTCTGTTGTTATGCTTAATTATTCATTCATTTCAACACTTATTCGAAGGCCAGGCTGTACCAGGTTCTGTACGTGATTGTGTTTGTGTTCCACCAATACAACGTGGAGAGAGACAGACATGGGGTGTGTGTTTCGATGACCATATTAAAACAAAGATAAAAGAGAGAGAAAGGGGAGGTGTGTGGTGAAATTTTTCAGAACTCTCCCCAGCGCCCCTGTTCTGGAGTCAGCCCCTCCTGATCCAATCCTAGCATCACCAGTTAATAGCTGTGAGACTGGGCAAGTTACTGAACTCCACTGGATCTAAACGTTCTCGCCTGTACAGCTGGACAAAAACATGACCTGCTTTTTAGGTTTATTGTAAAAATGAAATGACTTATACCAAGTGCCTGGTATGTGATAAGGGCTCTATAAAAGTTAGTTACATAATGATTAAAGAAAGGGACTAGACATTAACTTGGGGAAAAAACACATCAAACTTATTAATCTCTTTGTCATGATTTTTGCTATTCTGCTGATGGTGTTTGTGCAGAAAAGAGTCAGGATAATAAGCCTAACCCGCTATCCGTGAAGAGGCCTGCTTGCAAGCTTGGCCCTTGGCTGGTGTCTGGGAACTTAGATTTTGAGAAGGGTCCCACCCTCAACTGATAAGAATGTCTCACTGTCTAAACTGTTTATGCAAACAACCTGATTTATGCTGAACGCCTCTTTCCTTCTGAGAGTCTGGCATTTGGGTGCGTGCCAGGCAGAGGCTGCCTGCATGACCAGCACCCAGTCAGGACCGTGCGCCCTGAGTCTCTGATGAGCTTGTCTGGTTGGCAGCATCCCACACGTGCTCTCACATATAGAACTTGTTGCTGGGGGATCAAGCAGGTCCTTTGTGACTCCATGGGGGGAGGAGCCTAGGAAGCTCGCACCTGGTTTTCCCCAGACTTGGCCCACGTGCCTCTTCCCTTTGCCGACTGTGCTTGCCATGCTTTTGCTGCAACAAATCAGAGCCGTGCATATGATCAGTTACTGAGAGCTGCGAGTGCTCCTCGTGCATCACTGAACCTGGGGGTGGTCTGGGGGACCTCCTGACACAGAGCTAAACTAGTTGCCTCTAAAGGGAAAACATTTTGGGGGAAAATACTGGCACCACAGCATTATCTAATGTAATGTCAATAAATAAACATCATATTCATAAAAAGACTCAGAAACATAGGATATGAAAAAACGTTCTTAGAGTAAAGGATAAAAATGCTGCCAAGGGGCATTCTGTCCTCGATGACCCTTTTCTAAAATTATGAAGATGCTGTGGATCTTCCAGCACTGTAAAAGCTGACTGTGATGGATAAAGCAGAGACTGGCAGCACGGTAACTGACGAGTTTTAGATCATCTCACTTTAACAGTCCTCCTGCTCCGCTCACACCCTTTCCGCCCCGATGGACTTGATTCCATTCCCAGTATAAAGGAGGTTAATTTTGATTTTCACTCACAAATCCTGTGTGTTTTTAGAGTTAAATGTAAATATGTCATTATAGATTTTTCTAGACTAATTGCTTCAGCATCAGTTTTGAAACATACTCATTCAACAAGAATTAATTGAATACCTTCTATATGCAGATGTACAATTCTTTGGTTTAACTTGAATCCTGCTGTTTTCATTATGATACTGCAGAATGCAGCTTATAGGCCCTTGTTAGGCAAACATCTCCAACCCCTTGCCTTATTTTCTCTTGAAGATAATCAACAAGAGCACGTATTTGGGTATGTTGTTCTGCTGGGCTTTGAATCAAATGAACCAGTCAAGAGTATTGCTCTCCATCCCTCTGAGGAAATTCAGAGTTCCCATTAAAAAAGCAAATCCTTCATTTAAAAAATGTTTAATAGGGTCCCGCCTGGTGGCGCAGTGGTTAAGTTTGCACATTCTGCTTCGGCAGCCTGGGGTTCATCGGTTCCAATTCCCATTGCAGACCTACGCACCACTTGTCAGACCATGCTGTGGTAGGCATCCCACATATAAAAAGTAGAGGAAGATGGACACGGATGTTAGCTCAGGGCTAATCTTCCTCAAAACAAAGCAAAACAAAAAAACGTCTCACAGGGGCTGGCCTGGTGGCATAGTGGTTAAGTTCTCACACTCTTCTTTGGTGGCCCGGGGTTCATGTGTTTGGATGCTGGGCATGGACCCACATGCTGCTCATCAGACCATGCTGTGGTGGTGTCCCACATACAAAATAGAGGAAGACTGGCACAGATGTTAGCTCAGAGGCAATCTTCCTGAAGCAAAAAGAGGAAGATTGGCAACAGATGTTCATTCCGGGCCAATCTTCCTCACCAAAAAAAAAAAAAATTAATAGAATGGCACTTCTTTCCAGCTGGTTAAATTGAGAACATTGAAAAAAATAGTTTCATGTAAGACTTCTCCACCTCTGAGCTAGAGCGTTTTCATCTGAAGGTGAGCTGGATATGTTGGTATTTAACTCACATATCCACAAGCATTTGTCCACACACATGATATAGTTCTCCTGGCTTGTGTAAGAGTGGGTGAAGACCACTGTGGCATTATTGCTGCTGCTGACAGCCCCTCCCTCCAATTGCTGACAGATTTCAGGGAAGGGCCAATGCCAAAACTGTTAGTATTCTCCTCTTCAAGTTTCAAATTGAGGCATCTCCTGACCCCCTTGCAGGCCCACCCTTTCTGTTCTTTGAAGTAATTTGGAAGCCTACAGTCTATAACTGGCAAAAATTATGGAGATAGATAGTAAATGCATCTAGCAAAGGAAGCAACACTTTAAGTCAAATCAATATTTATCTACTGAGCCTTGGCACTACTGAAACCCTGAGTCAGGAACAAAAAAGTAAAATGTAGCCCTTTGCCTTCAAGGAGCATGTAATCAGGTTGACTGTCTTAGATAAGGCTCTTTGCTGTCAAAGAATGGAAGGCCCCTTGGACAGGCTTATGCAAAGCCAAGGATTTGTTAAAGCCAAGAGAAAGAATGCTGCTGGGTCTCAGTAAGAGACTGACACCAAGAACTGGGTGCCAATATGAACCACTGTGGCTCTGCCAGTCTCTTGGAGGGCCCATCTCTCACTGCTGCTTTCT
The DNA here is from genome assembly GCF_021613505.1 of Equus quagga. Taxonomy (NCBI): domain Eukaryota; kingdom Metazoa; phylum Chordata; class Mammalia; order Perissodactyla; family Equidae; genus Equus; species Equus quagga. Next base: position 29,278,332 of record NC_060284.1, on the reverse strand, counting down.
CTCAGAATCTCTATTTCTTGCTGACTCCTTGCTGACCAGCTGTGTGAGCTTGAGACCAGCTGAGACTGCTAGTTGTAACTATGATATCATTCCTCCCCTTATTCCGGGAGAAGAGAGTTTTAGCTGGACACAGGACCACTCTCTGAAGGCTACACTTCCAAGCCTCCCTTGCTGCTAAGCATAGCCATTTACTTGACTCTGGTCACTATGATATGGACAGAAGTGATATGTACAACTTCCAGGTTATGCTCTTAAAAAGAAACGTGTGAGCTCCTCTCTTCTTCCTTTTCCCTCCTTGCTGCCTAGATTCTAGATAAAGACGGCAGGAGCTGAAGCTGTTGTCTTTGACCTAGAGATGGAAGCATTGGGTAGAGGATGCAGAGCCACAAGGTAGAAGGAGTCTGGGTCTCCAGCTCTGTGGAGCCATCATATTAGCCCTGGACTGCTTAGGTTCAGACTTTTATAGGAAAGGGAAATTTGCTTCCATCTTGTTTATGCTGGTGTTATATTGGGTCTCTATTTAAGAAGCTGGAAACTGTAACTTAACTGATATATCTGCTTTCTCTGCTTTTCTGCATACAAGATGGAAAACAACTGCTTATAGCTTCCAAATTTAGAAGACCTCAGTTGAAGTGACCATGAATCAAATATCCAGGCAAGAGACTCAGTTGCCCCGTCTTGGTCTTCTAGTCGGCTAAACTGAGAGGGGAGGGTCAAAGAATACAAGCCCAGCTGTTGGGCTCACCCTGTGGGTGGAGGAAACAGGGAGGGTCCTCAGAGGAGGGCCATTGGCTATATTGACCTGGGCTTCTATACTAAGACCAACCACTCCTGGAGGCATGTATGTATTCTTTTAGATGTAAATAATCTATAACATGTAAAAGTAAAGCATATGCAGTAAGTGGATTAGTGAGTGAGGACGAAATCTCCAAAAGTGGAAAGGAAACCAACATCTCTGTCCCAATTAATATGGTCTCCTGTGGATGTGAGGGTGGACTGGCTCACTAGGGGGTGACCTCGTAGGCTTCCAAAGGTGCTTGTTCTGCCGAGGAGGATGACAGTCCCAAGTAGAGAAGAAAGACACTTCAGTCAAGCGTATTCAAGGAGCCGTGTTCTCCTGCTAGACCCCCAAACCAGACATGAGGAATATGAGAGGTTTTTGGTGGGGAGGGGAGAGCTTTAGATGAAAGGAAGGAATGTCGGACTGAAGGTCACCTTGGGGATATTGGGGGGTCATCCCCAGGAAACGAAGTCATAGGAAAGAGGACCGTGTTTCTTGATGAGGGCACGGGATTCTGTGTTCATCATCTTCTCTCTGCACCTGTTCTTCCTCGCAGCCAGCCACCAGCAGTAGAGTGCAATAGTTAAAAGAATGGACTTGGGAGCCCCTCTGAGCGACCTGGCAGGTCGCTGTCTCTGGGCCACAGTTTCTTCATTTTCATCTGTAGAAGGAATCTAATCATACCAGTCTCACAGGATCATGTGAGGATTAATAGAGGTGATGTGAGGAAAGTGCTCAACACAGCGCCCGGCACGGAGTAAGTGCTTTGTGTGTTAGCTATCATTATTAAGCCTCTAATAATCATTACTCTTCTTTCATTAAGCAAATGCTTATTAAGACCCTGCTTAGCACCAGGAGTAAGAGACCCCGCTGAGTGAAGCCATTTGCCCAAAGTCTCACAATTAAGAATCATTGGTGCTGGGTTTGGACCAAGTGGGTCTGACTTCAAAACAATGGGCTCTGAGGGGAATTCTTATCAATTTCCCTACACAGCCCCCTTTCTTCTAACCTTTTTTTCTCCTTCTTTTAATAAGGTCATCATAGATGTAAAAGAATTAGTTTCTAAATTTAAGGAGCACAGAGTCTAGCAAAAAGAAAAGCTAAATAATTATATGTAGGACAATACCTTCTATGACAGGGGTTAAAAACTAAAAGTTATGAAACCCAGAGGGGTTACTTTACCAGACTGAGGGGAGCCGGGAAGGCTTCCTGGAGGAGGTGACTAACGAGCCTAGTGTGAGAGAGTCAGGTAAAGCTGAAGAGGACGCATGAAAGAAGGCTTTCCAGACACAGCTGTTTTATTAAATTACTAAAAGTGAGTCATTGCCTAGAACACAGAAAGTGCAAGTGGAATATACAGGCTTGGAGAGCTTCCCCTCCCCCCGCCCCACCCCCTACTAGTTATCAGTGAGACCTTCTACGTGAAGAGGGCTTTGTAAACTCCAAGATGTTTGGAGTTCGTCCTGGAAGCACAGGTGAATCGCACAGTCTTAGGACCAGACTGGCTGCGCGTCTATACTTGGGCACATGTGTTTTTGGTTAAATCAAGGCTATAAGAACAAACATCCTGACTTTTCCTGAATCAGTTCAGATAGTAAAACCCAAGCAGGAGAGCCGTGACTTTGAAGGCATGGACTTCGTCTTGCTCACCGCGGTCTCTCTGGAGTCTAGGACAGTAAAACTTGGCACACAGTAAACACTCAACAGATATTTGTTGAAAGAAAACATGACTTGGATGAAAAGATGTGTGTATTTTAAGAGCAACGTTTGCCAACCTTCATTTGTGGGTTGACGCTGACTAGAACGGTCTTTTTGGCTTCCATCTGAAGGAGCTGGCAAGTTATTAAGTCATATATTAACCAAGCTTTTGGATCGTTGTATAAATGACTCAGCAGTCCTCAGGAGGTAACACTGCAATTTTTTTAAATTGAAGTGTAATTGACTACACTGCGATTTTAACTCATGAATAATAAGTAGGCACCTGCTTTGTACTGAGAACTCAGCTAGGAACCAGTAAGGAGCAGATATAAACGTGACCCCATCCCATGGATTTAAAATGTAATAGAAAGATGGGGAAAACATGTGAAAAGGATCAGAATATGCCACCCCAGAATATATCACTTTGGCGTAACGATTATTTTGAGGTGAAGGCAATTAAGAAACAGCAGACACAGGAAGAACTCTCTGCCTTCCCCTTTTCTGCCTCAAATCAGGGCACAAATTTCCCTTTGTGAAGGTGTTCCCCCTGCCCTAGAGGAGAATGACTGTTAATCACTCAAGACTCTTATAACTGGAGTTTGCATGAGAAACCTTACTAAAATAACCTTTATCTCCATTCATTTCCTCCTTACGTTTACCTTCCCACAACTTAACACCACTAGAAGCCAAAACCCCTTTACTTTTGCTTGTAACTTCTCCCCAATTTATCGCTCTGTGTTAAAATGGTAGATAAGCTCTCAAGCCTAACCACTTCTTTGGATTTTCACGTCTTTTCTGTGAAGCTCCCATGCTCAGGCATGATAAATTTTCCTCCTGTTAATCTGTCTTTTGTCAGTGTAATTTGCAGTCATCCATTACAGAACCTAAGAGGGTAGAGGAAAATTTTTTTCTTCCCCTATACATGCGCAAAAGAAGGGTGGTTATTACCAAGGTTAATTGTGTGATAATGACTAATGGTGGTTTAACTCAGAAAAGATAAGAATGTGTGAATAAATGGAGTATAAAATAAATAATCGAGGGTTAGTTTTCAATGAAGTAAGTACCATTTCACCTTAGGAACATATGCTTAAAAATAATAATATATTATCATTTAAATTTCATGCAACCATATCAGGAAATATCCTTTTTGTTTGTTTTCCTGTATAACTTCTGGCAAGACAGTAGTAAAACCAAGCAATTCAAAGGCAATTTTAATGGCTGCAATGGATTTTTTTTTTTTTTTTTGCATTTAGAATAATGCCTGTAAATGATACTCACATTCTCTTCAAGCTGAAAGTAAAAAGCGCTTGCATCACTTTACAAAGTGTTTTCCTTGAAAATTTTTGAGAAAAGACTAGATGAGGCCGAAATATTTTTTAAATCTGTGATCATGATTCAAGCATTTTAAAATGCAAAATTTGGAGAAAGAAATGGAAACTAGTAGAGTGGCTAATTCTAAACACACAAAAAAGAGCGGAAAAATTTTTTCCTATTATGATGACCACATTCCTCCCCTAAGTAATAAGAATTTTACTTGAACAAGCATTGTAATATAATAGGTGCTTATTTATCTAGAATGGTTGGAAAATGGGCCGACGCACTTAACTTCAGTTTTTGGGTGAGTTATCGGAGGCACCACTCAAGAATTTCTATTTTTAAGTCACCTCAATACTTGTCATCTGGGCTTATTTCAATCTTTCCTTAATTCAGAAAACAAGCACAGAAGGATTTTTCAGGACCTCAGACCATCACTGTTCCTCCTTTAAGGCCAAACTCCTCACAGCCTTCAACACTTTGCTTGATCTGGCCTCTGCCTTCCTTTCCTACTTCAGCCTTCTTCCTCTTGCTCGATGCCTCCAGCCACTTCTTTTCCTTGACTCCTCCGAGCTTGTTCTCAATACATTTGCCCTGGCAACCTCCTCCGCCAGGAGCACCTTTCCCCCTTATCTTCTCAGTGTTCAGTTCTCCGCTTGAATATCACCCCCTCCTGGGACCGCCCTCTCTGAAGCAGCACACACACGCTCCAGCACAATATGGATTCACTGTCTTCACGGTGCTCACAACTCCAGGAAACTACCTTCCTTGTTTCTTTGCTTGACTGTGGTCTGTGCCCCACCCCGCACTAGACTGACCGCTCCTGAAGAAGGATATTAACTGTCTTCTTTACCATTATATTTCCAGGGCCTGGAAGCGCCCCCAGTACAGCGTTGCCACTCGAGAGACAGCTAATGAATGAAGGAAACATTGAGCAAATGACATGCCTTCGAAAATGCTTTCTGTAGAGTACCTTCTGTTAGCTTGTTATTTTTCATTTACTTATTAGATAAATATTTATCAAACGGCTACTGTGTATAAAGTGTGGGAGACACGATGTTGACCAGAACAGGTTCCTGCACTCCTGGAGTTTATAATCTAATAAGAAGTAAAAGAAAAGTTCAGTTAGCTTAGTTTTCTGTTTACTATATTAATTTTTTTAGTGCTATTGAATGAAATGCCTATTTTCCAAATGTCTTCATTGCCGAAAGGTAAACACGTTTCCTTCCTTCTAAGCAACTTTCAGCACAATCTGGAAATGCTCTCCTTGGTCAGAACAGTGCTATGTGCTGAAACTTAGACCTCTGAGGAAAGATTCCCGCTGTCTGAGAGAGTGAAAAGGAGTTGCATTTCAATAGGGAGCCCTGGCCTTTACATTTCAGAGTAAACAAGTTTACAAAGGCTTTAAACTGCATTAGTATTTTGATACCATTGTAAGTTATCTAAGGTTTTTGATAAGCAACAAAGAAGATTGGAATGTGACGCTAGAATGGGAATCATTTTGTACTTCAAAATGGTTGCTTAGCTGAGATTCTGATGCTAACCCTACTCCTTACAAACAGAAGCTTTGAACCATATCCTTATCAAAACCAAGAACACAAATTACTATAAAGAAGCTAAAATTAGGGCCGGCCCAGTGGTGTAGTGGTTAAGTTTGCACACTTTGCTTCAGCAGCCCAGGGCTCGAGGGTTCAGATCCCAGGCACAGACCTACACACCACTCATCAAACCATGCTGTGGTGGCATCCTTCATACAAAATAGAGGAAGATTGGCATGGATGTTGGCTCTGGGCCAATCTTCCTCAAGCAAAAAGAGGAAGATTGGCAACAGCTCTTAGCTCAGGGCCAGTCTTCTTCACCAAAAAATTAAAAAAAAAAAAACTAACAAAAAAGAAGCTAAAATTAAGCAAACTGTATTTGATAGAAATGAAAGGCAGAGACACTCAACCTTTTGGATCCTCTTTCTGTTTGAGAATCAATGAAAGCAGTAAGATCCTCTCCCAGAAAAATGTACATGAGCACATACACAAAAGATCATAGCATAAAAGTCTTGCGAAGGTTATAAACCCTGATAGGGCCTCTCCCCTCTTCCTAAAGCCTTCTCCACACTATCCATTTCTATAGAGCTGGTGAAGCATTGGTTTTATTTTGAACACCAAACCTCAACAGTCAGCAATTCCTTTGATCTTGAATGACAATAGATAAAACTACTGGGATATTACCAATTGCCTCAAGAAGGAAGAAGACAAGATTTAAAAAGCAAAGGAGAGAGAAGAGAAGAGAAGACAGAGAGAGAGAATGAATGAGGAATCAATGAATGAATATGGGAAAGAAGAGAGGAAGGAAAGAGATAGAGAAAGGGAAGTAGAAGCAGGAGGTGGGTGATGGGGAGGTGGCCAGCCCTCCCTTCCAAAAGTCCAGAAGAAGCACTTTCCCTCAGCTCCTGCTAACCCTTGGACTCCATGACCTTTCATCTCTCCAGTTATCCTGGCCCTTTCTGTTAGTATTGCTATGAATCCTCTCGGCTTATCTCAGCTCAGCTGCCTACTTATTAAGGACTGCCCCACTTCTCTGCTTCCTTCCACTATAGATGAGTTTTCTCCACCTGCAGCCTCCATTTCTTCACCAACTCTTCCCTTTCTTACTCGATATAGCAGTCTCCCCTCATCCACGGTTTTGCTTTCCACAGTTTCAGTTACCTGAGGTCAACCGCAGTCCGAAAATATGAAATGGAAAATTCCAGAAATAAACAATTCATAGGTTTTAAGTTGCGCCCTGTTCTGAGTAGCGTGATGAAATCTCGCACTTTCCCGCTCCGTCCTGCCCAGGACATGAATCATCCTTTTGTCCGGGTATCCACGCTGTGTACAGTACCGGGCCTGTTAGTCACTTAGTAGCTGTCTGGGTTATCAGATCAACTGTCATGGTAGCACAGTGCTTGTGTTCAAGGAACCCTTCTTTTACTTAATAATGGCCCCAAAGTGCAAGAGCAGTGATGCTGGCAATTCCGATGTGCAAAAGAGAAGCCATCAAGTGCTTCCTCTAAGTGAAAAGGCGAAAGTTCTCAACATAAGGAAAGAAAAAAAGATCGTATGCTGAGGTTGCTAAGATCTATGGTAACTTTTATTACAGTATATTGTTACAATTGTTCTATTTTATTATTAGTTAGTGTTGTTAATCTCTTACTGTGCTTATTTATAAATTAAACTTTATCATAGGTATGTATGTACAGGAAAAAACATAGTATACATAGGGTTCAGTACTATCTGTGATTTCAGGCATCCACTGGGGTCTTGGAACGTATCCCCTGCAGACAAGGGGGGACCACTGTAATTCGACTCCTTCTGGACCTGTGGTCTAGAGGCTTCTCATCAAGAAGAGCCATAGTGAAAAACGAGCTTTCTCGTCTTCATTTATTTTATGTAGCCACTCACCTTTTCCCTTAAAACTCTCTTCTATCTTGTTTTCTAGGTTCATTTTAGTGGTCTTCTTTGCACTTTGTTGTTTCAGCTGCTCCATCTCTTTTTTTTCCTCTAAATCTGAGCGACCCCAGAGTTTAGCTCTCACTTCTCTGTTTTCTGTACACTCCCTCTCTGAGGAAACTATCCATTATAAAGATGTGGTGTAGTGTGGTAAGAAAAACATGGATTTCAGAAGCAGAAAAAAACCTAAATTCTGGTTCTTATATCACTGCTGTGTGATCTTGAACAAGTTACTAACCTCTCTGAGCCTCTGTTTCTTCCTTCTGAAAAAAACTGGGGACAATGATACGTCCCTAGAACTCGTTGTGAGGATTAAGTGGGAGAAGATCTGTAAGAAAGTAATTGTCAGCCTCACTGAGCAAACATCGTGACCATCGGCCGTCGGCCGACTCACTATAAGATGCTGAGGAATGAAACGATCAACAATGCACAGTTTTCTGCCCTAAATCTACTCACAATCTAGGAAGGAGACCGGTAAACAAATAAATGAAATAAACTATGTCAGGATCAACAAAAGAACCATTCACAAAATAGAAAGGATGCACAGAAAAGAGGATAAATAAATCTATTGAAGGTTTGTGAGACAAGGAAGGCTTCTGGGGCAAGGTGACATTTGAGTGGGATTTTGAAGGATAAATATTAACAAATAGAAGCAGAGGAAACAGCTCTGTAAAAGCGGCTAAGTGTGAAACAGCACAGACTATTCAGGCTGGAGAGGTAGGGAGAGGCCAGACAATACTATGGTGATAATAATGGTAATAACACCCAATTATTGAGCAATTACTCTGTACCAGGCCCCATAATTAATCACTTTGCATATGTGATTTCTTGAAATCCTCATTATAGCAACGCTGTGAGCGGAAGAGACTGGGCTTGGCCCAGTGGCCAAATGAAGAGCCAAGACTTCTAAGTAGTGTGGACACCATGATCATAGGTGTATTTGGAAAAGTTACTAAGGCATCAATTTTTCTTTTTTTTAATTGTGGTGAAATACATGTATCATACTCATTTTTAAGTGTACAGTGCAATGGCGTTAAGTACATTCCCATTGTAGTGCTGTCATCACCACCATTCACCCACAGAACTCTTCATCTTGTAAAACTGAAGCTCTGTACCCAGTAAACAAGAACTTCTCATTTCCCCTCTCCCCAGCCCCAGGCAACCACCATGCTACTTCTGTCTCTGTGAATTCGATTACTCTAGCTACCTCATGCAAGCGGAATCATATAGTACTTATCCTTTAGTGACTGACTTATTTCACTTAGCATGACGTCATCCAGGTTCGTCTATGTCATAGCATGTGTCAGAATTTCCTTCTGTTTTAAGGCTGAATAATGTTCCGTTTTATGTATATACCACATTTTTTAAAATTGAGCTTCATAATAGTCTACATCATTGTGAAATTTCAGTTGTACATTTTTCTTGTCTGTCACCACACAAGTGCTCCCCTTCACCCCCTGTGCCCACCCCTCACCCCCTTTCCCCTGGTAACCACTGAACTGTTTTTTTTTTGTCCACGTGTTTCCTTATATTCCACACATGAGTGAAATCATATGGTGTTTGTCTTTCTTAGTCTGGCTTATTTCGCTTAGCATAATTCCCTCCAGCTCCATCCATGTTGTTGCAAATGGGATGATTTTGGTTTTTTATGGCTATGTAGTATTCCATTATATACATATATATGTATATATATATATATATATATACACACCCCACATCTTCTTTATCCAATCATCTGTCAATGAGTACTTGGATTGTTTCCATGTCTTGGCTACTGTGAATAGTTCTACAATGAACATAGGGCTGCATATGTTACTTTGGATTGTTGATTTCAAGTTGTTTGGGTAGATACCCAGTAGTGGGATAGCTGGATCGTATGGTAGCTCTATTTTTAGTTTTTTGAGGAATCTCCATAATATTTTCCATAGTGACTGCACCACTTTGCATTCCCACCAGCAGTGTATGAGGGTTCCCTTTTCTCCACATCCTCTCCAACATTTGTTGTTTTTTGTCTTGGTAATTATAGCCATTCTGACAGGTGTAAGGTGACACCTCATTGTAGTTTTGATTTGCATTTCCCTAATGATTAGTGATGTCGAGCATCTTTTCATGTGCCTGTTGGCCATCTGTATATCTTCCTTGGAAAAATGTCTGTTCATATCCTCTGCCCATTTCTTGATTGGGTTGTTTGTTTTTGTTTTTGTTGAGTTGTGAGTTCTTTATATACTTTAGAGATCAACCCCTTGTCTGATAAGTGATTTGCAAATATTCTCTCCCAGTTGCTGGGTTGTCTTTCCATTTTGCTGATGGTTTCCTTTGCTTTGCAGAAGCTTTTTAGTATGTTGTAGTCCCACTTGTTAACTTTTCTTTTGTTTCCCTTACCCGAGTAGACGTGGTATTTGAAAAGATGTGGCTAAGACCAATGTCAAAGAGTGTACTGCCTATATTTTCTTCTAGGATTTTTATGGTTTCAGTTCTTACATTCAACTCATTAATCTATTTAGAGTTAATTTTTGTGTATAGTGCAAAATAATGGTCCACTTTCATTCTTTTGCATGTTGCTGTCCAGTCTGCCCAACACCATTTATTGAAGAGACTTTTCTTTCTCCATTGTGTGTTCTTGGCTCCTTTGTCAAAAATTAACTGTCCATAGATGTGTGCTTTTATTTCTGGGCTTTCAATTCTGATCCATTGATCTAGTTGTCTGTTTTTGTGCCAGTACCTTGCTGTTTTTATTACTATAGCTTTGTAGTATATTTAGAAGTCAGGGATTGTGATGCCTCAGCTTTGTTCATTTTTCTCAGAATTGCTTTGACTATCCGGGGTCTTTTGTTGTTCCATATACATTTTTGGATTCTTTGTTCTGTTTCTGTGAAGAATGTCCTTGGGATTTTGATTGGGATTGCATTGAATCTGTAGATTGCTTTAGGTAGTATGGACAGTTTGACTATGTTCATTCCTGCAACCCATGAACATGGAATATCTTTCCATTTCTTTATGTCTTCTTCAATTTCTTTCAATAATGTCTTATAGTTTTCAGTGCACAGGTCTTTCACCTCCTTGGTTATGTTTATTCCTAAGTATTTTATTCTTTTTGTTGCAACTGTAAATGGGGTTGTATTCTTGACTTCTCTTTCTGCTAGTTCATTGTTAGTGTATAGGAATGCAACTGATTTTTTTAAATTGATTTTGTACCCTGCAATTTTGCTTCAGTTGTGGATTATTTATAACAGTTTTATGATGGATTCTTCAGGTTTTTCTATATATAGAATCATATCATCTGCAAATAGCAAAAGTTTCCCTTCTTCCTTTCCTGTTTGGATGCCTTTTATTTCTTTTTCTTGCCTAATTGCTCTGGCCAAAACCTCCAGTACTATGTTGAATTGGAGTGGTGCGAGTGGGCTCCCTTGCCTTGTTTCTGTTCTCAGAGGAATGGCTTTCAGTTTTTCACCATTAAGTATGATGTTGGATGTGGGTTTGTGATATATGGCCTTTATTGTGTTGAGGTACTTTCCTTCAATACCCATTTTATTGAGAGTTTTTATCATAAATGAATGTTGGATCTTGTCAAATGTTTTCTCTGAATCTATTGAGATGATCATGTGAATTTTATTCCTCATTTTGTTAATGTGGTGTATCACATTGAGTGATTTGTGGATGTTGAACCATCCCTGCATCCCAGGAATGAATCTGACTTGATCCTGGTGTATGGTTCATTTAACGTATTGCTGTATTCAGTTTGCCAATATTTGTTGAGGATTTTTCATCTAAGTTCATCAGTGATCTTGGCCTATAGTTTTCCTTCTTCGTGTTGTCCTTGTCTGGTTTTGGTATCAGGGTAATGTTGGCCTTGTAGAATGAGTTAGGAAGCATTCCATTTTCTTCAAATTTTTGGAATAGTTTGAGAAGGATAGGTACTAAATCTTCTTTGAATGTTGGTAGAATTCTCCAGAGAAGCCATCTGGTCCTGGACTTTTGTTTTTTGGGAGGTTTTTGATTACTGTTTCAATCTCTGTACTTGTGATTGGTCTATTCAGATTCTCTGTTTCTTTTTGATTTAGTTTTGGGAGGTTGTACGAGTCTAGGAATTCATCCATTTCTTTTAGGTTATTGAATTTGTGGGCATATAGTTTTTCATAGTATTCTCTTATAATCCTTTGTATTTCTGCAGTATCTGTTGTAATTTATCCTCTTTCATTTCTTTCTTTTTATTTTTTTTGAGGAAGATTAGCCCTGAACTAACATCTGCTGCCAATCCTCCTCTTTTTGCTGAGGAAAACTGGCCCTAAGCTAACATCTGTACCCATCTTTCTCCTCTTTATATGTGGGATGCCTACCACAGCCTGGCTTACCAAGCAGTGCCATGTCCGCACCCAGGATCCAAACCAGCGAACCCTGGGCCGCCGAAGTGGAACGTGCACACTTAACTGCTGCACCACTGGGATGGCCCCTCCTCTTTCATTTCTAATTTTATTTGTTTGAGGCTTCTCTCTTTTTTCTTGGTGAATCTGGCTAGGGGTTTGTCAATTTTGTTTATCTTTTCAAAGAACCATCTCTTAGTTTCATTAATCTTTTCTACGGTTTTTTTAGTCACTATTTCATTTATTTCTGCTCTCATTTTTATTATTTCCCTCCTTCTGCTGACTTTGGGCTTTGTTCTTCATTTGCTAGCTCTGTTAGGTGCATTTTAAGATTATTTATTTGAGATTTTGCTTAGATTACTTATTTGAGATTTTGCTTGCTTGTTGAGGTGGGCCTGTATTGCTATGAATTTCTCTCTTATGACCACTTTTGCTGCATCCTGTAAGAGTTGGTATGTTGTATTTTCATTTTCATTTGTCTCCAGGTAGTTTTTAATTTCTCCTTTGATTTCTACAATGATCCAGTGGTTGTTTAATAACATGTTGTTTAGTCTCCACATATTTCTGACTTTCCCAGTTTTGTTCTTGTGGTTGATTTCCAGCTTCATAGCATTGTGGTCAGAAAACTTTTTTTTTTTTTTTTGGTGAGGAAAATTGGCCCTCAGCTAACATCTGTTGCCAATCTTCCTCTATTTTGTATGTGGGATGCTGTCACAGCATGGCTTGATGAATGGTGTGTGGGTTCATGCCTGGGATCACTACCTGCAAATCCTGGGCTGCCAAAGAGGAGTGATCAAACTTAACCACTACACCACAAGCCAGGCGTCTGTATATACCAAATTTTGTTTATCCATTCACTCATCGATGGCCCCTCGGGTTGTTTCCAGCTTTTGGCTACTGTGAATAATGCTGCTGTGAACAAGGGTGTGCAAATATCTCTTCAAGATCCTGCTTTTGAGTGTTTTGGGTATAGACCCAGAAGTGGAATTTCTGGATTGTATGGTAATACTATTTTTAATTTTTCTTTTGAGGGAATTCCATGCTGTAAGGCATCAGTTTTGAAGATGAATCTGAGAGAGGAAAGCTGGGGGCAGGATGCCATTCCCTGGCCAGAGACAATAAGAACCTCAATTTCAGGCTGTTGGGAATGTAGGTAAGCAACTGACAAGAACTTGGTGCTAACTGGCTGTAAGAGAATAGGGAGGTGGGCATTCCTGACGACTCCCTTATAGGGTATCTCCAGACTTTGGGGGGGGGGGGGGGCCTGAAGCTTATATAAGTTTAGGAGCCTCCTTGAAAAAGAATTTTAAAAATGAATAAAAAATTAAGTGCAGGGCTCTGAAAGGGGTCCATGGAAGTGAAGGAGCCCTTCTACTATAGCTCTGAGGAGAAAGGAGGAGACGCAATGCAGCCAAAAAAAAAAAAAAAAGGCGGGGGAGGGGCACAGACGTGCCTTTCAAGAGTGAGTTCGGATCTTGAGGGATCCAGGAACTTGGTTTTCAAGAAATCATCCTCAGGCAGGCCTGGTTTCAAATCCCAATTCTGCTCTCTATTAACCATCTGATTTTAACCAAGTTGTGTATCCTTTCTCACTGAATTTTAGATTCTGCTTGTAAAATGAGAATAGACAGTATTTACCATTACAGGGTTGTTGTGAGTGATGCCTGTAAGTAAGGGGACCACGTAATTTATCATCTAATAAATATTAGGGACACGTGTGAGAGTGGAAAGGAACACCATTATGGAGCCTTGTTGGGACTGCCTGAGACAAAAAGTATTAGTAGTACCAGCTTTCACTCTCAAAAGTATCCCTGTTGGGGTGATTAGTTATATGATCTTGCTCCCCATAATGTGCTTCTAATAGTGCTTAGCACATAGTAAGTGATTTAAGTCTCTTAGCCTCCTCCAGCCTTCTGGGGCCCCCTCTGCTGTTAATATAACTGACTGATTCCTTCAGAGTTCTTTGTAATTCTCTAGCATTGTGGATTTACAAAGCGTATTCTCCAAATCATTTATTACTATTGTCCTGGTGGCAAGGTACAAGATAATATGATTCACAGATTTGTATCTGTGAAAGGATACTTTCTTACAACTCCTCGCCAACTGCTTTTAATTAATGGGAATTTGGAAAGGTAGCATTGACCTCTTTAAGAGCATTTATTTCAATTCAAAGTGTTTTGCCTATTAAAGGCGTTTCCAGTTAAAATACTCAAGATTATTGGGCCACACCCTGGTAATTATTTTGTAACGTGAAATTTTACTTAAACTTGAGCATTTGCTGACACATTCTATTGTTACAACTTAGTCAGGATTTTCTAAATCTATCCTGGTAGTGGTAAGTTAAAGATGTATACTGTAATAAGAAAACAAAAAATGGGCAAAAGATTGAAAAACACTTCATGAGAAAGATATACAGATGACAAATAAGCACACGAAAAGATGCCCAACATCATCACTTATTCAGGAAATTAAAATTAAAACCACAGTGAGTGGGGCTGGCCCTGTGGCCAAGTGGTTAGGTTTGCGTGCTCCAATCCGGCAGCCCAGGGTTTCACCGGTTCGGATCCTGGGCGCGGACGTGGCATTGCTCATCAAGCCATGCTGAGGCAGTGTCCAACATGCCACAACTAGAAGGACCCACAACTAAAACAAATATCCAACTATGTACCTGGGGGCTTTGGGGAGAAAAAGGAAAAATAAAATCTTTAAAAAAAAAACCACCACCACAGTGAGATCCTACTTCACACCTATTGGAATGGCTAAATTTAAAGATTGACTATACCAACTATTAGTGAGGTTGTAGAGGAACTGGAAGTCTTAACCACTGATGGTGGAGTATAAAATGGTACAACCACTTTGGAAAATGTTGGCAATTTCTTAAAAAGTTAAACATAGACCTTTCATACCATCCAGCCATTCTACTCATAGGTATTTATCCAAGAGAAATGAAAGCATATGTCCGTAAAAAGGCTTGCACATGAATGTTCATATAGCTTCATTTGCAATAGTCCAAAACTGGAAACAACCCAGTTGTTCGTCACCAAAGGAATAGATATATACATTGTCATAGATCCCTACAATGGAATACTAGTTAGCAATAAAAAGGAATGAATTATTGATATATGCTACAACATTGATGAATCTCAAAATAAGTTTTCTGAGTGAAAGAAGCCAGTTAAAATGGAATACACAATGTATGCTAACATTTATATAAAATTTTACAAAGCACAAACTGATATGTAGAGACAGAAAGCATATCAGTGGTTGCCCGGTCAGTTAGGGTAGCAAGGAGGGGACAGAGGGAGGTGTTACAAAAGACTCATTTTTAAGCATACAGTGGCAATAAGTACATTTACATTGTTTTGTGACTGTCGCTACTCTCCATTGCTGGACCTTTTTCATCATTCCAAACTAAAACCCTGTACCCATAAACAATAACTCCCATTAAACAAAACTCGCATTTGTCTATAAGGTTTTCATGATGAAATTGAACACTCTACAAGGAACGACCCTTAAGTAGATGAAAATGATTTTGACTCTGTCCTTTCCATCTCCACTGCGGTGGAAATCCGGCTTAGGTGCCAGCAGGAAGTCTTTAGAGGCTGGGCATATGACAGAACTGTGACTTGTACCTCAGATCTGCCCTCCTTTTCCCACTGCTTGGTCCACAGTAAAGTGGGTGAAGTCTTGCCGACACATAGCCGCTGTCACACTACTGGAAAAACAGCCCAAACTGCTTGTCTCACTAATCTTGGGTCAATTGTGTCATCTTTGTGTGGGAAGAATGACCTCATTATCATTACCTCCTGGCTAAATTAGCAAATCACATATAAATCATTCACTTTCCTTCCTATTAGCCTCCTCCACCTTTGCACCTCCCGGTCATTCGAAAGTCCTTAAAACGTCGATAGCAGTTTCGTGCATGTCCTTTTCTGGTTGCTATTCACTTCTGTCCCAGGATGGCCCAACTGTGGGGAGGGTTTGCCTCCTCTTCTCAAGTAGGTTGCCACACCTGGTTCCATGTCTCTTCTAGCCCAGCAGCTGGTGTTTGGTAAACAAAACTCTCATCCTAGGATCGGGGATTGAAACACGTCCTAGGTGTGCCCCAGAAAGGGATGCGAAGGGGCGAAGCTGTGGGGGCGGGCAGACCTCAGCCAGGATACTTGGGTCTCTGAGTTGGAGCCCTCTCACCTTTACAACGGATAAGATGTCTGCCCATTAGTTGTTTGGGGGGAGTCAATGAGATGACGTTTGGAAGACGGCTAGTACAGGCGAGTGACGAAAGTTCTGTTCCCTTCCTCCTCTCTATCAAATTACTCGAGATCAGAGGAAAGAAAAGAGTGAGGAGGGAGCGGGACCTTGAAAGCCGGCGGCCGCTTCTGGCCTAAAGGACACTTATCTCTAGAGAAAGGTCTCCTGATTCAAAGAGGCCTCCAGATTCCAAAAAAAAGTAGCAGAGCAACAGCCACCTGAGTTTTTGGACTAGCTGAATTCCGGATAAAGATGCCTGTAAAAAGGAGCTGGCGCGAATCCAGAAAAGGACTTGAAACGCCCCAGGCTTTGCCGTGGCACATTCCTGTTTTTTCCGCACTGTATTTAGAGGTTTAGACACAGAGTGAGCTCGAATTTGGCCCAAAGCCTTGACTTCCCGTGGCGGCCGCGGGGCGGGGGTCAGACCCACAGGTGTGGGAGGCTGCGAGGTAAGGCAGGGAGGAGCAGGTGTCAGAGGAGCCCCCTTTCTCTGGCGCGGAGGCTCCAAGGCTGCTCCCGGGGTTGCAGCAGCTGGCGGAGGGGCCCTGCCCTCCAGCCGGGCGCGCGGGGCCTCCAGCCTGGGACGCGGCGGGTCAGCGGCGGGCCAGTCCTGCTGGCTTCGCCCCCCTCCGCCGGCCCCGGGCGCGGGGGCGGATGCCTGGAAGTTGACGTGAACTCCGGGCCGCTGGGAAGCCCCCAGGCGCCGGGCGCGGGGCTCGGCTTCATCCCGCCGCCCGCCCCGGCCCAGCCCCGGGTGGGAGTCGCCTCGCCGCGGGCAGGGGTGGCGCGAGGGCGGGGGCGGGGCCGGGCTCCGCTGGGAAGGAGCGTCCCCCCGGCTGGCCGCCCCGCCCCTCGCCGGCGAGGCGGGAGGAGGCGCCCCTCCATTGGCCGGGCCCGTCGGCCAATCCCCGAAAGCCCGGGGAGGAGGTGGGGGCAGTCGTGCGGTACTCCGCTGCGGACCGGGAGGCTCTGCGGGCCCCAGTCGGACCGAGTCGCCGAGGCACCGCCCGCGCCCCGTCGCCGCGCCCGGGCATCTCCTGCGCCGCCCAGGGGAGCGAGCTCCGAGCATCTCGAGTTGCGGCCTCTCCTCGGGGCCAGGAGCGGGGAAGGAGAGTGCGAGGAACCCCCCGACCCGAGCTCAGCCGCTTCCCGCCGCCCGAACCACCATGACCCACTTCAACAAGGGCCCTTCCTACGGGCTCTCGGCCGAGGTCAAGAACAAGGTACGCTGGGGCCCGGCTGGGGCGGCCCTCCCCGCTGGGCGGGGGGTGGGATGCAAGACGCCGCCCGGGGGGCCCTGGGACTGGGGCGACGCTGGGCTGCGCTTGGCCGCCGCGCCTTGGTTCTGTGGCTTCGCGAAGCTGAGACGTCGGGGCGGCCCGAGAGTTGCCGCGCGTCCGCATCCTGTTCCCGGGCACGAGGCGCCGGCTCCCAGGCGCTCCCCTGGCTTTGTTCCCGCGCCGCGGGCCGGTGCTAGCGGCGGGCGGTGCGTTCTCGGGCTCCTGGAGTCCCGCAGCGCCGGCCTTCGACTACAGGAGCCGGTCCGTTGCTGCAGGACGCGCCCCTCCGGGAAGGGGGCGCTCCTGTCTGGTCATTCGCCCTTAGGTGGGGCCCGTCCGCGCGGCTGGGGACCCAGCTAGCAGCCCCCGCCATCCGCCCCGACCAGGGCTGCTGGCCGACCCTGCGCCTTTCCCACCCCATCCCCCCGGCCGAATTCAGCCGCTAGCAAAGTTGGGCGGTTACTTGGCCAAGCTGGGCCCCCCATTGTTCCTTGCCTCTTGCTGGGGAGGGAGCCTGCTGAGCGTCCCACCGCCTTCGGGGACCCTGGAGGCACGGGAGCCGTCCCGGACCCTTCGCAGTTTCCGAATCTCGGTGCCTTGTAGCAAGTTGCTGCTGCGTCTGCGGGAAACAGACAAAGCCTGAGCGCGCTGCCCTGGGAGTGCTGTCTGCTGTAGACTTGAGATTTTTTTTTATAAAACTCTGAGAAGCCTGTACTACATTAGACTTTAACGATATCAAGGATATCTTCGTGGGTCGCTTTTGTTGAGGGTTTATTTGCTGAGGGTTGTAGTTTGGAGCGGTTGGGCTGTGGTTACGGCTCCGTTTTGCCACTTTGCTTAGCATAAGAATGCGTTGGTTTTATCTTTGGGACTTTTGGTCTGGGAAAGAGATGAGAGGCGTCCCCCTCCCCAAATCCTCTCCTTCCTTCCTCCCTCCCTGCATTCCAAGCCCATGACATCAGGGGTTTCTGGGGGGAGAGACCAGCCAATCGGCGCGGAACTGCGCACAGAACGCTCATTGTCTCCTTTCTGCTGTTCTGGCCAAAGCGCCACAAAGGAGGGCTGCTGTGGTTTAATTCCCATTAACCTCCCGGGAGGCGAAGCATGTCAGGATTGCCACCGCACCGTCCCACCGCTGGTGGAATACAGTGGCATTGTCCGAGCTGTAACATCCCGGCGTTGGGGGTGCCTGCGGCGTGGAGTGCATTGTATAGAGGCGATGAAGCGCACCGTTGTCAATCCTCAAGGAGAGTTATGGCTCTTCTCACCCCCTGTTAGAGTCTACGCATCATATTATAATTCAGTCGTTAATAAATTCTGAACAGTCTTTGAAGCAGGGAGTGGATTTTAGTCTACGTATCTAAAATTGGAATGTTTAGGTGCTTTACCTTGTCAAGTGTGTTTCCTTTATTAGAAGACAGTTTCCTGAGCTTTTTTTAAAGAACAGAAAAGTGAGTAGTTTGTGTATGATTGTTCCAGTACTTTGCAAGGCTTACAGTCGGATCTTCAGGAATCCTTTCAGAGGAATCGACGCTCCAAACTGTCGGATGTGATACCCCTGCCTGGCTTGTGCACATTAGTTTTAATTCGCCCTTGTGAGTCTTAGCTGGCAGAGGTTGAGTCTCCACCTTTTGCATTGTAAATGAGGTTCTGATAACTTTGGCAGTCCTTCAAGTGACTTAGTTTTCTTGGATGTTAATATCCATGTTAATTTCTTTTTGCTGATTCGTGAAGCGGCTTCTGCCTCTTTCCTAATTATTATTGAGCAGACTGAAGGAAATGCGTAGACTGAAGCTAGATCACTATAATTATTATAAATTTTTACAAACAGTAAAACCTCAGTTTTCAGAACCTTTGGAAAGTTAGTTTTAACTTGGGGTTTATGTAACTGTGGGTTTATCCCTTTAAGCACCAAACCCATCTTTTAATAACCCCTTTCATTTATATGAGCCTTTCATACAGTGTCCTTTCATAGGAAGTCTTTTGATCTTAACAGCAGAGCAGCCTGTGAGGTGGGGAGCATTGCTGGGATTATCCATCATCGTTTCCAGATCTGGATGGTGAAGCTCAGAAAGGGTGTGATTTGCCCAAGGTCACAGAAGCAAGTTGGAATATTCTAAGAATTTTAACTGAACTACTTAGGGATGTTCTACTACAAGTCACTATTGTCTGCCTCCCCCAACCCCCTATGTTTGCCATCCACCTTTCATTTCTTGACATGATTATTCATGTAATGCTGTTTTAATCTGTTCTGCGCTTGGAAATCAAATACTCATGTCTGCTAGGCCTTCGTATGAGCTGTTGCATTTCGACTAAAAGCTCAGCATGCTGGATGAATGGGTCTGTGGCATATGAACTTTGACATTGCATGGTTTGGACACCTTTTGATTCCTTCCTGCCTTTTTTAAAAAAAATGTATTGCATAACTGATGTGTAGTTTAAATGCAATTTTTTTTTAAACGTCATTTAACAAAGAGGAAAAAGTGTAAACATCCTGGGGAGGCAGTGTGGAATGGACCTTGGATGAAGCAGACGTGGGTTCTGGTCCCTCCTCTGCCACTTCCTGCCTTGCATGATGTTGGGCAAGTTATTTGAGATGTCTGTTCTGGTTTTCTAATCAGTAAAATGGGGGGGAATAATAGTTACCACCCCTAAACAGTGCATCTTTGAGATGTGTCTGGTTTGTAGCAAGTACTCGATGACTAATTTGTAGCTATTAGTTCTTAGTAATAGAAAATTAGTATCAATATTATATTGCTTATACTTGTATATCTCTGCCTCTTTAAGAATGACATTTGTGTTAAGTAAGACTTTGGTCTTTTTATATTCCGGCTGTAAAAGCAGCTCATCATGAATTGAGGAAGTCTTTGATCTTAGATACTTTCAATTAGTAAGATTTCAGGGAAAAGTTTGTAAACACAAGATACTGTTTGAAAAGATGAGAATACATGGCAGAACATACAAACTTAACTCTTTTTAATTGGCAAGAAGATATTTGAAAACAGCTTTAAAAAGTAGAATCCTTCAGCCTGGACTGTGAACTACGTCTCTTTAATCAACAGAAGGATCAATAACTTGCAATCTACAAAGATCATAAGAGAGTGGAAGAGTCCAGGAAAATACAGAAGCTGGTGTATGTAGTTCAGTGCCCGGGGAGAGGGGGTGGTGGAAGCACTCATAAGCAATAAGGTCCTACACGGATTATGCAAGTTGAGCCAGGCCCTTGACTGCAACTTGGGGACCAAAATGAAAAGGAAACACACCTCTATGCCTTACAAGCCATGAGAAAACATGACAGGTCCTCAGGGGAATCACAGCGTTTCCTGACACTTGGCTCTGAACAAGATGTTGGAGTCAGGGTAGTTTCTTGTAAAGTGGAGGAGGCTGCAGTGGAGCGTGCCCTCGCCAGTCCTAGAGCAAATGCTGCAGGAAGCTTTCTTACAGGTCTCAGGGAGAGGGGAGGAAATCAGTTGTCTGGGGAGAGGGTGGAGCTGAAATGATCTCACCTTGGTATGTTTTTTTGGGGGAATCCTAACTGAAACATTAAGAAGAATGGGATTGGAATGCACACTGACAGTTTTCTGCTCCCATGGAATGTCTGATTGGAGCAGAGCAGTTTCTCACAGAATCTTCTTGGTTACAAAATGGCAGCCCTCATCCGCTGAAAACCATTTTGGAAGACGTATTACTAAAATTGTAAGTCATTGAAGAGTGAGTTAAACAATCATGTTGTAATAGTTAAATAGGACCAAAATGTCCCACAAACGCTGCTAGCCTGCCTGCCCAGTGCCATTTGGACAAGCACTTGCTTCAAAAGTGCCCCTGATCAGTAACCCCAGGGTGACTGTGGACTCCAGCTATAGAAATCCTACCCTAAGGGGCCTGCCTTGTTTTGCTGCTGGAGCACCAGAAGCATGGAAAACTGTAGATGGGTTTAGTTTTTTTTGTTTGTTTTTTTTGGTGAGAAAGATTGGCCCTGAGCTAACATCTGTGCCCATTTTCCTCTATTTTGTATGTGAGATGCCACCACAGCATGGCTTGATGAGCGGTCTGTAAGTCTGCACCTGGGATCAGAACCTGTGAATCCTGGACCAGCAAAGCTGAGCAAGCAAACTTAACCACTATGCCACTGGGCCAGCCCCGGAGATACGTTTTTAATTCAAAACTTTTTGTTTGTTTATTGTCTGTCTCTTTCCACCAACGATAAGGATGCCTGTCTTCTTCACTGATGGATTAAATCAGGACCTCTAGAATATAACTTGACACGTAGTAGATGCTCAGTAAATTTTTGTTGATTTAATCAACTTATCCATCAGGAACAGATTTTACTATCTCTAGAAATTGGAAATTAACCCTGTTAGAGTAGTCTTCGTGAGGGAATTCTCTAGTGTTTTTGTGGAATTCAGTGATGTTTTTGAAGAATGGTGATTTTTATAGCTAGTTTTTCTTCAGCAGTTTATTGGTTAACATTACATTGAAAACTTACCACTAAGATAATCCTTCTTTGTTGCTGAGGTTCTTTCTTAGACTCCCAAATTAGGGAGAGACAGTAGAGGACCCCTCTGCCAGGCTCTGCGGGATGCCTGCGGAGGACCACCTGCATGGTAGCTATTCAGCCAGCCTGCTCTCCTGGTAGGAACATGCTGTTGTGGGTTATCTGCTTTTTTTTTTTTTTTTTTTTTTCCCTGTCTTGGCCAAAACAGATAAAGAGAATACATTTTGGTGAATTGAGAAGCAATACTGTTTTTCGTCTTTAAAATGATCAGATTTATTTACTGTGGAATTTTAATGAGGATCATTATCGCCTTCACTGCCCTGTGGTCCACAGCTCTTTACACTCTTTCCTTTGTGGAAATTGTACGTCTGCCTTTCTCTACTCTTAGACTGCAAAAAGAACCTCAACAGCGAAGACATAGCTACTACTGCCATCAACGAGAGGTATATCCCTTGTCCCCTTTGCCTTTTTCCCTTCCAGGTTGGGATCATGAGGGTTAGTGAGTGTTTTCTTTTCACTTAAAAGTGTATTGGGACCATGATTAATATTATCTGCGACATAAAAAAGCACGGTTGGAAGGTTTTGGTTTTTCCGCCAGTCGTTGCCATTATTTCCAGGGGAGTGTGGAAATGCATTACTTCCCTTCTCAGTACAACTGGTGGTGGGAGGGAGCTTGTGCTTAGAATTCTTTGGTAACTTTCATTTTATTCTAGGCATTAGCCTCCCACAGCATATACCACGGGCTGGTGGTTCCCCTTGCCTCTGAATCTTAGCCATGGGGGGCTCTTAACTGTTACTCATTCTACTTGTGCTCAGGTTTTTGTTCAGGATTTCTTGAGCCTGGGGTAGATTCAGGTTATTTGTGGGGCCTGAAGTTATACAATTTGCGGGGGAGGTCATCACTACAAAAAGTACAAAAATATCCTGCAAATTTTATAAAAACATGTGACCATGGGAATCCTTGTGACCTTGGAGATGTCTGGTAGGCTCCAGGTTCCTGCCAGTGAGAAAGTAGAACCTAGTGGCCAAGAATGCGCACCGTGGAGACTGGGTTGGAATCTTGGTTCTGCCCCTTACTCTGTAACTTTGGGCAAGCAACTCGTCTATGTCTCATCGATAAAATAAGGATATGGTAGCACCCGCCTTTATAGGGGTGTCGGGAGAAATAAGTAAGATGGACAGTCCGCTGAAAGTGTTTAGAATAATGCCTGGAACCAAAAGTACACATCCTGTAAATGTTAGCCCTTGTTCCATTTTGCTGGCCTGTGCCCTGCTGGTTAGATGCAGTCCTGTGTTCTGAACTTCTGTCTTCTGGCTGTTGAGATTATCTCCAGGACTTGGACCTTCGTTCCCCCATCTGCTTGTATCTGACATGAGGCTTCTGGCAGATAAGGGACCACGATGACGAGCGGTGCTCTACTTCACTTCTGTGTCAGCGATAGGATCTGGCCCGGAGTCCTTAGCCAAGAATCCTGCCCTTGGCATCCTGCAACGCATTCCCTCCATGAAATCCTGGGGTCTCTGACCCTGTTCTCATCCCGTCCTCATTGCCCTCAGGGCCGTGGACTTCTGTACCGAGCTTGAGGCCTTGCTTTCTGGCGATGGTATGACTTGGCTTTACTTGGTTATATGTGGCTTTTTCTTCCTAAGAGATCGATTCCTACTAAACAGGATACATCTTTCCTTTCTTGGGTTCAGATAGGGCTCATATTCTCCACAGTGGACTGATAAACATATTTACCGTCTAGGGTTAAAATCTTGGTTGTCACTTCAGTTTTAAATTGTCTTCTGAAGCCTCAGCTGAGACCTGTGTGAAGTCCATGAGTAGAGAAGACTAATTCTTAGTTTTTCCCCATGAGGTAGGGAGGGAACTTCAGCATCTTCCTTCCACCCCCAGGACCAGGAAGCCTCAGGGTGTGTGGCTCCCTCTGCAGTGGGGAGGGCAGGCAATCCGGGATGTGAGTGGCGAGAAAAGAGGAGGCCCTTTGGGCTTGGATGGAGTCCTGCGGAAGATGTAACCTAAGCATTTATAGCTAGTTTCCTCTCTTCCCCCACACATTTTCCAGGGGATCCTAGCTGTGGAGTGGCTAGACAGGGCTGGCTATGATTTCATCGTTGGTTCTTCTCTCCCTCTTCCTGAATGTTTGGACATGATCTTTCTTCATTGTCCCAGGCCTCTCGGCCTGCTTACTGCTACCCGAGCCTCCACAAACAGAGAGAGAGCGTGTGCGCTTTATTATTGCAGTTTCCCTCCCTCCCTTTGTTTCACGTGGGAGGAAAAGGAGAGAAAATAATCAATACCATGTGTAGTAAGTCTCTCCTCATTCAAACATGTGATTCTACTTTGAATGCAAAAATAGCAGCAGCAATCCTAGTTCTAATCGAGTATAGAAATTGGTCTTATATTAAACATGAGATTGTGAGCTTGTCGGGGTCTGCGGCCCTTCCAGCCGAGCTGGAACTCCAGGGCTGCTCTTCAGAGGCCACACGTGGCCAGTTTCCTTCCCCTGAATGGGCCCATTCTCTGAAGACTGGAGAGCATTCGTTTCTGTTTTCTCCTTACCTTTCTTCAGAGACCTGGGTGTTGTATGAAAAACCTCTCACCCCCACCTCACCTCAGCCACACACACGCAGGCGTGGGCTTTGCCAGGCAGGCTTTCGTTTCTAATTTTCTTCCTCTCTGGGCTGCTTTTTAAATTTTCTTCTTTTTCTCCTTTCAGTGACAGATCTGCTGTTGACACCCTTTCCTGCAGTCCGTGTGCATGTGTGTGGTAGAAGGCTGCCTTTCACAGGGGCCGGTGGAAGAGTTAAACACTGAAGTGTTTTTAGTCTGAGACGTCTCTGCCAAATGTCTCATTATGAACTTTTGAACCGTGCTGGCAACGCCCTTTGAGACGACAGCCTCCCGTGGGCTGCTTGGAATCTGGGCTCTCCAGCTCCGCAGCATGTTCGCGGGGCCTCGGTCTGATACCGCGAGGGTGGGGGCTGCTTTGGGATGCACTCTCGCTTCTCCAGGAGTTGGAAGGACCTTCTGTGAAGCCAGAGGCTCTAAGCCGCCACCTTGCTGTCTGTTGTTAATCGTCTTCCAGCAGGCAGTGCACACTCCGTGTGTAGTGTAGTGCAGAGAGTTCCCGTCTCTTGGTTGGTTAGGAGGGTGAGGGGAGAACATCCAGGGGAGGAAAAGACTTAGACTTTGGAGCCCGTCCTGGGTCCGAATCCCTGCTGAGCCCACGACCTTTGGACAAGTCATCTCTGCCTGAAGACAGTGCATCTACCTTGGGTGCCATCTTCCTTGCCTGTGAGAACCTTGTCTCTTTTTTATCCTCAGAACGAAATTAAACATTTGTTGTGAAGAATGCAAATAGTACGAAAATATACAAGTAAAAAAGTGAAAGTATTTTGTATTTCTTATCCCCACCCAACCACTTGTACAGCTTTAAATAGCGTATGACTGTGTTAGAAACTGAATTATAATCTACTGTATGGCTTTCCATTATTTATTCATGGCTTCCCTGCTGGTGGATATTTCCTTTAAAAGTACTTGTGTAGAAAAGTGCGTAACTTTTGACCTAACATTTAAACCTCTTACAGGTAGTACCAAATTGCTCTCTAAAAAATTCAGTTGATACTTCCGACCAGTGGTATGAAAGAGAAGGTGGATCTCCTCTTGGTGTTAGAGAAACAAAACTATTTCAAAGCAGCCTGGTCGAAATTCATGTCGCTTGCTGTAGTTCTTTATTGTCAAGTCATGAATCATTGACATCCATGATCCCTACTCCATCTGTCACCCCCACCGGACTCAGGTGAGAGCTGGCAGCAGGATGAGGCTTGGGAATGAGGTGAGGGCATCTCTCTTACAAATTATTTGATAATAGTTTTTCAAATAGAAAGCTTAGGCAGCATCCAAATTATTTTTTATCAAAATGGCTATCAAATAGTGTCATGTAATTGGTCTTAGGATATATTGAAAGGAGGAAATCTTTCTGGTGTCTGGACAGGAGTGGCTGGCAAAGCAGAAATAGAAGGATGAGGATTGACATTTATTGAGTTCTTAGGATTTTCATGAATTAAGTCATCGATTCTTCTTAACCACTGTCTCATGTAATTGCCATTAAGGATCGCTGATTTACAGGTGAGGAAACTGAGGTGTGTTGGAGATGGGAGTCTAACCCGAATGTTCAGACTCCAGAGCCCATGCTCCTAACCATTTTAACCTGAAGTCACAACTTGAGGAGAATTGGCATCTTTCAAGGCAAAGGGGAGAAGGCAGCCCAGAGAGGGAAGCTGTGGGATGGTGTCCGTTAACAAGAAGCTGGGGGAAGAGATTGGAGGGGCCTCCAGGAGTGCCGCAGAGGCCAGGAGGACTAGAAACAGGCCACAGGATTTGGCTACTGAGAGGTCACTGTGACCTTTTGAGAGATTATCTTCAGTAGAGCAAATTTGCAGGGGGGTTAGGAAGAAGTACTAAGTGAGGAAATGGAGAGGTTTGTCATGAAATAAGAGAGTAACAGGACAGTGTTTGAGGCTGGCAGTTGGTTCGGTCACAGATGCACTTGTCTCAGACAAGATAGTGAACAGTCTGTGCCCATTGATGGGCCAAACAAAGGGGAAGAGCTCAGTATACATGGTGGGTGAGAGCAAAGCAGCAGAGGGAAGAAGGTTCGCTGTGAAAGGCTGGGAATGATAAAGGAAGCGGACTGAGAAAACATAGAACCGAGGAGGATAAGAGTCTCCTTTTCCGTTTCGGTTGTTTTGTTGCTCTTTGCGTGGAGCTGCTGATGTCTGATGGCATCGGAGGCAGGAATAGGAGGAGATGGTCCAGGCTGGCTCCTGCATGTGGGATCCACTGGATTCAGCTGCCTCTCCCTGAGTCCTACTGAGGCCCCTTTGCAGCCTGGGTTCTGCTCTCTCCTCATTCCCTTGGCCCTTGATCTGGAAGCGATGCGAAGTTGGGTTTATGTTGTTCTTTGTGCCTGGGTGTCTCAAGGCTTCACAGCGTAATCGCTGAGGGCCCTTTGTGTTGGGTGCAGCGCTCCCATGGGGATGCAGTGCTTCCAGGGGAACTTCCGTTCTTCCTCCTTTTCTGTGCTCTCAGACTGCATTACAGTCAGGAAGCGTGTGGAGGTAGCTTTACTGTCAAGATGTGGGCGCCCTGTGACCTCCTCACAAAGGCACTGCCAAAGGGAACCATTTCAGACTGCCTTTTTTTTTTTTTTTGGAACTCTATCAGTCTTGTAACTGATTATTTCTTAGTTGTCTTGGTGGATAAGAAGCTTGGATACTAGTTTGCATCTGTCCTATCTTTGGTGGCATTTGTGTAGCACGTGATGACATGCAGGTGTTTGAATCTTACTTCTGATTTCATCTTTTTTCATATTCCCCGTTAAAGCAAACTGAACCAAAAACCTTTTTATTTAGGGTCTCAAAAAGTTGAGTGTCCAGCTATCAAAAAGGATGAAATCTTGCCATTTGCGACAATATGGATGGACCTTGAGGGTATTATGCTAAGTGAAATAAATCAGAGAGAGAAAATTAAATACCGGATGATCTCAACAACAACAAACACATGGAGACAGAGATTGGATTGGTGGTTACCAGAGGGGAGGGGGGGAGGGAGGAGGGCCAAAGGAGTGATTAGGCACACGTGTGTGGCGATGGATTGTAATTAGTCTTTGGGTAGTGAACATGATATAATCTACACAGCAATCAAAATGTAATGATGTCCTCCTGAAATTTATATAATGTTATAAACCACTGTTACTGCAATAAAAAAAAAGTTGAGTGTCATATATCTTGTATGCTATTTCATGAGGTAAATTATAATTTTTTTAAAAAAGAGGAAATGGGAAATTCCATCCTGCTTTTTAATGGAAATTTCATATCCTCTAATGAGAGAAAAAGACTATGGTATCTTGCACACTTAATATATCTGTAAGACTCTGAAATCTCACTAGCCAGCGTCTACCTACCTTTCAAAGGAGGTCTTTCAACTCTGTTCTTCACTGGTTGTGCAAAGCCATCTCTCTTAACTGGACAGACTCCACTGTGGTAAGCAGAAATGGCATTCAGATCTGAGAGCTGGATCTGGATCCCTGAGGGGAGCTTCCAGGTATACTGAAGGCTGACTGAAAGGCTGGCATCTGTTTCTCCTTGGGCTCCTTTCTGCCCGTCCCATCAGTAGCTCAGAGCAAGGCGGTGGTGTGTGTTTGACTCAGTTTCGGGGTAGGCAGCTGGGAGCCCTTGGGTGAATGTGGTCAGTGATCTCAGAGTGGAGAGGGTTTCCCACACCGGCAGAGATAAGTTCTTTGTAGATACAGTTTACACTTGGGGCCGTGGAGGTGGATTTTGTGCCTCCTAAGGCCATAACGGACTTGGAGACGTCCTATGAAGCGAACTTGCTAAATAGTTGATGAGCAGTGAGTACACAGTCCAAAGCTACAGAAAAGTTACTGCCACAATGTTACTTGTAATTATGGAAAGAGAAAAGAAAAGACAACTTTTTAGTGCTATCCACATGCCTGACTCAAAGGTTATTTAGGGGGCGCCTAGAGGCTTGCTGAGGAGAAAAGTGAAATCAGGTAAAATGTGGAGATGGCTGTCTGTCGAGGTGTGGAAGGTGCCCTGTGACCTCATGAGAGGGTCTTCTCGGGCTCCAGGACTGGAAAAGGGAACCACATTCAGACTGACTTTTGACTGTGATTGAAAATCTGGATAGCAGCAAAAAATCTGGATGCCTGCAAATACTGTGATGAGTGAGGTGGACCCTTAAATCTTGTAGAGGTGAGAAAGAAAACAAATCACGGAAGAGCATCTGTCTTTTCATCTATTTTCCTGTGGGGCTTCTGTTAAGGTCCCCTTTCAGCAAGCTCTCTACAGTGACATAAAATTCATGACAGGTTGTCTTCCTTCCAAAGTGAGAGGATGTTCTCAAGCAGGCTTTCTCGTGGGTCCCCTTCACCTGCGCGTCATTGGCCCCCTGTGCTCTCTTTCCCTTCCTGCCTGTCTCCAGTCCATCTCTCTAGAATTTCTGCACATTTATGCTGGGTCTGACCTCTGTGTGGCATTCAGAATAAACCAACTCCCTCTTCTGTGACTTCATCTAAATATTTAGATGGTACTAGCCTGTATCTCCTGCCCGCAAGGTCCCTTCTAGGTCATATATAGCCACTCTTGGTGGTTAACCTGTCTCTCATAATAGGCTGTGTAGGATTTTTCTTGTCTCTTCCCCATCCAGTTTGCCTCTTCTAGAAACTGATGTCGGTTTCTCAGCGTCCCCTTTTAGAGCGCAGCACACTCAGAATTGGTCTCAATAATACCACAGATATGGTTTAACCTACCAGGGTCCAGTGGGATTATTAACTAACTCCATTGTTTGACTACAAAGGACTAACTCATTCTATTTTGATCAGCGTAATCACCTGGTGAGGTAGACAGGCACCTCCCTGTCCAGGAGGATTCTAATTCTTGCTTTGGCAAGTTGATTTTCCCTCTGTCCAAAGTAGGGGCAGTGATACTGCCTAAGGTTTTATAGTTCATGTACTCTTCTCACACCTGTCGATTTAACTAGTCCTTTCCTTGGTTACCTCATGAGTCTGTTGTGATCAAACGAATAAGGCAAGCAGTAGTATTTTATAAAGAATTGTAGATCTGTGCAGACCAAGGTAGCATTAGCTATTTTAGGCTCACTAAGTAAGCATTACTAGTTAATTCTAGAACTTTGGGGCAGGATTTTACATATATCTTGAATAATTTGTTATTAAGCTAAGATCTTTCTGAATCTGAGTTTTGTTTCTTTTTAGCTAGTCTCAATTTAATTTTCTAAAGTTTACTAAGTGTTCTCAATAGTTTCCAAATTGTTGATTACCAAAACAGAAGCAAAGAGATGTAAATCTCAGCCTCGAGGTTCACGTCCCTGGGAGCTCCTCCTGCCTTGACATCGGTCAGCACAGCGGGCACGGTTGTTGCTTCTGACCAGGCCCGACTTCTAGGGTTACCAAACTGGACTTAAGGAGTGCCATAGACATAAGAGACTTTTATCAGAAAGTAAAACAAATATGTCCCTAGTGATGCATCTAAGATTACTAGATGCGTAGATCAAAGAGATGTGATGCCCCTAAAAACCAGCAGCATTCAAATGCAGATGCCTCTCTGTAACAAGATAGATCTTGAAATCTGCGGCCTTTCCCTAGCCCAGTAATACTACCAGTGGATGAAAAATCATTTATTGAGTACCCACTGTGCGCCAGACATGGGACCTAAGGGTACAAAGATGAATAAAGGTGTTCTTGGATATGCCTTGCATACCTATGCTGGCTCATGGTGATGACTGTCTGCTCCCCGCCTCCGCCCCACCAGTGCCCGCACAACCTCTCAGGAGTCCACTGTAGCAGGACAGCCAGGCTCTTCAGCCTGTGGTGGAGGCCCTTGCCTTTTGGGTGGGGGTGGGGAAGGACTGGGCCCATCTCTGGGTTCCTGTTATTGCTGTTTGCCGAGCTTTCTCACACGCCGCGTGAGCTATTCAATACGTGCGTCTTTGTTAATCGATACTTCTGAGCCTAGCTCCTTCTGGGATCCAGACTCTGTGCTCACTCCCTCCTTCTTTAGATTTGAACTTTCAAAATCTGCTTTTAACTATGTGTGTTCTAAACTTTGTAGTCTGAAGTCTGCATTTTCTAGATCGAGAAGACAAAATTGGCGTTCTGTCTGTTCTGCATTTTTCCTAGCATTTATTTGCTTTAGGCATTGGATCACCTCCTCTTAAGTTAACGTAAAAGCTTTACTTTCTTTCAGTTTCACAGTATTTGTACACTGAATCATAATGTGTTTGTATTTTTTTGCCCATGCATATTTGGAGGGAAAAAATTGTGCTGGTGCCATATGCTGAAACCTGGATGTGAAGATCTGGCTGTACCTCACAGAGAAGGATCCAACTTTAAAATGCCCTTAGGCATCACTCCTGTTTACCCCAGGCAAATGTGACTTTCTATAGCTTTGGAATATGTAATCATTCCCCATCAAATCTTTAGCAAATTCACACCGTAGAATGAGTCTAGATTCTATAATGACCTGGAGGAAGGCATGCCACGTGCAATCTACCTTGACATCATTGCCCCAAATGTAAAGTGATTTTCTCTCAAATTCCCATCCCTGCCCCCATTAGATACAAACCTGCTTTTAAAAAAAGTTACTTCATCCTTTTCATCAGCAATAATCTGAAAAAGAATGAGAATTTGGGATGCAAGGCCATTCTAAGTAGAGAGGAGTGAAGAGAGAGGGGTAGGAAGGAGGATCTGGATGAGTGGTGATGGGAATGGACATCAATGGTGATGGGCAGTATCCGAGATAGGCTTGTTTGCAGTCGAACTTTCTTTTTGAATGGTAGATAGTAAAGTGAATAGGTTGCTGTGGGATTTGGTTAATAGAAAGCTTTGTACCTCTGTACTCAAGCTGATATCAAGGGAGAGTGTTAATTCTGCCATGTGTCAGGCATTGAGATGGCCTCCCCTTTACCAATGGAATAGGCTTCATCTTCACACTGGCTCTGGAAGGAAGGGGACTATGAGTGAGAAATCGGGTCACCAGGGTTAAGTTGCTTGCTTAGGTCACACTGGAATTGGGAACACACTTTTTGGAAGTTTTTGGTGTTTGACTTGAAGGCATGTGCTCTTTAGGCTGTTCTATTCCCAGTGTGAATACCTGGAACATTTGCAAAGGTGTTTACATGTTTGTAGGATCCATAGGGTGGGAGGTTAAGGTAGGTGAAAAAGTGTTAAAGCCTGTTCATTGTCTTGCGTGAGGTATCAAGAATGGCAGTGATGGAGAAGGGAAGAGGCACCCTGTTGCAGATGGAGATCTGTTTTGGTTCCTGTTTTGAGACTGTGGTGGACTCTGTATTTGTGTTCTCCCTTATTTTAAATACCCTACTTCATTTTTGTTTCGCAGGTGTCTTAACACACCTTATTTAGCAGGCATTTGTCTCTTTCCACTAGAATGTAAGCTTTTAGGGCAGAGACTTTGCCTTTGAAGCGGGCTTGGTATGCAGTAGCCATTGGAAGGAGGACAGAAGGAAGGAGTAACAGAGAAAGAAGTTGAAGGAAGAATCCACCACACACAAGGAACCCTGGAGAGAGAAGGAAGCTACACTGAATATGATTTTACTTGGAGAGTTTGAGGTGTTGCTGGATTGTCCTGGTGGCTCGAAACAGGGAGCCCAGTGAGAGTTCAGGCCTTATGGAAATTTGGGGGACACTGCTGTAACCACGAGAGACAGGAACCTGGAACTGTCTGCTTTGTGATAATACAAGCGCTGTGATAGTACATCGTGAGAAGGAATACTTGAGAAAGACACATCTTCATTCTCTAGTAGATTCTAGAATGTCCCTATGTGTAAGTGGGGGCTGTTACACAGTTCTTGGACATAAATATTATCACTCTGCCTCATACTGGGTGCACCGCCATCTTTTTACTAAGTTAGACTTTGTCTAAATGCGTCCTGCTTACACTGAGAAGCACCATAAAATGACGCAGGACTCGCACTTTCGAGTTGGTTGTTGAGATGTTTTTGAAGCTCGGTTTCCCTTCTCAGTGTATCTCCTGTTAGGGATTCTGAGAGGGAGACTTCTCAGACCTCCAGGCAGGAAGGGCGTGGCCCCTTCTTAGCACCAGCAGGCTTTTTATCTGATTGAGAGTCTCCCTTCTCTGTTAGCAAGTTTAGGCCCTCAGGGCTGGTGTTTGTGAGGGCATCTCATTCTTCTGCCGTTTTGTCCAGTGATTCTGTGTAATACGGTGGTGCCCGTGGTCTGGAAGAGGAATTGGCAGATAGGAGCTTACGTGTGGGGAGGGAGTAGGATTTGGGGGAGAGGGGTGAAGAGAGACACGTGCTTTTTCTGTCTCAGTGTTTCTCAACCTTGTTTTCATCATCTGTTTCCCAAAGACCCTTTTTAGATGTTTGTCCTAACTGCCTCCTCACTCCCACCAATTTTTTTTTTAATTTGGTGAGGAAGATTGTGCCTGAACTAATATCTGTGCCAGTCTTCCTCTATTTTATATGTGGGACACTGCCTCAGCATGGCTTGAGCAGTGCGTAGGTCCATGCCAGGGAACCTTGGAACCCCAGGCCAGTGAAGTGGTGTGCAGGAACTTAACCACTATGCCACCAGGCCAGACCCCCACCAAATTTTATGCAAAGGAATAGTTTGTTAGGGAGGTCAAAATTATTTTAGTAACTAAGGTTGTTTTCACCTCTTTGGGGGGCCGTCTCACCCCCACTGAGAATGAAGGCTGTACAAACTTCTGTACCATTTGGGTTTTTTGTGACAATTGAGTAATTTTGTGTTATTGTAGAAATCAAAAGGATAGGTCACGCAGCTTGAAAGATCTGAGCTGCCTCTGAACCTGAGTGTGACCCCGGACGGGTGCTCTTAGCTGTGCTGAGCAGAGAGCAAGGGAAGAGCAGAGGGCTGCAGCCGCCCGGGGCCAGAGCCCGCGCACAGGCGCAGGAAGGAAAAGAGGCACACTGGCAGGTGCCCGCAGCCGGGGCGCGGTGGCTGATCGCAGGATTAAATGCCCCAAAGGCTTTCTTTCAGTCTCTATTTTCGGTGCCTTTTGATTGTATTTGGCCAGGGAAGTGTTGTTGAGCGGCAGTGAGGACCTCGGCAGGTGTTCTTCCCAGAGAGTGCACACGAGTGGGTCACACGTGTGCCTTGACCAAAGCAGGGCTGGGAGGCTGCTGGAGAGAACGCCGGGTGTTGGGGAAAGGGGACAGGGCGGGTGAAGAAGGGGCGGCTGTGGACTCGGGAGGACCAGGTGGAAAGAGTGGAAGTCTCTTGGGAAGGCCCGATAAATCTTGAAGATGATTTTCTAATAATGTTTATATGTGTTGATAAATGATGTTTATAAACAACTTGGAAGAGTGATTTTAAACAAATTACAGTGAAATTTCCATGAGGTATTAATGAGATAAGATTAAGTAATTTTTAAATTTTCTTGTTGCAAGGAAGAAATATGTCAGCATTTTCTGCCTGGTGTTTAGAAATTAAAGCATTTTTAAATGAAAATGCTGAATAAATTTTATTGGCTAAAGCTTACTTTTTATTTTTAATTGCTCTCAATTTTAAAATGTGTGTATATCAAACAGTTCAAAAATAACCTCTGTAGTTAAAGAATCTAATGATACTTGCTTGGGTTGTGTTCTCATATACTTTTAAGGGAAACACTTAAGATTTCTGTGTCCTGTGGAACAGTGCTGCAGGCCAGGAGCTAAAAGACAATTTGCAATAGGTTTTTTTCCTAGATGATTTCATAAGAATTTGGGTTTTTTCATTTCAAACTTAAAAAAAAAACCAAGTACACATTCCTACAGAAAGCTCACTTTAAAAAAAATATATTAACAGTACTTGGGTAGAAAAATCCTTGCTGCTCCTTCACTTAAAGGAAAACCGCGAGTGAAACCCAGCAGTCCCATGATGTGGATGCATACCTAGTTTTCATTTTTAGTTTACCATTTGGGGTCTTGAGCTTTGCATGTGTGTGCTTGCCAATTTTTTCTGTGTGTGTGTATTACATTAAGTCTCAGACAGAGTCAGCCATCCAGAGCTCCCCCTATCTCCATCTAGTCAGGGGGAGTCAGAGTTTGAACCCGGGTCCGTCTGACTCCAGTCCTTGATTTTTCTCTCTTGACTCGCTTGATGAGAACAGTCAACAGAGGAGATGGAAATTTCTTTCTGGCGTTCCTACTGGGATATTTCAAGTTAGATCTGTAATCCCTTTGTGGTTTGGGGCATGGCACTGAATCTGTCAGACACATTTTGAACAAAGGAAACATAAATATGCTTTTATGTTTTTTTGGTTGAAGAATAATTGGTCTCATTTGGTTAAGAATTACCATCACCCTACAAAAACCCAAAAGCTCTCCACCATAACTTCCATCTCTACATTTGAGAAAATGAAGAGAAAGAATTTCTTTCCAATTTTTGCTGATTGACCAAATGGTTTAGGCAACTTGGAATGGGAAGAGACCTGGTGCTCTCATTGAATTCATCCTTCCTGTTGTACAGACAGGAAATGGGTCCGAAGTTAGATGAATTGACTTACGGCCCATAGTAAGATGGGTGGAGCCAGAGCAGGACCCCTCCTACCCTAACGCATCAGGTTTGTTTTTAGATTTATTGAAATGTATCTCCCCGTTGAGAGTGCTTCGCTGTGGGCAAAAATTCAACTCCCTCTGAGGGGTTGCTTCCCGTAGCTAGTGCCTGAGGAGTCCTAGTTTCTCCTTTTCTTCTTTGCCTGTTCCTTTCCATCCATACCTCGACCCCCAAATTTATATACAGAGTTTCTTTTTCTAGCCAACTGGAACAAGACTCCTGTGTGAAAATATAGCCAAGTCTTAATTTTTTTGCACCAATTTATATTTGTCTTCTAAGAGTACCATACGTAAATAGACATGTTTGATGAGATAGATTAGCCGAGAATATTTGTCTGAGGTGTAATGGCTCCTTCCTGCTGACCAGACGCTGGTGTGTCCCTGTGGTAAACCCTTCCAGCATCGCAACCTCCTCCTCCCCTGTTCCCACATCCAGGTGCCCATGTAACCCAGACCGGCAGGAAATCAGAATAGATATGTGGTTTTTAGGGGACAGGAGTTAACAGGGGGCAGGAAATTACCACACGTTAGGAAATAGCTTTACATTGTGCCTAAACCGTCTTTTATAAACTAACCTCCAAGC
The DNA here is from genome assembly GCF_021613505.1 of Equus quagga. Lineage (NCBI taxonomy): Eukaryota > Metazoa > Chordata > Mammalia > Perissodactyla > Equidae > Equus > Equus quagga. The sequence continues at coordinate 29,242,946 of NC_060284.1, read as the reverse complement.
CAAAATTTGATCCAGGAAACATTGCACAGTGTTAGTTATCTTAATATGAAGATATCAACTCATTGAATTTTCATTTGTAATCCTGGTAAAGTAAATCTACAGCTTAAATAAATCATCCGTTATTCTGTCAAAGGTGTAGAGCCATTTCTCCAACTCCGGAGGAGAATGCAAATGATCGAGGACTGCCGTCTCCCTAAATGACACAGTAATTAGTGAAGTCATCTGCCTCCAGGGCTGAAGCAGAAGCCTCACCCTTTGGTGGTCGGGGAGGGGAGAGGGCTCCTCTGTGACTGCTGGAGACTAGAACTCAGAGGACCTTTCAAAGACTGAAATGTCATGCCATTTCATTTCTTTCAGTAATTAAACCTAATCATGTTTTACAGAAGCAAACCATTTCCATTTTCACCAATGCCGGAACTGACTCCCAAGCTCGTCTCGATCTCCATCCTCTGGGCACTGTCTACATGTTGCTGGCATTTTCACCTGTGCTAACGAGAAAAATGACACATAATCTTTCCTTCTTCCCAGCCGTGTTCTTCTAATAACTCTGATTGACCAGCCTCTTTAAGGACCCAAGGACAAGGAATAGCTTTAAGAACTTGAGCATGTGATCTTTAACAGTATTTTGTTTACCTTTTATTATTTTTTTTAAAAATTGAGGTTTATCATCTTATCCTGAAGAGATCTTTCAAAACCTGTGTTTAGTAGGTAGTTTTAGCATATACAATAGTATAGCATCAGTGTTGGTAATGTTGCCTTTATCGTAGAATTCTGTAAGTAAAGAGATACATTTTCTTTTAGTTTTATTAAATGTTTGGGTGTTAGGTACAGTGCTAGGTACTGAGGGTTGAAAAGTGAATTAAATACTTTTCCTTCCTGTGAGGAGTCTCCTATGGTATAGACTACGTAAACAATTTCAGTATTGTACTGTAAGTGCAGTAATTAGTACTGAGGGAAGAATGTGTGTGTAGGATGTAGTGTGTATTTGGCTGAATAGAAGGCATAGAAACATCATAACTTTCCAGACAACAAGACTATTAGACTGATATGTCCTGGCCAGTTGCCATACTGTGTAAAATAGTTGCATGTGTCAGAATCCTACCACTCTTTTTTAAGTTTAATATGGCTGGTGCCATATTGTTCTCCGCTGTTAACCCTTGTCACTTCCTATGTGTCATGAATGGGAGTCTGTCTTATCTTGATCCATATTTTCTCCTCAGTCCCAGCCTCTCTCCATGTGCTGTTCAAGATTTTGTATGCTGCACCTTCACCAGAAGTTTTTTATTAGTTACTGAAGCTGTAATAATTGGTTGTGTCAGCCAATGAACTCCAGTGTATATAATTTACTGCACATTGCAGCTTTGGTCTCAATGGATAATTAAAGCAGAGCAAGTCATACGTCAGCAGTTTCGCTGCTTTAGTGAAACTTCTTCTAAAGTTAGATAACTTGTATTTCAGATTGCTTCCAAGTATGATCACCAGGCAGAAGAAGATCTTCGCAATTGGATAGAAGAGGTGACAGGCATGAGCATTGGCACCAACTTTCAGCTGGGCTTAAAAGATGGCATAATCCTCTGCGAGTGAGTTTTGGCCCTGATGTGGCCATTTTGTTCTTCCAGTCCTTTCCACAGGCCTCTGTCTTGCCCTCCTTCCTAGTCCAGGGTGTCAAACCTTGATATTCTGCAAATGTTTTTAATGCTTTCCTTTGCTGATGTTAAAGGAACCAACTTTACATTCCAGTCCTTGTTTTTGTGTGACCAATAAATAAGGTGTCACACTTTTCTTTTCAGACTCATTAACAAGCTACAGCCAGGCTCAGTGAAGAAGGTCAACGAGTCCTCCTTAAACTGGCCTCAGGTAACAAGCAAACCAGCAACCTCTGGTTCTAGTTGGTTACACTTTATGCAGCGAAAACTTGATTACAGGTTTAAAATAGACATTTTAGCAGAAATGTGTGCACATGACTATATTTTGTTTTTCACAATGTTATTTTTAATGTTTCCATAATTAGAATGAGTTCTGTGATTAGTAGATGGTTAGCTTAGAAGTTTTCTAATAGTCTGTCTACTCTCAGGGGATTTGACATAGCTTACACAGAGAAATACAAATTAGACCATAAGGATAAACCGGGGAAAAAGCAAGGAATTTAACATAATAACTAATGGTTGACTGTGGAACACTGTATTAAGCATAGTCTTATTCATGAATGCGTATGGTTAAGTAACATTGGATATTTACTCTTGACTATATGTTTTGAGATATAAGAGCATTTAGTAACCACAAATTTATTTTTAAAATTAAACCATAATAAATTATTTATTAATGTGAGTAATTGTGTACCTTAGACAAAGAAAATTCCAGCCCTGGATAGCTTTGACACAGATTTCTTGAAAACATGTAGGGAAGAACTTGCCTTTAAAGAATTGAAAAAACTTGACTGCTTAAAAATATTAAAAAGAACATTATGTGACCTACTATGAAACACTCTTTCTTTTTCCAAAGAGAACTGTGCTTCATATGTATCTGGTCAGGAATCCTTGCCAAGTCACTTTCTACCTGATGTCCTGTAACTAGTCAGGGAGACGTAAAATTCTCAGATAATATGAATGTCAATATTTAGCTCCAAAAGTTATGTGACTGTTTTTCTTTATAGTTGGAGAATATTGGCAACTTTATTAAAGCTATTCAGGCTTATGGTATGAAGCCACATGACATATTTGAAGCAAATGATCTTTTTGAGAATGGAAACATGACCCAGGTTCAGACTACGCTGGTGGCTCTAGCAGGTCTGGTACGTAAATGTCTTTAATGTCTGGTTAAAAAATCTCCACTCTGTTGGTGCTGAGTTGTGTTTGTTTTCCTCTCGGAGTTCAGACTAGGCAGGGAGGAGCCGGTCTCTTCCATAATTATTAGGTTTGTGGAAAGGCTGCTGCCATCAACTGCCTTGTATTGGAAGCTTAAATAGAATATTCACACTTCCGAGGTACACTGTGACCTTAAGTATATTTTTCACCCCTAATTTGGGTCTTACCAAGTGAAACCCTTCATCTATTGACAGCATCATTTCTTTGTTATTCCTTCTGTAAAACTCTGTTGGCAAAAATCTCCATTTAAGTGTTCCTTTTCACTGAGTGTACATATTTCTGTCTAGGCTAAAACAAAAGGATTCCATACAACCATTGACGTTGGAGTTAAGTATGCAGAAAAACAAACAAGACGTTTTGATGAAGGAAAATTAAAGGCTGGCCAGAGTGTAATTGGTTTGCAGGTAACTAACGTGGTATTGCTTAATCAGTTACTTATTCACTGTCATTAATTCTCACCATACAAAGTGTCTCTCCTAAGTGAGGACTAGGCAGATAGACCATAATGTAGGTTTGGGGATGGAGATGTGGTTTATACAGTTGATGTCCATTTAAAGCCCATGAGACGATGTTGGTTTTAGAAGAAACCTCAGACATGCCATCTGACTTGACAGTTGTTTCTCCAGGAAATGCTTTTTTCCCCTAATTACATTGTCTTATTTTTTAAGAAAACACTATAAATTCCTAAATGTTAATGACCAAATGAAGCAATTTTACAAAACCTCAGTGCCAGAGTCATTTATTTACATTAGTAAATCATGATACAGCAGCCAGGCACTGTTAGAATCTGTCAGTCCAGGGGAATACTTAGTTCAGGTATTTTTTTCCCTTCATATCATTCCCCTGGAGAGTGTCACAGAAACACCACTGCTAAATGCCCAGTGTGCTGTGGGCTTCACTGTCCCACAGCTACGTGGTAACAGTGCCCCTGTCACAACCGGGTCTGCGTGAGTGGATTTATTTATTTCAGCTTTACTGAGGTATAATTGACATATACATGTATTTTTATACAGTACAAAATTGTGTCAATGGCAAGAAGCTGGAAACCTGAATTCCTGAACAGTAATGAACAGTAATCGGTCGTTTATATTATGGTAACTCCATAAAAGGAACTAATCATGTAAAATTGATAGACGAGTTCAAAGATTAAGGAAAACAAATCAGGTTATAGAATACTATGGTCAGCGTGATGCCAATTTTTATTTTAAAATTGCACATGCATGTTTTTGTATGTATATGTATATTTATATGCATGTGTCTCTATAGATATATACACAGACACATAAGGTAAAAAAGCTAGAAGGATATACGCGTGTTTACAGTGAATGTCTGAAAGGATTATAATGATTTCCCCCCTTTTTGCTTATATCTGTTTTTTCTGTCTTCTCCATTGAACAGGTTTTACTTTTAGTAATAAAGTTTTCCTTTAATAAATCTTGTTTTTAAGGAAAAAAGACCAACAGTAGAAATGTGTCCCCAACCAGTAGAGCAGGGTGTACTGGTTGGTCCTGAAGCCATATTATTCTCAGTGGGGAAGAGAAGTTATTGTTTGTCTGAACTTGGTTGAGTTCAGATTCTTCATTCTGCCTCTCCGACTCTGTCCTGTGACATGAGAGTTGGAGGAATAAAACGTGTTTCTTTTCCCATGAAAATGGTGATTTTGATGAAATTTGAAGAGGCCCTTGCTAAGCTGCCAGAGAAGACACCTGCACTTGCTCTCACATTTTATACAGAACATGTGTGGAGTAGAAAAGCATGTTGTCTAGCCAGAGATTGCTCTGTCCCTTTAAATGGCTGAAGCAGGTACCCCTTAATTTGCTTATCTGTGCTACAGAGAGTAGCAGAGGAAATTAATTATTCATAATTTTGCCACTGCAATAACTTTTTGTGTGTCTATTCATCTCTTCCTGTGTGCATGTTTCTATATGGTTGATTATGTTGTGAGGTTTTGGGAATTTTTTGGAAATTTTTCTTTTTAGAGTGAGCAGCTTGAAAGTCCTTTGTAGAAGCAGAGAGATTTTGTGCCTAGTTGACTGCAGCCTCAGCGCAGGAAGGGACTAGTCAGTTGTGCCCCTCCCATCTTTTTAGTAGAAGAGAAGTTTTGTTTGCTTCATGTATGTTGTTGACTTCTGATAATTAGCACTAATTTTATTTTTAACTTAAAAGATGGGAACCAACAAATGCGCCAGCCAAGCAGGTATGACAGCCTATGGGACTAGGAGGCATCTTTATGATCCCAAAATGCAAACTGACAAACCTTTTGACCAGACCACGATTAGTCTGCAGATGGGCACCAACAAAGGAGCCAGCCAGGTAAGCAATACCTTTTTCTACTTGTAGCAAAGAGTACGAAAAGGGCTATTTAAATTAGCACTTACCTTAGTCTTATTAATTCAAGTAGGTATTTTTTGTATGGTATGTTTAGAGTATATTCCTTCAGGAAAGTAGCTTTTGGTGAGAAAGCAAAAGAATCAAAGGACCTTTTCTGTAGCAATACAAGCATGATGTGGCTCATAGCTTTTGTTGGCAGTTAGAACAGCTGGCCTTTCTACCTAACCAGAAGAAAAAAGATACGTTTATTACAGTGTTCTTGCTCCAAATCCAAGTAAATTGCTCATTCTAATGCTTCTGACTTTTATTTTTAAAGGTGCCTGTAGTTAACTTGATGGTAAAATTATCTGGTGTTCCGCTAAGAACTGTTTAGCTAGCATTCCTGTTAAATGTGTGACTGAGTAGATGGAAATTGAGCACGGTGAGAACGCCGGCATTCTAATACCACACAGATGGAAGTATCTCCCGTTGAAAATAGATCACCAGCACCTCAGGAGCTTCCTAGAACCATTTGAGAGCAGACAGGTCTCACATCCAACAAGAATGGGGATAAGGTTTGAAAAAGCTTTTTCTTCATGACCCAAGATGAGATTTGCTGTCGTTTGCCCTTTATGGAACACATCTTGCCACAGGGGGCATTGTCTTTCTCATTGCTGCCGCTCAAGTTTGCTTTTTTTTTTTTACTGATTAAATCTGGGAGTGTGTGCTCGGCACAAATGGAGAAATGAGGCTTGAGTCACTGTACTCTGAACAGGAGGGGCGCGGTTGCTCTGAAATGGCTGGCTCTTCAGTGTCTTAGAGCCTTTTGAAAGACTCGAGCCCTTAAGGACTGCTCAGCAGAATTTTTTTAAAGATTTTACTTTTCCTTTTTCTCCCCAAAGCCCCCGGTACATAGTTGTGTATTTTTAGTTGTGGGTCCTTCTCGTTGCGGCATGTGGGATGCCGCCTCAGCATGGCCTGGTGAGCAGTGCCATATCTGCGCCCAGGATCCGAACCAGCAAAACCCTGGGCCACCGAAGTGGAGCGCTTGAACTTAACCACTGGGCCACGGGGCCGGCCCCGCAGCAGAATTTTTGTTGAATGTATTCTAAGCTTTTGAAATTGGTAACCTGGATAGTGTACATAGTCATAGTAGGCATTGAAATGGAACTTTCAGGTGTGTCAGCATTCTGCTTTGTTTGTTCATTCTTTATGTCTAATCCTCTCCTAAATCCAAAGCAGGTGGCATTGTCTCCATTTTGCATATGAGAAACCTAAAACTGAAAGCAAGTTAACTTGTTTGAGGCCATATAGCAGTTTCATAGCAGAGCTATAAGGAGGGGCTGACCTAGCTTGAAAGCCAGTGAATATTGCTTCATAAGAGAGATTCGGCATTGCGGTATTTTGGTAGGCTAGCTTTACCTAACCCAATTAAAGTTATTATATTAGTGTTCACATTCAATGTGAACTTCATAATTCATCGAATAGGCAGAAGAATGGATTTTAGTTGCTGTTTTAACGTTTCTACTCTGTTTTCATACTAGGCGGGGATGTTAGCACCGGGTACCAGGAGAGACATCTACGATCAGAAGCTAACATTACAGCCAGTGGACAACTCGACAATTTCTCTACAGATGGGTACCAACAAAGTCGCTTCCCAGAAAGGAATGAGTGTGTATGGGCTGGGGCGGCAAGTATATGATCCCAAATACTGTGCTGCTCCAACAGAACCTGTCATTCACAATGGAAGCCAAGGAACAGGAACAAATGGGTCGGAAATCAGTGATAGTGATTATCAGGCAGAATACCCAGATGAATATCATGGCGAGTACCAAGATGACTACCCCAGAGATTACCAATATGGCGACCAAGGCATTGATTATTAGATTCACACAGAGCAGCTCAGTATTTAGCCATTGTTTTTATTCAGTGAGAACCAAGCTAGCCTTGAGTAATTTTTATCTTGTCTTCCTAAAACACTATTATGCTTATTGTACCTAAAAGAAATATTGCCTTACATACATTCCTTTTTCCTTTTCTGCCTCTTCCCTAAATAGTTGCCTTTTAGTGCTGTAACAGTTAAATCCTACAGCATAACCGATAACTTTCATATGAAGTAAAAAGGAATACTGTGAAAGGGGAGTACTCTTGTACAGTCAATTCTTTTATGAAAGATCTATGCATTTTTACAATCTTCTACTTAAACTGGTATTTTCAAACAATAGGAACCTATTTTTTTTTGTTACAGTTTAGTATCTCGTTTCTACATGGAAGACTAAACTCATGCTTATAGCTAAATGTGGTCTTTGCCAATTAAATTTAAGATGCAGCATTTTAGAAATTTACATATCAATGTTTCTACAGTATTGTTTGCTAATTTTTAAATAAAGTCATGATCAGTGTGCATTTGTGATTATATGTGTACTCATTCTCTTACCCAAGCTGACAGATCTTTTCTGAGTGGTGTTTCTGAAGGAGCATGTACAGTCGGCCTGCAGACATTTAGGTCTGGGGGTGCCTCTGCTCTTCCTGTTTGTGCCAATGTATCAATGTAGAGTTGCTCTGTTTTCTTCAACTGTATTTATTGCTGCATTTCTCAGCATAAACTTATCCCATTGTATTTTTTATAAATAAATATTTTTTTTGAACATTTATATGAGCCACAGGCTGATTATTTTCTGGCTAACTTCCAGCTAGGTAGAGTCAGATTTTTTTTTAAGTACTCTTTCCCAGGTACTGCTCTAAGGTATTTTAACATTGCTGAACTCACGTAACTGCACTCTGTGCTTGAGACTGAGGCTTAGGAAAACGAAGGGACCTGCCCATTGCACGTCGTAAATGACAGCAGGGTTCAAATCAGTATTTTATCCTTGCTTATTCCATTGTGACTGAGCTGCCCCAGAGTCATCCTAAACCTGACGTGGAATAATCCTAAAGTCTTCAGGAACCTTGGTGGGACAGGTTGGAGTGATTTTCTATTCATCTTCTAGGGTGAATAAATACTACTGAGAAACATACTGGATCAGGAGGAGACTATGCTGTTTGACAGTAAACTAGGATTTATAGTATGAAGTGTTAGCAAAATCTAACCTTCAGTCATAACATAGAGAAGGTCAAACGACAAAAAATTCCAATCACTGAAAGAAAATTGGTGACACACTTTCTGACATTTTCTCAGCCAAGTGATTTCCGCTGATAGTCTTGGCTCTGTGAGGCTTTGGTGGAATGTGGCTGCTTGGTTTTTGCTGAGGCTGATAATGAGGACAGACGTGGGGTTTGATGCACCCACAAGAGCGCAGGCTACTTGCTCCTCATGCCACAATGACTACATTTAATGCTCCCCAGAAACTGCTCTGTAAATCCCTTTCCTCAAGGAGACTGTCAGGAGCTCCACTGATTCAATGGTGCTGTTTAAGGAAAAGGTCGCAATTTGCATTTGCTGAAGTCCATCTGAGCAGACATGCTGTTTCTTGCCATCTGTGGAGAGGGGCTCAGGGAAGCCTTCTCTTTCACTGCTTGTCCTGCCAAATAAGCCAGATTGGCACTCCTGTTAGGAGAGGGGGTAATTCTGTTTACTCGCTCATCCAATTGAAATGAGCCTGCCAATCAATGCTACATGTTCCCCTTTGTTTAAAGCTTTAAAAACGAAAAGTGCCCAGCACAGCCCCTACCCACCATCGAATCTGAATCTCCGGGGATGGGGTCCAGGCATAACTATTGTCAGTCTTCCTCCAGGATTCTCAGGTGGGGCTGTGGTTGAAAACCACTTCTCCAGAATGTTTGCTGATTTGTGAGAGGTAGCCTTGTACTTTTACCAAACTTAAGTCGTATGTGGTTAAACTTCTGCCTCTTATACCATGCCTATCAGGTGGTAGTTCCAGCTAAACTTTTGGTTTTATTGTCACTAGATCTAAGAACTGTACTTGAAAAGTTATAATAGCATATTGAGCACATTTCCAGGAGTGGATATGTAGGGAAAAGTTCTGCTCTGCAAGCTGGGCAATATTCTAGAGATTTCTGCTAAGGTCTACTTAGTGGTTGTGAGTGAGGAGTGTCCTTTTCACTGGTGCCCTGAAAGGAGTTTGTACCTGGTGTGCTCTTTAATTGATGCATATAAACACTGTCTTAAAAGGTTTTCTCTCCCAGCTAGTACAAAAAAGGTTGTAAACTTTTATGGTTCTCGTATTGTAACATGGTTGAACAATAGGTCAAAAACAATGAAGACTAGGGCCCATCGGGCCTTCTCATTTATTTTGTGAGTGGCTCTTAGAAGAAAGAGACTTTTTCCAGGTACCAATACCTAATGTTTATCTCACAGTGGGCCGGACAGTGGGCCGGACAATGGGCCGGAGTTCAGTTCCCTCCTCCTTCCTTAAGGAGTTCTTGTCTTTCTGTGCCCTTGGGTCGTTTAATTTGTTGATCCTTGTTACAAAACTCTGGAAAACAGAAGAATGAGTTAGACCGGTGTTATGTATCTGCACTACTGGCAGTCATTTAACTTGGCCGTATCATTTCGGGGAATTTAATCCTTAAAAAAGTTTTCCCTGTTGAATTAAAATATTTTGGGGGGTAGATTTCAGAGTGGATTTTTAATAGAAAAAGTGTAAATCAGGGAAAGGAGACCTGCTTGGCTTCCTACCACCATCAGAAATACTGTCTTTAGAGGACATACGGATGCGTTATAGTGCTGTTGTATGTTTCATATGGAGAAGTATGAGGATACCTTTATGATAAAACTACAGAAGTGCTTGTGAAACTGCAGTGCCTGGCTGAACTGAGCAGTGCTTTGAATGCTCTGTTTAAAAGCAAAAGGGCTTTAACACCTAAGTTTTATGGCAACAGAATGAAAGAAAATTGTTAAAATGTCACTTGACCCAGACAACGGAAAAAGATGAGACTTCATTCAGCTGTTAAAATATCCCTGTCTACACAGGATAAGGCAAACAGGCAACAAATGTGTTGCAAAAGCTGTTGGAAACAGCTGCCTGCTATTTCCAGATAGAAGCAGGATGGGGCTGCACTGAGGGTGTGGCTTTCCTCACGTTGGTGTGCCTCGGTTAATAAAGGGCCTGAGAACTGCACATCCGAGAGTACTGGCACAGAAGGTGACCAGTCTACACTGGAGTGTGTGCTCCCTAAAATACAACTGGTAGAACATGGCACTTGGGGATGCAAAAGTGCTTTAGAGAAACATCAACTGTTAAACCTGCAGACCGTCCAAAAGGCCAGACCAAGCCATTAGCACAAAAGGGACTTGATGGCCGCTGTGTCAAGAACACCCTCTACCCAGGATCATTTGGTTAGTGTTAACTGAGCTTCATTCCTCTCCAGGGAGAAGGTTTCAATAAGGGAGGTGAGTCCAGCCTTGGAAAACAGAGTCCAAATCTTACCCTCAGAACCTTCAGGCCATGTGTGGAAGCTCACGGAGCACCCCCAGGAAGAGAAAATGAGGCTGAGGATGAGCCTCCTTTATGTGTGTCTTCCACACCTTTGAGATTGTGAGGATGGAGATTGCAACAGGAAATGAAATGTTTGCTTACCAAAAACTCCTGGTCCATAAAGTAGGGCTTTTCTGATGATCCATCATTTGTTTCCAGATCAACAGTAAAACACAGGAAAAGTGCATCCAGCACAGTTTCAAATACAGATAAAAAACTATGGGCTACTAAGTAGGCCAAAAAAGCAACCAATAGCAGAGGGATTGCCCACACCTGGAGTGCACGGTTGTAGTTAAACGCCATCAGTCCTCCAAAAACAGTGAAACACACCACTAACACCTGTCAAAACAAGAGTTTGTTGAAAATCTTTATAAAGTGGTCGGTTGGAATATTTTGGGGAAGATTTTTGTCAGTTACAAGTAATAGCTTCAAATACATGCATGTGTGTGTGTGTTCATACTCTATGATAAATGCTTGTCAGAAAATTTGGTACAATGAAATAGGAAGAAACACAAATGAGAAGCTATGATACCAAAAGAAAACCCAGTTAATATGGAGAGTGGGAAGAGGATATGTACTTCCATTTTATCTGTGTCTAGTTTTCGTATTTATGTAGATGTGATGATACCTCACAAAATTTTTGTTTTCTTCACTTAACACCACAAATAAGCATCTTCATTCAAAAACTTTTTTTATAAACACCGTTTGTTTTTGCCTGAGGAAGTTTAGCCCTGTGCTAACATCTGTTGCCAATCTTCCTCTTTTTTTTTTCTCTTGAGGAAGATTAGCCCTGAGCTGACATCTGTGCCAATCTTCCTCCACTTTTATATGTGGGTTGCCACCACAGTGTGGCTGCCAGTGGTGTAGGTCTGTGCCCAGGATCCAAACCCACAAACCTGGGCTACTGAAGTGGAGTGTGTCAAACTTATCCATTATGCCACATAATCGCCAATTTTAATAACAGTACTACAATCCATTGAGTGGATATATTGTAGTTTAATATGTGATTATTGTTACCCTGGGGATTAAAGCAGAAGGGCTTTCCAAGGCTAGTGTGGGGAGATGATAACATTACTTCAGGCTTTGGCTATATGTAATTACTATATTTCCAGGAACATGATTACAGGCCATGATGTACCTAATTCTTTAACAGACAAAAGGGAGCCTATCTGGAGTCCCCATTGCCCTTGGATATCCACAAAGATGGATATGAATGTCCGAATGCTACTTCATTCAAAAAACCAAAGAATCACTGATTATCTCATGCTCATTAGAAGCTCGTTAGCAATTATATATTCCTTATGAGAAATACAGGAAAATGGATTATTGTATAAAATGAAATAAAAGATAAATCTGTTATAAGGATGAAAGCTCGTTCCAGAAATTTTTGGAAGTAGTTATTGGAAAATACATCATCTACAATTCTACCAAGCTAACGTAGACAATATTATCCATTTAAATACAACTACAACTTAGATTATTTAGGCTGTTTTGAAAGGCATAATCAGTTTGTGTTTCTAAAGCAACTGTCACATGAAAAGTCTCCAGGGCCCGGCTGAGCCTTAAAATATATCTGCAGTTAACACACACCTGTGACATCCAAGCATGTTATAACTTGTTACTGAGAGTTAACTATGATAGTAATGCACCGGAGACATACCAAGTGCCAGAGAAGCAGAAAATGCTAAATGAGGAGCCAAGGGTCTCCCTGTTTGGAATTGGTCATGTCACAGCTGGAAACTGAGATCTTGTTCCCTTTGGGGCACCCCTGAAGGCCCCGGCATTCATGGGTATGTGGAGGAATAGTTGGAAGAAGTGAGGATGTCTAGCTTGGAATAGTGAAGATGTGGCGGGAAGGTCAGGATGTCTGTGGTCAGCAATGTGAAGGCAGTCAAGTGGACGTGGGATCAGACAAACTGAGGTGTGCAGAATTAGGCCGAGTGGGTGACAATCACATGGAAAGAAAGACACTGTGGCAAAGTATAAAGAACTTTCAACTGGAAGCATGGTCAAGTAGGGGCTGGAACACCACTTTCATCAGTATCAGCCTGGAAAGGGCATGTGTCGCCTTTAGTTTATAGGTGTGAAGACTGACGTTTGGAGTTGTTAAAGATCTCAAATTCAGGAGTTGTCATTTATACCATGAGATGTTGGAGCTCCAAGATGCTCTCTCATTCCACACGATTATACATGATTCCTTGAAAAAAATGATTCTGAGCAGAAATGTAACTTTGGTTCCATTTGGGACATTAACATTTCTGTCTTTATATCTATGGACTTAGTGTCCTTAAAGAATGTAGACATTTTATCAGATTTCAATACTATTTCCATGTATTTTATGACAACCACCCCCAAACAGAGCCATTTTCTGAAGCTAGTAGCATTTTCATTTTAGATATGAAAAAGTGGGACTCGGAATGGTAGAGAAAATTGATCATAGCTAAGAGAGGAGGACTAGGATTCAAATCCTGGTTCCACCTATTGTGGGATCCTGGACAAGTTATGGAACCTCATCTGGTTCCTCATCTTCTGGTTTCCTCACCTGCAAAAAACAGACACCTCACCGGATTGAGGATCAAGTGAGATAATGAAGCGCAGCATCTACCATAGAGGAAGCACTCAGGAAACATTAGCTCCCTTTCAAAGCCTTGTTGTATGGCTTAATTTTTGGATCTGACGTTCCTTTACTTATTATTTTAATGAAGACATCTCACCTTTCCTAGAAAGATTATGAAGTCTCCAAAGCGGTTAACAGATGTAAAATGACTTGAATTCTTGGACAAGAGTTTGAGTGCATCTTTTGCTGATGCGCAAAAATCTGTGGCATTAATGGCAGTTGTAGTGTATGCATTCTGAAACAAAAGACAATAGTTAAAAAGATGATGATTCTTATAGTTATTGTTTTAAAGACAATATGCCAAGACAGAATATTTACAAAATAAAAATAGTTACTATACACTCCTAACAAATCATTTCAAAGTCCCTTCCGTCTCTGATTATATGCACATATATTTTCATATAGTTGCAGTAAATGGAAAAGATAAATAAGTACTTCTGTCAATACGGTGGATTACACTTGCCACCACAAACATATGGCAATGAGGAGTAGAACATAAATTATTTTTTAATGCACAGCGGAGTTTGAGGGCAGGAAAAGACATGTAGTGCTAGAAAAAAAGCAGGCCCTAGAGGTTGGTGAGAGCTGAACCCAAAGTCTCAGTGAGCATGGAATCAGAAAGGCTTCAGGGGTTGGTGGCTGGTGACTTAACCCCTCATGCGTAAGAGACAATGCTCAGGCCCTCGCTAGGGAATCGAGCTCCCTGCACACATTCGGGATTTATGCTCAGTTCAAACTCAACCAACCATCCCAGGCAAGTGGTAAAGAAATGCACCATCTGCCTGGGACTCTTATGGTCTGAGGAGGCATATCCAAACCACATACCCCCAGGTCAGGGAAAGGGGGAGCCCCACAGACAACAAGCCTTGAAGAAGAAGAAACGTTCACAGGGAAAATCTACACATGACCCAAGGAAATGAACAGCACAACAAGCAAGAGAATCTACCCTGAGAACCACTTGAAATAAAGTATTCAAGGGACTATGCTTAAGATGCTAAGAAGATAATGGAAGGAACAGTGACCATAAGGAACGAACAGCTTGGTGTGAAAAATGAAGAGGCAGAGTAGAAAACAAACCAAGTAGAAATTCTAGAAATGAGAAAATATGTAATTTAAATGGGACAGTGTCATTATTGTACATCTCATATTTTTCCTTTAATATATATTTCTTTTTCTTCTTCTCCCCAAAGAACCCCAGCACATAGCTGCACATTCCAGCTGCAGGTCCCTCAGCTGTGCTACGCAGGATGCCACCCCAGCATGGCCAGATGAGTGGCGCTAGGTGGCTCCCAGGATCCGAACTCGTGAAACCCAGGGCTGCTGAAGCAGAGCATGCGAACCCAAGCACTCAGCCATGGGGCCGGCCCCTAATAACATTTTCATGTTGCTCCATGGCTTTTATAAATTTTAATTTTTAATAAATACATATTCTGAGGCCAGCCCTGTAACCAAGTGATTAAGTTTGTGTGCTCCACTTTGGCAGCCTGGGGTTTGCCAGTTCCGATCCTGGGTGTGGACCTAAACATTGCTCATCAAGCCATGTTGCGGCAGCATCCCACATAGAAGAACTAGAATGACTTACAGCTAAGAGATACAACTATGTATTGGGGTTTGGGGAGGGGGGAAAAAAGGAGGAAGATTGGCAACAGATGTTAGCTCAGGGCCAATCTTCTTCACCAAAAAAATAAATTAAAAAAAAAATACATATTCTATCAGATGTGTAACTCTGTGTGTGTATCTAGGGCATATTAGACTATCAAATATTTTGCTATTATAAATAACTGCAACAAATATCTTAATTTCCTGATTTTGGACAATTTCTTAAGGATAAATTTCCAAAAATGAGATTACTAAGTAAATGAGCACAAGTGTGTGTGTGTGTTTATGTTCAAATGAGAAGACAATAATGGGTCATTATTCCAAAATCCCTTCCCCTTATGATTATATGATAATTTCAAACCATCTATTTCTCATATTTCCTTTGAAATCTTTAAAAATACTACTTGCACTGCAGTTTACAACAAAGAATTTATAATGTTCTTGGGAAAATACACTGAATTCTACCTGCTTGGGTTTTTGTCATTCATTTTGGCTTGGATAAAGAATGAAAGCTTTTTATCTCATGATATACAAATTAATCCTCTCAGACACCCATTCAAAAACATTGTAAGGAAACCAATTTGGAGTTTACTGTAGTAATCCAGCCCCCAGCAATGCGGGTCTTAATCAGAGTAAGTGACACAGGAGTAACAAGTCCAGGAGTAAGGAGGTAGAATGAACTGACTCACTCACCAAAGTGCCTCCTCACCCAGCCAACTGGAGAGGAACGTTTGGTTCTTAAAAAAAAAAAAAAGGTTGGGGTGCTTGCTTCTCCACACAGAGCACCCTGCTTGCCCCAGAGGGGATATTCTCAGTCAGATGAAGTCCCTCAGAAATGCCTTCGTGGTATTCCACAAAGAACTCTTGGTTTCTGACTTAGATAGAATGCATGCTAAGTTTGCTTTAAAATCCAAAACCACCTATTGGTGGAAAGCTGTCCCCAGTTTGGCTGTGGACGCTCATTTGTTCATTATTTAAATCAGCATCTTCAATCATCTAAGGTTCTCAAGAGCCCTGAAGACCAACTCATTAATCCTGAAAATACATTCGTAGGGTGGGTTGGTGAAGAATGGCATAATCATTCTTTTATAGACTGAAAACCAAGATCAAGGGCATTTCCCCAGTCCCCTAGTGAATCAGAGAGTTTTTTTTTTTCACTCTAACCTTCTGAACATTACACTATCAATTTTCATTAAACAAAATGCTATTTAAAAGCGTGGTGGTTAAGGCTCTGTAGACAGACAGTCTCTGGGTTCAGATCCCAATTCTACCACAGACTGGCTGGCGGTCTTCGGCAAACGATTTAACCTCTCTCAGACCCCAATTTCCTCATCTATAAAGTGAGCTGTAGCACCTACTGCAAAGGGATGTTGGGAGGATTAAAGAATATACTCCCTATAAAGTGTTTAGCATAGCGCCGGCACATAGGAAACACGTAATAAAGGGTGGTTATTATCATCAGACCTCACCAAAGACAATCTCATTTACGGCTGGGAAACACAGAGGCAAGCCTGTAAGCACCGAGGAGGTGCGGAAAGGACCCAGGGTTTCTTTATCCATAGACCTTAATCCCTCACACTCACAGGGATCCAGGAAGGGCAGGTCTTGCTTTCCAGCCCACGTGCCAGGCCCCGGCGTGGTCTTGCTTTGCAGCAGCAGCTCCACCACAGGCCACATGGCCTCTCCCTTTGCATTCAGGCTTCATCGCCAGCCCACCACCCCACGACTGTCCCCCCTCTAAACTGAGGTTCTTGTGTACTTCCTGACTCAAACTGGGGACTACAGTTTTTGTGGGGACTTCCTTTTCCTACAGACCATAGCCTTGTAAGCAATTTAGCACCCCTGCTCCTAAGTAATAAAAATAGATTTTGCTCCTTGGCTAAAATGATTAAAGGTTAAAACAGTACTTTCTCATGCATGTGTTGACTCCACAGATTTTTTTGGCCCACAACCATTTATCTTTTCTTTAGTGTATCATGCCCACTGAACGAGGACTTTAAAACCACTCTGACAGGGAAATTATATATGCCTTCCCGCAGTTAGTATACCGCCAGCATTTTACCACAAGGTTCAAGCCTGAGTGTGACAGAGAGACCTAGAATTAATGTCTGAAGGAATAGCAGGAGGAGGGAAGAATCACTCAAGACACAGGATACGCACTGAAAATTTCTGCAGTTTCAGCATTAGCTAATTTATATGCATTCTGAGTAGAAGCTGCTTCCTTGTCAGGCGGCTGGGAGATTAGTTTTCAGACACTCATGGACTGTCCACCAGGGTCTGTCACAAACTGCGGGAGGGTTGGGGGAAGGTCCTGTGTGCCTGGAAGGACTCGTGAATAATGAACTATAACTCAGGCACAAATGTGAGAGCAACCGGGAGGAGAAGCACAAGCCAGGGTGAAGGGGAGGAAGGGGCGTCGGGGAGGGCAGTGGTTAAGAAGATTTGACAAAAGTAGCGTTGAGCCTGAAGTTGGCTGTCCCCTGCAAGGAATGGGGGTGGGTGGGGGCTGAGGCAGTGAAGTGAGACTCAGGGACCAAGAAGAGAAGTGTGGTGGGAAATGGGTTGGAGGAGTCATGAGCCAGACCTGGTGGGGCTGAAATGCCATGGTGTGGAGCAAGGGGAGTGACAGGAAGTTTTCAGGACTCGTGATTTTCAGTCTGGGCTTCGGGAAGCTCTCCCAGGCTGCCCTGTGAAGGTTCAGGGCAGATGTCCCCACATCACCACCTGCTGAGCCACAAAGCCCTGCATCTCCCCAGGCTCATTCTCACCCAAGCCTTTGGGGAGCCCCTAAGCACCTCCGTAATGCCTACTGGGCTCTGCTTGAGTTAAGCATAAGTGCTGCCTGACCATCCAGCCACTGAGCACACTGGCGCCATTCACAGTCATAAGCCAAGGGTCAGGCCCAAAGAAAATGAGCCCTTCTCTGGGAAGAAAATGAGTATTAGGAATTGTAACTCTTCCCAGGTACTCTGCTCCTTTCCACTCCACATCAAGAGACGCCTTGGCGGGGCTGGTCTGT
Organism: Equus quagga; assembly: GCF_021613505.1. Lineage (NCBI taxonomy): Eukaryota > Metazoa > Chordata > Mammalia > Perissodactyla > Equidae > Equus > Equus quagga. The sequence goes on along the minus strand of NC_060284.1, from coordinate 29,225,099 downwards.
GGCGCAGTGGTAAAGTTCACAGTGCTCCACTTCAGTGACCCAGGGTTTCGCCAGTTCAGGTCCTGGGTGCGGACGTGGCACCGCTCATCAAGCCATGCTGAGGTGGTGTACCACATAGCAGAACTAGAAGGATCTACAACTAGAATATACAACTATGTACTGGGGGGGGGGGGGGGGGGGGGGGGGGGGGGGG